>NW_024426774.1:33655803-33883797 GCF_017311325.1 Ursus maritimus | reverse complement strand
CCCCCCCCCCGCCATTCATAACTTCCCCAAATTCCACGCCCAGAGATCTGAACTCTCATCCGCCTACCCTCCCGGGGCTTTCTCAGGAACGTGGGGCCAGGTTACTCACCGTCGGTGTTAGCTGGAACACGGTCTTAAAGAGACAGCGCGGCCTGACTGCCCCCGCCTTTTCGCCGGCGGGTTGGGGGCTCCGGGTGCCTCGCCTGGGGCGTCCGGGGAAGTGGCCCCGCTCCCCTCTCCCGGGGAACGCACCATCTCGTCGAGGGTCAGAGGGTCTGTGTGCGGCCCACCCCGGAGACCCCCACCGCGCCGCGGGCCGCTCCGAAGGCGCCTGCCGCGCACCGCGGCTCCCGCCGTCCAGGCTCCACCCCGCCCAAGCTCCTCCCAGCCCAACCCGCCGCCGAGCGCGCCGCGGGAGCGCCGCCCTGGGGCCCCGGTGGCCCGGGTCGCGTCGACGCGCCTTCGGTGCGCGGCCCAGGCTCCCGCCGGGTCGTGTGCAGAGCCGAGGGGCTGCGGTCCCGGGACTCGCCGCCGAGGGGGCTCGCTCGCCGCAGCTGCTCGGCCTCCCGGGGGTGGCTCCAGGGGCAACTGCGGGGCCGGCAGCCGGCTTCACGCAGCTCGGTGCACCAAGGTATCCTTACTGGGAATTTGGAATGCACCGTACTTACACGGTGACGAGGATGATGGCATAACTAGGAATTGACGGGGACAGGGGGGCGTCATTCGCAGTCCGGACTGGTCCTGCGCAAAATGGCACAGGAGCTGAGGTGTGTCGTCAGCGTCCGTACTGTGCCTCACCCCCAGCCCACGCCCAGACTCAGGTGTCTTTCCCCACCTCCTTCCTATCGAGTGGCTGTCAGGAAAGGCCAGACAGCGCGCGAAGACCTGGCTTGAGGCCTTACTTCTCACTCACTAGCTTCGTAGGAGTAAGAATCCTAAAGCTCCAGGGTAGCTCTGCTGATGAGATGGGCGTATAAAGGAAAACTTAGGAACTGTGGAGACTGGACAAGCCTTATGATACACTACGATATCCCCACAGAAGGGGTTTCCGGGAAAGGATCTTCAGAGTATCAGCAAGAGCCCCCAGCCTTCCTGTCCTGTGTCAGCTAACCAAGGAGAAAAGGAAGTGCTATCTTTTCATACTTACTAGCTAAAGTCCTTCTGCTGAAAGACAAGTTTCAGCCCTCCTTACAGTGGCAATGTAGCCGGGAGGGGGGGGGGCAAACAACTTGGACAGTGCTTCCAAAAATACTGACTTATTTCACTGTGGAGGGGGAAAGACTGTCTTCTAGCTGGCCATGACTGAAGTTCCCAAGTTTTTATTAAACTTAGGGGCTACTACCACTAAGCATTAGCAAAATCACGTGGTGACCATGAATTTCTCTTTATTTCTTAGCTTATGACAATGTTCGGATGAAAAAAATGCATTTCAGAGCGTGCAAACAATAGTGTTGAAAGCTATGTGTTTAGGGGTGCCTGGGTGGCCCAGATGGTTAAGTGTCTGCCTTCAGCTCAGGTCATGATTTCCAGGTCCTGGGATCAAGCCCTGCGTTGGGCTCCTGGCTCAGCCGGGAATCTATTTCTGCCTCTCCCCCTGCTCATGTTCTCTGTCTCAAATGAATACACACAATCTTTAAAAAAATAATAAAGCTGTGTGTTTAAAGGTGCGTGTGTTCATAGTCAAATAAGGGTTTGTTTTAAAAGTGATTGTCACGTTAGAAGACATATGCTAGTTGGCACTCATGAGGTTGGTTGCTATAGCAAACAGACTCCAAGCTAGAGACTTAGAATCCATGTAAATATTACATTTAAATCAACAAGAAACCCTCTAGCAGTGAACATTTCTTGGCCTGTTTTTGGTGATTTTTCTGCTTTGGCGTGATGTGACGTGATTGTTGGCTTAGTGGGATTAAAAGAAAACCAAGTCATTTGGAAACCCTGGGATTTCTGCTAATTGGTGATCGTACACAAATAACATGAGTAAACTATAGCAGTGGCCACTCATTTTAACAACTGAATTCCACTGTGGTGGGATTTACCCTTGTCAAGCAAGGAAACATGGTAGTTTCTCCCCAAATAATTTTATTTTTATCATTAAAAAAATAAGTACATAGAAAGTAAGTACCTACATAATCTATCTATGTACGATTTTGCCTCTTGGCCCGTAAGACCTAAAATGTGTTTAAGACTATTAGTTTGTATTGGGGCACCTGGCTGACTCAGTCGGAGAAGCATGCAACTCTTGATCTCAGGGTTGAGTTTGAGTCCCACATTGCGCGTAGGTAGAGATTACTAAAAATAAAGAAAAAGAGACAATTAGTGTTTTGGTGAGAATAGTTGCTCAAAGACTTGAAAACACTGGGAGAAATATCGGTAATCAATCTAAAAACAAGTCACATGATTCTGAGTGATTTCCCTTAGCTTGATGAATCAGTAAATGTTTACTAATACTGCTCAGTTGTTGCTGTTCATTCAGGAAGCCAATGCAGAATTTGCAATTACTGAAGAATTAGACTTTATAAATAGTCTGCATGGGACAATTAGAGGCAAGAATATTTAAAAGAAAACATTAATTCAGTACAACCTGACACGGAATCTGCTAATATATGTTACCACCGATGGTAATAAAAACATATATGGAGCAGAAAAGGGCTTAGATCAGCAAATTTACAAAGCTTGTGAAAATTTCAGGTGTTTAAAGCCTATGGTTATTCATCGTATTATTCAATGGCAGATATTTTGTGGAAAATATTTGAATCTGTTATGTATTCGTGAACCAGTAATGTCAATGGTGAACTTTGTTTGGGAATTTTCATCAGAAATAGACACCGAGTATCTTGACTTGCCCTACTATCATTTTCAGTTCGCAATCTTTTTGAGCTCGGGGCTGAGATTAAAATTTTTCTAAACAAGAACTGCCCTCAACTACTCTTATTAAACACTGAATGACTTTGGAAATTAGCTTTTGGTTGCAGACTTGATACTGGGGTGATTTTTGTTGTTGTTGCTGTTGTTTTAAGTAGGCTCCACGACCAGCATGGAGCCCAATGTGGGGCTTGAACTCATGACCCAGAGATCAAGACCCAAGCCGGGACCAAGATTCAGCCACTTAACTGACTGAGCCACCCAGATGCCTCTTGATACTGTTTCTTAATGAAGTCAGTGTAAAAGTAGAAGACAAAATGGTGTTTATATGTGAAATTTATTCTCTGATGAAATCATTTTAACAAACTTTGAATCACAAGTAATATCAAGCTGCTTTTTACACTTCCTGTGTTGTCAAAAATAAAACAAGAAGCAAGATGTCCATTCCTACATAAATTTGTAGTAGATACATTTTCTGAGCTCAAACCACACACAGCTCCAGCAGAGTTTGTCAGACATCACTGCGAGTAGAAAGAACACTTCCATATTTCAAAATCCATTTAACTGTGCAATTGAGAATATTCCACATAATCTTCAATTAGAAGTGATTAATCTACAGTGTAATGACATACTAAAAAGGCAAATAAGAATCTAATTATGTAAGAATGAACATGCTCAGTTAAAATCATATGCTTGTGTATTAATACATCAATATTTGTTAGTAACTGTACTGAAAAACATTTTCAGAGAGGTAATACATAATAACTCATTACAGATCGGCATTAACAGATGAACATTTGTAATCAATTTGGATGATAGGAAACATTAACTTTGAGCCCTAATTGACATGTTATTTTCAAAAAATAAAAGAATCCCATTCTTTTCATTAGCAGCTCCATATTACAAAAAAAAATGCACTCGATCATTATTATTATACTGTGAATTCTGTCAATAAAATTTTGTGGAGGGCGCCTGGGTGGCTCAGTCAGTTGAGCATCTGCCTTTGGCTCAGGTCATGCATGAGTCCTGGGATCGAGCACCGTGGGGCTCCCTGCTCAGTGGGGAGTCTGTATCTTCCTCTGCCCTTCCCCAACATTTGTGCTCTCTCTGCTCTGTCTCACTCTCTTAAATAAATAAATAAAATTTTAAAAACAGATTTTGTGGAGATTTATTTTCTCTTGTTATGTAAATGCCTGCATAATTCTCAATTCTGCCTCTTGGCTGGCAAACACTAAAACATTACCCTCTGGCCATTTACAGAAAGAGTTAATTGTCCTGTTTCTAAGCAGTGAAATGTGCACATTTCCCCAGAAATTCATTTTTAAAGCTTCATCTTTTTGTAAAAATGACACATGCTCATTGTAAAAATGCATATTATATAGGAGGAATAGGAAAAGAAGCTACCCTCATACCCCACTACCCAGAGGTAAGCGTTACAGATTGTGGGAGCACCACAAATCCGTACACATGATTTGTGCCAGTATTTCTAAAAATGTGCCCCTTGGAACACTACTTGCTCAAGTTGACCCCCAACAAACAGATTTGTATAATGTTTCTTGATAACATTTAAAAAACTCGTAAACACGGGGCGCCTGGGTGGCTGAGTTGGTTAAGCATCTGTCTTTGGCTCAGGTCATGATCCCAGGGTCCTGCTCAGCGGGAAGCCTGCTTCTCCCTCTCCCTCTGCCACTCCCCCTGCTTGTGCTCGCTCTCTCAAATAAATAAATCAATCTTAAAAAAAAAAACACTCATAAACACAAAACAAAATTGATCGTTGTAAAAAGTTTGGAAAATATAGGAAAGTTTAAGAAATCAGTTTTTAAAAAATCACCCTCAATCCTATGATATCAGTTAGGTTCCCCAGCAGGATGTGATGGAATACTCACATCGGGTAATTGAGAATTTAATCAAGGAACAAAAGAGTTCCAGGGTTTGGGGAAAATGCAAAGGACAGTTACTGTTCCTGGAGCTAGGCCAACAGGGAGCCTATCTCTGGGTAAGGGTGAGGAGGAGGGAGTGATTTGTTACCAAAACTCGAAGACAGTGGCTATGTGGAGAGGATGTCTGATAAGAAAATGTGGTCTTCAGTTGAGAGGATGAAGTCAACCCTGCGGGACACCACAGGAAGAGAGTTGAGTTCTCTAAAAACTCATTTCCTGAAGCCTCCCATTGGCCCAAACCAACCGGAAGGCAGAGAACAAGGGAGCCCCTTGATTCAGTCCTCCTGGGTCTGTGCATGGCCCTAGGGCTCAGAGAAGAAAGGAGAAAAAGGGTCTGCAGGGGCAGAGAGAAATGCACATGTCACTGCCAAAGGTCCCCAAACTCGTCTCCAGTGAGCACCAGTCTGTGAACTCACACTCAGAGATGAAGTGCCTCCGCTCCGTACAAACACATTTGGATCCCCACTCTTCTGACCACTGCACTCTTCTACTCTGAAAAGAATCAAAACTACTCAGGCGGTGACGGCACAACAGGTCAGAACATCCAAAAGGTCAGGTGAGCCTATGACATCTCGATGATGTTAGAAAGTAAGAAAGCCATTATTAGACCTGTCTCAGGTGGTGGTAGGAAAGGTGTGAAGAGGCCACACAGAACTCCCACTGGTAGTATGAATGGCAGATGATGCAGGGAAAAAATCACTGTAATTACTGGGAGAAGGTGAGCCAGGGATCTGTGAAAATATTTTTTAAATGATATAAAGTTTTTATAAAAGATTCCTGTGGTGCACCCATGTGTTTTCATTATTTTTTTTTTTACCAAAATTAATCAAATCACTACACAAATCTTACTCATGTTTTGGTCATTACACAATAAACCTATAAAAATATAGAAATGTACTGTATGTATAAAAATAGAATGTGTAAGTCTACATTAAAGTGGAAAATAGACCAAAGCATAGTAACTGAAAAAAAGCAGGTTACAAGACTATGCTAGGGGTTTAATCCCCTTGCGTGCGTGTATTGTATGCCTAAAAAAAGAAGTTTCGAAGGGTGGATTCCAAAATGTTTACAGTGATCCTCTGAGGATGGAGAGACTGATTACAGGTGACTTTTACACTCTCTTGTGCCTTTTTCGAACTGGTTAACAATGATCTGGTAGTATTTTCACATTATAATAAATACCAGTCAGACAGTGCCCAGCTCGTGAATGCATGTGCTCAAAGCTCTGGTGTGCCTTCGTTGAAGAGACTCACATTGCGTTTTCTTAAAAAGCAGGTGCGACCACGCTGGCGTGTTTAACCCAGGACACGCTTTGTGCCTGGGAGGTGGCGTCTTAGCCATTGTGGGGACGGGCAAGGGGCTTTCTCCTCCCCGTCAGTTCCCCGGGTCCTTTGAGCACCCTCCCCAGGCTGGGACCGTCCTGCAGCCTCCCTTCGCCCCTCACCCCGCACGGACATGCTGCCCCGCCACCCTCCCGCGCGCTTTTTCGCTGGCTCCAGACCCTCAGCCCCTGGACCAATCCCCCAGACACATCGGTTACCACCGGGTCACAAGGACGCCGCCATACGGTTGCCAGAGCTGGCGACTCTCTGGAAAGTGGAGAGCCTGTGAAAGACGATCTGGGCCATCGCTTCACTCCATGCCACATGCAGATGGGTGAGGGGTGAGTAGATGCCATCGATGAAGAGACGGTACATTAGTTTGCTGGGGCTGCCATACAATTTTGGTGGCTTAATAATACAACAAAAATTTATCCTCTCAGTTCTGGAGGGCAGAAGTCCAAAATGAAGGTACTGGCAGGGCCGTGCTTCCTCTGAAGGGTCTAGAGAAGAAGCCTGCCTTGCCTCCGTGTTTCCTGGCCTGTAGCTGTACCATTCCAGTCTGTAACTCCATCACCACATCACCTTCTCTGTGTGCCCTTCTCTATCTCCTACAAGGAGGCTGTGGTTGGATTTAGGGACCAACATAATGCACATGGTCTCATTTTTTTTTTAAGATTTTATTTATTTATTTGAGAGAGAGAGAGAGCACAAGCCAAGGGGAAAGGAGGGAGAACTGAGCAGGGAGCCTGAAGTGGGGCTTGATCCCAGGACGCTAGGATCATGACCTGAGCCGAAGGTAGACACTTAACTGACTGAGCCACCCAGGTGCCCCACATGGTCTCATTTTGATCCTTATCTTAATTACATCTGCAAAGACCCTATTTTCTTTCTTTTTAAGGTTTTATTTATTTATTTGACAGAGAGAGAGCACAAGTAGGCAGAGGGAGAGGGAGAAGCAGGCTCCCCGCTGAGCAGGGATCCTGATGCTGGCCGATCCCAGGACCCTGGGATCATGACCTGAGCTGAAGGCAGACGCTTAACTGACTGAGCACCCAGGTGCCCCCAAAAACCCTTTTTTCAAAAAAGGTCTTGTTCCTGGGCTCTGGGTGGACATGAATTTTTTGGGAGTGGGCACACTATCTAACTCCATACAGACAGACATACAGATAGATGGATTCAAAGGTACACACTGCATGGGGGTATCATAGGCTGAACTGTGTCTCCCCAAAACTCTATGCTGAAGACCAAACCCTCAGTATCTCAGAATGCCACTCTGTTTGGAAACAGAATCTTTGCAGATAGATGATCATGTTGAGATGAGGTCATCAGGGTGGGTCCTAATCCAATATGACCTGTGTCCTTATCAAGAGGAAACCACCTCACACCCTTAGGATGGCTACCATACAAAAAGAGAGAGAGTGAGAATTACAAGTGTTGGTGAGAATGGGGAGAAACTGGAACCCCTGTATACTGCTGGCAAGCATGTAAAATGGTGCAACCACTATGGAAACCAATGGCAGTTCCTCAAAAAATTAAAAATAGAACTACCAGATGATCCAGCAATTTCACTTCTGGTTATGTACCCCCAAAGAACTGAAAGCAAGGTCTTGAGGAGATATTTGAACATCCATGTTCATTACTGGCATTATTGGCATTGTTCACAATAGCCAAAGGGCAGAAACAGTCTATGTGTCCCTTTGGGAGAGCCACACTGAAAATTTTCCTGACCCAGAGTGGAGGGCTGAGGTCCGTGGGCAAGTCCTGGCTCTGCCACCAGCTTGTTCTGTGACGTGGGCAAGTCACTTCCTGTCACTCTGGCCCTCGGCTCCT
The DNA here is from genome assembly GCF_017311325.1 of Ursus maritimus. Taxonomy (NCBI): domain Eukaryota; kingdom Metazoa; phylum Chordata; class Mammalia; order Carnivora; family Ursidae; genus Ursus; species Ursus maritimus. Next base: position 33,875,840 of record NW_024426774.1, on the reverse strand, counting down.
GATGTGTAAACACTGGGGTTGAATGGAACTCTTCCAGCTGGCATGGTTTTCATCTACTGAAAACAATGGCCCCAGTGTACCAGCCAGGCAAAAGCATGCCTTTCATGCCTCAGACTCATTCAGCCTCAAGAACTGTGGAGGCCAGCTCCCCAAGAGTGGCCCAGGGACACTGATGTCAGACCTGTGATGTCAACACCCACACACTGGCTAAAAGGGCCCAAGCCCCCAGCCTCTCTCAAGTTGTCACTAAATGACTACCTGAAAAGACACAAGAGGCTAAGATGAGGGTCTCGTCCTGCTTTCTTACCTATGATGCAATCAACTTTGTGCCAAGCACCCACCAAGCATGCCCTGCCCTCACCCCATCAGCCTCCTAGGGCACATGTGTTCCTCTCCATTCAGCTGACCCAGATTAATCCTCTTGCCAGACACTGAGAGTCCATGGGGGCTCCCAGTTAGGCTGGCACTGGCCTCAACTTGGCCTCCCAGAGTCTAGCCTCCTCCTGCTCTGTCCTCTTCTCTGGTTCTCAAGGATGATCCCACTTGTCAGAGCTGTGCTCTCCCTGGTTTCCAATCTGCCACTCTGCTCTGGACTGCGGATTACTGCCTGGCTTGCTCCTGAATGTTAACACATGGCACTTGCAAGGACAGTCCCATAGACTTAGTCACTAGCTGGATTCTAATTTCTCTTTCCAAAAGGTATCAGCAAAAAGAATTTTTTTCCCATTTTGGGTTATCTCCTTGAGTATATTTCTGGTTGGTGACATTTTCTCAGATTCTAAAATTGTAAAATACATGTTATAGCAATCACACAAATCTTTATGGGACCAGAGGAAGTGAATACTAAGGTTGGGCTGCCCTGGCAAATCCAGGTGAACACTTAATGGGACTGTGTCTCAATAGTGGAATTCCTTGCTCATCCCCAAGCCCTGGATTTTGCCCTATACCCTATTCACTTACTTCCCTAAATCTCCCTCTCCTGTCTTCTGGTTCTAAGTATTCCCTCCCCGCCCAACCTCCCCATTGAGTCCTAGCACCCAGCCTTTGGAACAAGCAGGCATCAGATTTTGGGGAATGAATTGATGGGCTTGGGCCTATCACCCACCCCAATACAGTCACTGTCCCTTTCTTGTTTTTTTGTTTTTTGTTTTTGTTTTTTTATACCATTAAACACTCTGCCCAGACTAGGCCTTTGGCTCTTGTCTTCCAAGTGCATTGTTATAGCAGAAATGTAAAGAGAAATAAAAGAAGCTTATTCTTGCCATGAAGGTGACACAAATTATCTGAGTTGGGAAAGAAGGAGGAGAGGGGCACAGAAAGGTTAGAGACTAGGGTGGGTGGTGAAGGAGGGGCCCATCATTGCTCTGGCCTAACACCCCCAAAGGGGGCCAACAAGGAGAAAAACATCATTTTCCCCCTACCCTTCTAAGTTCTCTGTGGAGAACCTTGTAACGAGACAGAGTAAGAAGAGAAAAACCAACAGAATTTTATTAACATGTATACCTCATGTATACATACCAGGGAAAAATAAGTACTAAGATGGCTTAGAACTTGGGCTTAAATACCACCTTCAGCTACAGACAAAAGAAAGAAGGATGTGGGGGAGCCCAGTCATGGGAGATGATTAGGCAAAGTACAGAGAACAAGAGTAAGGTTTGTTCTGCAGATTTAAGTGCCTTCTCCATTAATAAGAGTTTGTTTTGATTTAAAGCTGTTCTCTTTCTGGTGCAGAGAGGGAGATGCCTTTATAAATAGAGATTTCTTTTATAAGATCTTAATCTTTTATAAGATTTCTTATAAAAGGGAAACTTCTACTCTGTTTTCAGAGCTTCTCCTGGGTCTGCTGTTTCTCAAAATAATCAGCTCAAAATTATCCTAATGCCAGGCGCCTGGATGGCTCAGTTGGTTGAGTGTCCAACTCTTGATTTTGGCTCAGGTCATGAACTCAGGGTCCTGGGATAGAAACCTGAGTTGGGCTCTGTGCAGAGTCTGCTTGAGATTCATTCTCTCTGTCTCTCTCTCTCTCAAATAAATAAATCATTAAAAAAAATCCTAATGCCAAAGAGGCATATTTTGGGGTGGTACTTTCTGGTCTTGTACAGTGTGAAGGGGACCCCAATAGTCTGAGGACTAGAGAGCTGCAGAGAGGACTGCACAGGATCTCTGAGGTGGGTAGAGAGGCCTGGAGAGCCCTCCAGCAAGCTTCCCTAAGCCTTCAGAGGAGTGGAAGTGGCACTGAACATTCAAGAGGGTAGACCTCTGGAGCCCAGAGCCTTACTCAGGGCCTGCATGAGCCAGTGAATGGGGGCAGAGGGCCAAGGGGTGAGTTCCTTCTGAGAACCTAGGGGTGACTTGGGGAAGGGGGGAATGTGGGAAATATAGTAAACAACAAAATCTTCTTCCAACCCAGAAAATCTCTCCACAAAGGTAGTAGAAAAAGTTTTTATTGAATAAGCATTAAATCAGTGAAGGAAATCAGAATGTCACCCCAAAATATGCCTTTTGACATAAAAATTATGTTGAGCTGAAGGCAATTAAGAAGCAACAAATGCAGGAAAAGCTATCTCTACCCTTCCCCCTTTATGCCTAAAGGCAGGACATAAATTCTCCCTTTACTGGGGACAGACTCTTATCAGCCCAGAGACAGCACCAGAGGAATCTTCTACCACCCTTCATTCCATTAGCTTCCCCCTGTACATTTACCTTCCCATACTTTGCTGCCTTTGGAAGCTGAAGACTGCTTTCCTTTGTCCTGTCATTTCTCTACAAATTGTTCTTTTCTTTTTAAAGATGTATTTAGAGAGAGAGCTCAAGCAGGGTGAGGGTCAGAGGGAGAGGGAGAGAGAATCTCAAGCAGACTCCACACTAAGTGCAGAACCCAAGGCAGGGCTGGATCCTACAACTCCAAGATCATGACCTGAGCAGGAATCAAGAGTTGGACACTCAACTGACTGGGCCACCCAGGCGCCCCTACAAATTGGTAGTTCTTTACTGAAGCTGCTTCATAAGCCAGAGTTCTAAGCCACCACTTCAAGTTATTCTTTGTTTTCTCCCACTGTACAGGTTTGTTTTTATTTTGTTAGAGTCCCAGCTGAAAATCCCAGATGGGCAGAGGTGAAGTTTTGCCTGCCCTACCCCCGAATGTGATGCACTAACTCCTGTGATGTTTGCATTTTTTTTAAGTAGTCTCCACACCCAAAGTGGGACTCAAACTCACAAACCTGAGATCAAGAGTCATCAGTCAGGTGCCTCAATATTATCCTTTCTTTCTTTTTCTTTCTTTCTTTCTTCTTTCTTTCTTTCTTCTTTCTTTCTTTCTTTCTTTCTTTCTTTCTTTCTTCTTTCTTTCAGATTTATTTATTTATTTATTTATTTATTTATTTATTTAGAGCACAAGTTGGGGAGGGGCGGAGGGAGAGAGGGAGAGAGCATCTCAAGCAGACTCCACTCTGAGTGTGGAGCCGGACACAGGGCTTGATCTTATGACCCTGAGATCATGACCTGAGCTGAAATCAAGAGTCAGGCACTTAACTGACTGAGCCACCCAGGCACCCCTTGCATTTCACAAAGACAGCTCCCAGGTCCCTGAGGAAACTTTCCTGAGTTGTGAGACTGGCCAGAGTACTATGGCTTATTTAGTCATTATAAAGATTTACCTACATTGAAAAGGACAGAGAAAGGCATTCTGAAAAGAAAGGGAGTAGGAGAAGTCTCTTCCCTTATTTTCAACAAGGAGAATTAAGCCTATTTGTAATTTGTGTCTGGCCTTATGGGGATCTGACTGAGCCAACCTACACTTGTCTGGACTTGTCCTGAATTGACCAGGGTAATTTCTACCACATAATGGAATGGAAACTTAAGCCAGGAATTTGATTCAAGTGGAGATTTTTTTTTAAGTGGATTTTATTTTCGCATACCTGAATTCCTGCTGTACACCATTTCAAGCATTTAAAGGTAAATGAGGTTTAATTCTCACAAAAAGCACATGGCTTCTGAATAGGAAGAGGTATTGGAGCTACCTCTCAGGGAGGCCAATACACACCTGCCTTTGCTCTGACACCTTAGCTGGAGGGCACAGCACAGTATGTGGCAGTCACATTCCTGTCCCTGACACACACCTGTAAGTCATTCCTTGGTCAGAAGCCCTGCTTAACACCTTCCATGGCTCCCACTGCTTTCTGACTAAAGTCCAGGTGCCCACCCTGACTCAGGCCCCAGGGATGTGTATCCAAGTTCATCCTGACCGCTGGGCTACTCTGAGCTCTCCCTTTGGTTCCTTGAGAGCACCAAGCTATTCCCTCTGGTGAAATCCTGCTTACCCACCAGGTGCAGCTGGAAGGGCACTGCCTCTGGGGGCCTTCCCTGACTCTCCCAGGACTGGGTTAGGTGCCCCCTTCATGTGCCATTCCTCTCATAACCCCCTGAGGGAAGGGCCCTGTCTTTTCATCTCTGGTGCTTCAGTAGGTGCCAATTAGAGCTGAATGAGTAAATGGTGGGCAGGTGGGTGACCAGGGCCTCCCTCACCCAGGGCAGTCCACCACACCCGGTCCTCTCTCAGGGCCAGCAGCATGCAGTGAGGCCCACCTGATGAGCAGCAGGGGTATGGCTGTGTCCTGGAGCTGATCTGTGTGTTTCGCATCCAGCACACTCTGCTTTGCTGTCTGGGCCAGCTCACTCTGCTCACTGCCTGTCAGAGGCAGAGCTGCTTCTTGGCTCACATGGGGAAAAGGATGGATGGACAGATGGATGGACAGAGGGACAAATGGGGGGGGGCTTATGCCTCAGGGCCACAGTCTCCCTCCTGGGGGCTCCCCAAATCTCTCAGCTCTTCTTGCCTGCCCTGGTGGGGATGGCCAGACCAGGAAAGTGACCAGAAGGGTGCCTAGAAGGACGCCTGACTCAGCCTGAGACTACCCAGCATGACAGAGCCTAGAACCTGGACACAGTAAATTTCAGGACAATGGGGGAGAAGCAGGATGGCCTGTGGGAACCCAACGTGGCACACAGCCACACAGCCTTTAGGGCCATGTGTATGCACTGTTGTATTAGGCAGGCCTTACTGTGGGCAACTTGAGTTTGTCTCAGTAGGTGAAGGGTTGCTCCATTAATTTTGACTAAAATGGTCCCTTTGGAATAGAATTAGCATTTTACTATATAGGGGAAGAGAAACTTTTTCTCTTACGCTCTTAGGTTCTGTACCCAAGTCCTGCAGCTTAAACGAACAAAAGACAGATTAATAGGAGAAAAGGCATAGAAGTTTTATTTTATGTGCATGGGGGCTTCACAGAAAATAAGTGAAAAACCCAAAGAGGCTGTTAGACTCTGGCATTTTATATACTATTTTAATAAAGGGTGATAAATTATGGAGAAGTAACTAGACGAAGGAAAGGGGGTTTGGGCTCCTAGGGGCTGTAAATTGTGGGGAGGTGACCAGGAAATGTATGGTAAACTAGGGTTGTTTAGGAAGGTTTGTTGTGCAGACTCATCTTTGCAATCTCCAGTCTTGTTATAGGAGAGGAACAGTTTTACAAATGGAAATGTATGTCCTGCTTTTTAGCAGAAAGGGTTAGAACAGAGATTTCTACCTGTGCCTGCTGTTTCTTAATTGCTTTCAGCTCAAAATAATCCTTATGCCAAACTGGCGTGTTTTGGGGTGGCATATTCTGGACCCCTTCAACTGCATTAGCTGACATCACAAACCTACATACTTTGGCACCTTGTTTTTATAGGGTATAGAGAAGCTAAATATATTTGGGTTTGTTACTAAACAACCGTCCCATACAGAAACATGTTTCTATTCATAAAATTTGCTAGTCTGCTCATACAGAACTGCTGGTATGTCTGCTAACCAGTTTTCTCTGTAAAAGAAAGGTTACAACCAATTAAAAATTATAATCAACATATGTAGTTAAAACTACTAGAAATAATAAGGGTGAAGAAAAACAACTGCATATGAAGAATATGCAAGAAAAGTAGGATGTACTTATTCATAAGGAAAGGTATGAAAGATGTGTTTTTGCTGAGGAGAAAAAGAGTTATTTTATTTAAAAAAAAGAATGACTGGTTGTTCCAGAATGAAAGGAGGAAAATATAGAAAAACAGACGCCTGAATGAATTAAGAAAACTGTAGAAGTTTTGCAGAAAATAGACCTTATCTCATGTAATTAAGCTGAAAAAAGACCTAAATGGATTTATTTCAAGGTCTTAAAAAAAAAGCCTTAATAACAAAAGCACACTGGTACAAAACTAAAATATGGTCTTCTTTCTGTTAGAATGACAAAGTTTCCTGAGATTATCTGTCTGCTCTTGATAAGAGATGGTAAAAAGTTTCTTCTTTACTTTTTGGTAATCTGCCTAGGATACCAAGATCTTATCAGAATAATTTCCTGTGCTTCATGCTAACCTTTGTCATATCTTCAATTATTTAAGAGCACCAAGACTTTTCACATTGAAAAGAGCTAAGGTTTTCTACATTTCTGACAATTTTTTTCTTCCCCAAATCAAATCCCAAATGAGGGGCACCTGGGTGGCTCAGTCGTTAAGCGTCTGCCTTTGGCTCAGGGCGTGATCCCAGCGTTCTGGGATCGAGCCCAGCATCGGGCTTCTCTGCTAGGAGCCTGCTTCTTCCTCTCCCACTCCCCATGCTTGTGTTCTCTCTCTCTCTGGCTGTCTCTCTCTCTGTCAAATAAATAAAATCTAAAAAAAAAACAAACAAACAAACAAAAAAACAAATCCCAAATGAAGTTTTTTTGACCTCAGATTAACTTTGGGATTTCCTAGAGAGTTCCTGGAAATTTTCAAAGGCTTTGTTCTTTCATCTTGTAGACAAACAGATGTTTAAGTAATTAGGTTTATTTGATTTGTTCAATTGCATAATAACAAGGCGTTGTCAAATAGAACTTTTAACCTTTCTAGGTTATATTTGTATGGGTAAATATTACTAATGCAAAATATTTCACAAACTGTGTAATGTTTATAAAAATTTGTCAATACCTTGGCTATCCATGGTATGTCTTGATACAATGCCATCAGTCAAAATCCTGGTTATTATTTTTGTTATGTGTCACAGAAACAATGAAATTTTCTTGTCAAATGAACTCTCTTCAGATCTTTAGAAGCTGCCAAGTTCACTGAACTGCTAACCCAGGATCAAGTAGAACAAGAATTGATTACATGGGACTGAGTTAACTGATGAAGCATGATTATACCTACTGTTCTGGAACAGTCCTAGTTCTTTAGAGTTCTATTTTCCAGACATTTCACTTAAACTATCTATAACTTATAACAGTTTGGTAGATGATGCTTTTGTAAACAGAAATCAAACATTTATCTTTTCTCCCTATCTGATCCCTTGAGAATTTGGAAACGCTTATTAAATATTCTTATTTCTGTGGCAATATAATTCCTTGCATAAGTTCAGTAAGAATCTGTTCTTGTAACAGGACATAACTGGTTAAATTTGGACAACATTAGTTAAATAACCCAGGCTTTAGGTGAATGTCCCATATTTCAGAATAATGCAGAGAATCAGATAGGACCAGATAGTTCTAAGGAACCAGGCTTAATTTTATGAAGCCAATGCTTATAAAGTCTTCTTGGAAAAATGAGCCTGGGACTTGGCTTACAGGGTTCCCAGCCTTACAGGTGAGTAAGGAAGGTCACTTCTTGGCAGGCCCAGGAACCTCGGGTTATTTGGGGGATTCCAGAAGAGAGAAATTCATCCAAATTTATAGGTACTGCAAGCAAAATCTTCTGGAGAGTTTCTGGCATGGCTTCCTCGCCTAGAGCGGATTTTTAAAATCTAATCTAAGATTCCTTATAAAAGTTCCAGCAAAGCAGACTCAAAACTGCCTATGTGGTCAATTACCATTCTTGCTGCACTTATGTGGATAATCAAGCCAAAACCTGGTTTATTTTGTAAACAAGAACCAAAAGCAGGCGACTGTGTTTGTTTCCATGGAAAACTACAGCGCACCCTTGTGGGCTCCATCGCTCACGTTTCGCAGCTCCTCACCAAATTCTCAGTTCTTCTAAGTTCCCCTCTACATCTAGCTACAAGTCTCCAACCTGAGGCTCCCAGTGTTTCTCCCACCTTCCCGACTTGGCATCACTGAGAACTAAAACTGCCCTCTTCCCAAAGCCCTGCAAGCTAAAGCTGGAGGACTTGACATAGACTTAAAAGAAATCACCTTCATGCCTGCTGCTCAGAAACATCACCAGATCACTCAGGGCCATCACCAAAGACATGGTCTTCAAACTGAAGACCGAGGAACTCGTGGCATTGCCAGTCCCATCCTCGAGCCCAACATCTGGAAATCTCAACAGGCTGATCTCCGGACTCAGAGACTGGGTTTCCAACCATTAACTTTCTTTCCTTAAATTTTTATAGAAATTCCTCTCATTAGGGGCGCCTGGGTGGCTCAGTCGTTAAGCGTCTGCCTTCGGCTCAGGGCGTGATCCCAGCGTTCTGGGATCGAGCCCCACATCAGGCTCCTCTGCTGGGAGCCTGCTTCTTCCTCTCCTACTCCCCCTGCTTGTGTTCCCTCTCTCACTGGCTGTCTCTCTCTGTCAAATAAATAAATAAATAAATAATCTTTAAAAAAAAAAGAAATTCCTCTCATTAAATGCCTGGACACTCCCACCACCCAGCACATATCCACTACTGCTCAGTCCAGGTAGGTGGTGCAGCTGACCCCGAATGAGCAAAAGGCAATGAAGTAAGAAAATGGACTTCTGCTCAAAGAAGAATATCGCTCTTTTCCTTGGACAAGAGGGGGACTGACAAACTCTCTCCCTGATCAAACCTGAATCAGGCTCCTCTGTGCTCTGCTCTTTCCAATGAGTCTTGACTTTTGGACTTCCGTGATCATCGTTGCGTCATCCAGTTTTACAAGCACTCTGCTCAGTCAAGTTAGCCAGAATCACTCAGCCCCCGTAAGTGGTCCCTCTCAATATCTGATCAGGTTTCTCAGCCACCACCACCTGCAGATGTCTGATCACCCTGCCTGCTGCCTTCAGCAAGATCCTGTTACATAGGCTAGCCAGAATCCCCCTGACCCCTGCTGCTTCCTCTTAGCCACTTTCCATCCCCTGACCCCCACCCTGCTCCTTGGCTATAAATTCCCACTTGCCCATGCTGCATTCAGAGTTGAGTCCATTCTCTCTCCCCCACTGCAAGACCCCATTACAGTGGTTGTAATACCCACCGCCCTGGTCCCCCTTGAATAAAGTCAGCCTTACTGTTCGTTAACAAGTGTCAGGAAGAATCTTCTCTCTAACTCACTCTGCCTTTCCTCTGAGGGAGTGAGCCTCTATGACTCTTTCCCCTCTGCTCCTGGGGAGGACCTAGGTGCCCTGCCCGAGGAGGATGAGTCCTGATCCCCTCCCACTCAGGGCTCCCTCGTCTGCTACCTTATATTCAGGGTGGGTCCCCAGGGGCTTCTTCTAGAGACACACCCAGTGCTTGGGCTCTGGCCCTAGGACATCATGTCTCTCTGTGCCCTGGCCATGTTTTTTTTCAGGCACTGGGACCCTCCATCTGCCATCCCCACGTGCAGCCCCTGCCAGAGGCTGCTGCCCAGCACTGGCTGAGAGCCTGGCAGGACTGGGCATGCCAGAGCCCAGGTACTCCAAGACACTGGCCCAACAGATGTCCACACTCCCAAGTCCTGGTATCCTGCCCCTGGAGTCCTTTCAGGAGGGTTAGAGCTGGCTGCTAGGTTCAGATGATTGCTTTCTGTCTCCTTAAGCGCTTGACTTGGGGGCTTCTTTTGTATGTCCTGAGACACTGCCCTGGGGGTGGGCTGAGGTCTTCTGGAGAGTAAGAGTAGGAGGTCTGCCCTCTCCTCACTGACAGCAGCAGCAATGAAGGGAGAAGTCCCCTCCCAGGGCCATGTGTACATCCTGTCTGCCTATGGGAACAGGGCAGGTGGGTAGGGAGGCAGGCTCCCTGGGGCAGGTGAGGGGCATCTGACTTCACATCTCCTATTCTTTGCCCCCATGGCCAAATGGCCCAAGAATGGGGATAGGGTTGGCACTGCTCGGAGAGTCTGATCAGGCCTGGGGCAGAAAGCAGGAGGCTCATGCTTGTGACCTTCCTCACCCTGCGAAGTTGATGGACACTGGCCCACTGGTCCAGAGAAAGACCCATGCCTCTGCAGCCTCTAGATGTTGCAGGACCCCTTTGGGTACATCCTCATGACCTCGTGGCCATCAAGAGGACCAGCTCACAGGGACAGATGGCTTATCCACTCTAGGAAGGTAGAGGCCTGGCAGCCCACAACAGAATGGGTTCTGGCCTCTGTCTACTGAGTGATGGCTGCCAGCTCAAGCCCTGAGGTCAGGCAAGAGGACAGCAGGACTGTCCTCCATACCAACCTCGGCAGGTTGCAGACACTCTACAGAAGTCTCTGGCTTTCCCTCCTGCCCTGGGAGATGGACTTGACATTCACTTTCTTCCATTTTGGTGACCAAAGGCCCTCTACTGGCATCTTGTCCAGGAAGTATCCTAGCTTTCAAGATGCTCTGTTCCTGCTACCGGAACACTTTGCATTCTTTGTCTGGCTGGAAGGCAAAGGGAAAAGCCAGGAGTCTATTCTCTTTGGGGGACATGCTTGTGGTCTTGGTACCTGCTGGGTGTTCAGAACTTTCTTTCCCTTCGTTATCCTTCGTTAATCCTTCCCTCAGTCCTCCGCAGTGCCAGACAACAGGGGAGGAAACCTGTTCCAACTCTAAGCCAGAGGCCTTAAATTCCAATGCAGGGGAGGACAGCTAAACATTAATGAATGGCACAGCCTTGGGGAATAAACTTGGACCTCTTGTTTTCTCTCTTTGGATAAACACAAGGATATCTTGCTCTCTCGGCCCTAGGCTCTTTCTTCATGTCATGCAAGGACAGTAAGCATGGCCTCCTGCCTCATGGCCGGCTCCTAGGAAGAGAATCCAAGGTGTTTGCTCGGAGGTTGCAAACTGGTAACCCCCAGATTCTGGCCCATGGGCATGGTTTAATAGGTCTGCACTAGCCCAAGCAGTAAATAAGTTTGCCATTAAAAAACTGGAAGGTTTCCAGTATAAATCTAGATTTTCATCTATTAAAAAAAAATAAAAAAAAAAATAAAGACTTGGCAACATTGGGCCTTGATTCTGGCAACAAGTGCGTGGAGCTGAGTCACGGCTGCTCCCAGTCTCCCCATAGTCCCCATCAAGCCTGGCTACCCACCTGGCATCACTGCCATCCTTAATCAGATGCATCGCCCACCTCGTCCTTGTGGTATCTGGGTTTGCTGCTGCAGCTGGGGTCCTGGTTGGGGCAGTAGCATCCAAGATCCTTGAGGAGATGACCCCCTGGCAGAGGTTCCAGAACTCCATGCCTGCCCTGTCAGGCCGCCCACCTGTCCAGCACTGATGCCCTGCCCTGGCCACAGGGTGGCGGTATAGCATGTGGAAAAGCTTTCTGGCCTGAGGCACAACACTAGGGATTCTCGATCTCTGTCCCTGGCCAGGGGTGACCCTGGTCAGGCCTGTTCTCGCCCAGTCTGCCGCTTCCCCTCAGGTGAGGAATATTCATTGCTAGATTTTTATTTATTTTTTAATTAAAAATATTTTATTTATTTATTTGTCAGAGAGAGAGAGAGAGCACAAGCAGGGGAAATGGCAGGCAGAGGGAGAAGCAGGCTCCCTGCTGAGCAAGCAGCCCTATTCAGGACTCCATCCCAGGACCCTGGGATCATGACCTGAGCTGAAGGCAGATGCTTAAGCAACTGAGCCACCCAGGCGTCCCTCATTTGAATTTTTTAGAAATTTTTGTCTGACTTCTTTCACTCACCATAATTATTTTGGGACTCGTCCATGTTGCTTTCATAATAGTGCTTTTGCTTTCGATAACTTGTACCATTCCTGTATATGCATAGATTGTAATTTGTCTACCTGTTCAATTGTTGATGGGTGTTTGGGTTATTTCCAGTTTGGGGCAATGACAAATAAAACTGTTATGAACATTCCTGTACAAGTCTTTGTGGGGCATTTGCTCTCCCTCTCTTTTTTTTTTTTTTTTAAAGATTTTATTTATTTATTCGACAGAGATAGAGACAGCCAGCAAGAGAGGGAACACAAGCAGGGGGAGTGGGAGAGGAAGAAGCAGGCTCACAGCGGAAGAGCCTGATGTGGGGCTCGATCCCGGATCGCCGGGAACACGCCCTGAGCCGAAGGCAGACGCTTAACCGCTGCGCCACCCAGGCGCCCCTGTTCTCCCTCTCTTGAGTAAATAGCTGGGCGCCGAATGGCAGGACTGGATGGTAGGTGTATGTCTAACTTTTTAAGAACATGCCAAACTGGTTCTGGTTCAAGGGGATGATGTAGGAACATCCTGAGCTCATCTCCTCCCACTGAATCTACAGCTACATATGGAACAGTTGCCTCTGAAAGAAACCCCAAACTAGATAAGTGATTCCTACACATCCCACTCGCTGGCTCAGTCGGTGGAGCTTATTACTCTTGATCTCGGGCTTGTGAGTTTGAGCCCCATGTTGGGTGTAGAGATCACTTAAGAAAAATAAAATAAAATCTGGGGCGCCTGGGTGGCTCAGTCGTTAAGAATCTGCCTTCTGCTTAGGGCATGATCCCAGGGTCCTGGGATAGAGCCCCGCACCGGACTCCCTGCTCCTCGGGAAGCCTGCTTCTCCCTCCCCCACTCCCCCTGCTTGTGTTCCCTCTCTCACTGTCTCTCTCTGTGTCAAATAAATAGATAAAATCTTTGAAAAAAAGAAAAAGAAAATCTTAAAAAAAAAACCCAAAAACAAAAGAAAACCCTTAAAACCCTATGGGTAGGAGAGGCTGAGACAGTCTTGCTATAAACCCCACCCCCAGTGCAGCGACCCATAAGCAGGAGGAAACTCGGAATCCACAGCTTTGCCCTGAGGAGTGAAGGATTTGAGCCCCGCATCTTGCACCCCAATTTTTGAGACCTACAGCTGGGAGATAAGCCTCCAAAACATCTGTCTTTGAAAGCCAATGGGGCTTTCAACAACGGCCAGGGCAAAAAAGCACCAGTTCTTACAGGGCTCCTGTGGACTCACCTGGTCACCCTTCGGGGCCCCCCAGAGACGCAGCCAGTCTTTCTGTGAAAAAGGCCTGAAGCTCTGGCCTGAGGGGCAGGCATCTAACTCAACATACATCTAGGGCCTCCTGAAATAAGCCCCAAAGACAGAGGCCAGCGGGTATCACCTGTGTGGTCTCCCTCTGCCTCACTCCAGGTCACCGGTATGTCCCGAAATGGAGCTTGTCCCCTAGTCTAGCACCCTGTTTTTTGCGGCTACCACCCTTGATCCCTTGTATCCGGTGGCCAGCGGGGCCTGTGCTCCTGGGTCCCACAGAGCTGTCCCCAATGCGGCAAGAGTTCTTAACCGGCCGCCACTCCCAGGACGCAACAGCCGGTGGTGCCTATTTGCGCATCCTCACAGCCGCAGCCTGAGGGCAGGCTTCTAATGAAACACTCATCGCGGCCTCTGGTAGTCCTCTCCAGAGACCTCAGAGGACAGGTGCTAGCTCTGTGCTCTCCCTCTGCCTCATTCCGCGTGGCCAGTGTCTCCTGATAAGGAGTTTGTGAACCAATCTGCTCCTGTGGGTGCAGCCCAGGAGACACCTTTTGATCACCTGGCTCAGGTGGCGAGCACAGCTCACGTTCACGGGTCCCCTAGGACTACAACAACTGGAGAAACAGTTCTGAACCTGCGAACTTGAGAAGTCATCTGCGACCTTGTTCACTGCAGCATTACTTACAACAGCCAAGACAGAGAAACAACCTCAGTGTCCACCAATGGATGAACAGATAAAGAAATGTGATGTATGTGCACAATGGAGTATTATTCAGCCATGAAAAAGAAAGAAAATCTTGCCACTTGTGACGACAGGGACAGACCTTGAGGGCATCATGCTAAGTGAAATAAGTCAGACAGATGACAAAGACGAATACTATATGATCTCACTTACATGTGGAATCTAAAAAAAAAAAAACATAACTAGAGGTGCCTGGGTGGCTCAGTCAGTTAAACGTCTGCCTTTGGCTCAGGTCATGACCCCAGGGTCCCAGAATCAAGTCCCGCATCGGGCTCCCCGCTCAGCGGAGTGTGCGCTTCTCCCTCTGACCCTCCCCACCTCGTGCTCTCTCTCTCTCACTCTTTCTCTCTCAAATAAATAAATAAATAAATAAAATCTTTTAAAAATTTTTTTAAAAACTAAATAAAACCCCAAAATTCATAGATTCAGAGAACAGATTGGTGGCTGCCAGAGGTGGGGGGTGGGGAATGTGAAGGTGGCCAAAAGGTATGCACTTCCAAAAATAAATCTGCATAATAGCTAACAGTAGCTAACATTGGTTTGGCTTGATTCCATGCCTGTTGTTAGAATTTCCACGTGTATTAACTTACAGACCCTCACAACACCCCTGAGATGTAGGTACTGCTATAATGTTGACTTTCATTTGACAGCAGTGAGGCTCAGAGAGGCTAGGTAACATGGCCAAGACTGCAAGGTTAACAATCCCAGATCTGCCACTTCCTAGCCTGTAACCTTGGACATGCTTCTCACTGGCCTCACTGCCCTCAGCTGCAATAGGGGGATAACAAGGATGCATACATCACAGGACTGTGAGGAGACGGCTAATTCAGGGTCTGGTTCAGAGTCTGAGGTCAGGAGATGGTAGTCATTTTATTACTGCATGTGGCTGCAGGATCAAGCCCAGTAGGTAGACTGTTGGACTGGAGGAGTATTTGGACTCTTTTAAGGAGTCCTGCTGAGCCTTGCAACCTTGAGCAAGCCACCCTTCCTCTGGGTACCACGTATCACCCACCCCAGTCCAGGACCCACCCCGTGCTGCTCACCCATCATCTGAGTCCCTTGCTCTTGGGCCTGACAGCCTTGGCCTGCCTTTCCAGAGCAGCTTCTGCCCAGGGACCTGCCTCCCTACCCCTGCTCCCCCACTGGCCTCCCGCTGGCAAAGCTCCAGTCCAGCCGCCAGCACACAGCAATGGCCTGAAAACAACTTTACTGAATGAGCCAGCAGGTGCATCTGCACTGGGAAGCCAGCCCTCCTGCCAGTGCCCTGCTGACCAGTTTAACCCTCATGTGCTGTGGGCCCCCATTTCCCCAAGGCCCCCAACCTCTAGCTGGACACTTTCTCTATAACCACAGCACTTGGCTTAGGAGAGCCTGAGGGTAGGGATGCTGTGCTCCCCTGAACACGGGGCTGTGGGCCCTGTCGGCACTCAAGGAATAAAATCAGATCACAGAAAGGACAGCCTCCCTTGAGCCTCTGGGAAAAGGACTTTTGTAGGTACCTGGAAGGCTGGTGAGTACCCCAGTAATCCAGGGGTGTTTCCAGTGACATCGCCAAGAGACAGGCGCTGGGCTGTCATACTCTAGGAGGAGCTTGCCGAGGAGTGCCAGCATGCAAAGGACTGAGCGTCTTCTGACCCTGTGGTGAAGGCAGGGTGGCGGACGGAACCCACTGCAAGAGAGGAAAATGCCCTGGCCTGGTTGCCACTTACCCAGAGGCTTCCACTTCTCTCTCAAACTCCTCTAGGACCTCTGCCTTGATTTCCACCAGGAGCTGAGGCATTGGCGGCGGCCACTTACCAGGGACACCAAAGAGAGCCAAGAATGAGAGGAGATGGGGTTTCACTTCTGCCCAAGCCTCCCGCTCAACTCCCTTGAATGGGAAATGCACTCGGCTCCTGGACAAGCACCCTCCTTTGGAGGTGCACCCCCCTCCCCCACCGGAAATGCTGGTGGCTGTGGGGGAGGATGGCTTCTCTGTCTCTCTGTGAAGGAGGCTGTGCTCCGCTGCTCTCCGCCAGCTTTCCCCATACAGGCAGGGCACTGGCCACACATTTCGTTTACCTGGGGCAAGTTTCTACGTGCAGGTTTGTAGTGCTGGAAAGGACCCCAGAGGTATTCAATAACGTTTCCGGTCTTTGGCTATTGGAGAGTCTGGAACTCTGGCAACAAACAGAAGAGGAAGTAACACTTTCTTGTCCATTCGATGAGATTATTTTAACCTAGATTCTAAAAGCAGATGAGGACATTATGAACAGGTCTACCTCACTTCCAAACACAGATAGTAAGTCCTAGATAAAATAACGGGTCCACAATCTGCTATCCAAGATTCTCAAATCTAAAGAGCCCTGAAACCAAAAGATTTTCCATAAGTCATTTGGAGGCAGAGCCGGAAGTGAAGTCCTTATTTATTCCACTTAGCTTAATATTCAAAAGTTTGTGGCAGGAGTTTTATGATGTTTGATTATAAAGCCCCTCCCTGGATTTGGGTGTTATGCGATACACGGTTATTCACTTTGTTTCTAACATCCCCCAAATTCCAAACCACATCTACACATGTTCAGATTAGGGACTGTGAATCTATATTAGCAGTCTGAATCTTATCTAGAAATCATATATATATAGTTACACTCGCTGTATCCTGTGAGGGAGGCATTTGTCATCAGCCCCTTTTTAAGAGGAGGGAATTGAGGAGCAGAGAAGTGAGGTTTTCATCTGTTTTCTCATTGCTGATAGGCCCTCCTTCAGAATGTTGGTGTGGAGTGTCAAATACATCAATTCCTGTAAAGCTCAGAACCGCTAGTGGGCTGGGAGTGACTTGCAGCGTGCTTCTGCACTGTGCTTTTTCCAATCAACATTATATTTTTGAGATTTATCTGGGTGACACTCATAGGTCTGGCTCATCCATGGTGTGACACACTGATTCCAGCCATTCTCTTGTTGGTGGACACTGTGGTAGTTGGATCCTTCCAGAAGCAGATGCCAAGACACAGTGAGACATACAAGGCATTTATGGGGGGAAAGGCCTGTGAAGGATGAAGAGGTGTAGATGGAGAAAGAGACGAGAACCTTCAGATGGGATGCAGGCCTGACACCTGTGAAGGGAGAAGGAAAAGAAGGAAGGCTGGGCAGAAGAGCTGGGTCTGTGGGACAGCTCTGAGAAAGGTTTGTCTGGGCTGATGAGGCATTGTCGAACGGAAGGCACCATCACAGGAATCCCCCACACCACAATGGTGGGCCTGCCCTGGTGCCCCACCGTGTCAGTCAAGGGCGGGGAGTAGCCATGGGGAGCTGGGCTCTCAGTCACTGACGGTCCCCACAGCAGAGGTCTAAGCAAGGCGTTTCTGGGGCAGCCATAGTCATTTGCATTGGTTCACATTTATCTCAGTCGGGTTTACCTAAGGCCTAGTGGTGACTGTGCGCCCACCGTGCTGAGGTGACCACATTCACTGGATGCTGACAGAATCAGATTTCTGGGCCTCATAAACTCACTGAGGTGAAAAAGCTGGCCTTAGGCCTTTCAGGGGTCAGTCCCCAATCCATCCCCCTAGGAGGACACATAACACATACTCTGTCATGTACTTGTGGCTGGGAGAACACCTATTTGCTGCACAGGTATGAGACCCTTGGGTCCCCTTCCTCATAAACATTAAAAAAGGATTCTACCTGAGGGTAACTCAAGGGTCTCTGTCCCTTTTCAGCCAAGGGTCATGTCTCTTCAGTCTCCATTTGGGGAAGGAAAGGGACAGTGGTTTTTCTCCAATATACTTACGTTCTTCCTTTTTAGGAAGCTCAGGGGTCTTGGGGTAGTCAGCCCCAGGACCACATACACTTTGAGGGGACAAGTGAAGAACCAAATGCATTTGATCCTCTTTTCAGCCAGCAGGACCCAAGAGGAGCAGAGGGAGTTGGGAGAGTCCTGGAGAGGAAGCCAGAAAGATGGGTTGGGCTGGGGAGAGAGATTGGTAAGGGCTCTTGCCATCAGCCCTTCCATCTCAATCACTGCTTGTGTCCAAATTGACCCTTTTTGTGTCAGGACCTTGGCGCGGGGGGGGGGGGGGGGGGGGGAGATGGGGAGAGGTGGTATCTACCAGGCAACTGGCATCCATGTCCAACCATAAATGGCACAGTATGACAGAACAGTCCCTTGGCTGGGATCCAGGGATTCAGAATCTAGTCCTGACAACACTATGGACCACTGAGTAGCCTTGGGCAAGTTGGACACAGTTTCTAGGCCTCAGTTTTCCTAGCTGTAAAATGGAAATATTACCATCTGCTTTCGCCCACCTACTTCATGCAGACCAGAGGATCACAGAATCATCCAGGTTCATGAAGGGACCCCCCACATCCTCCTCCTTCAAAGGAAGGTGTGAGGGGGAGCAGGACAGCTGGCAGGCAGGACACTAATCTGGTACAGGTCCACGCTGGGATGGGACAGAGCCTTGTTCTCTTCGCCCTGCCACCAGGCTCAGGAATTGTCTCTGCCACCATCCTCCCCGGCCTTTGCTTGTGGACTTCTTTCAAGTAGAATTTCCTGAACAGCTTATCAGCAGGCAGGAGGCCTCTGCATGCAGAGCAGGGGGTGGGGGGTTGAGGGGGTTTTAAGTAGGCAATAATGCTGGTGGGGGCTCCTACTAAAACAGCATTGGGGCGTGTGTGTGTGTGTGTGTGTGTGTGTGTGTGTGTGTGTGTGTCAGGGGGAGCCGGACAGGGGACACAGTGGACCTGGTCCCCCAGGGAGAGCTTTGTTATTCCCCAGACTGAGGTCACACACCCCAGTCAGAAGCCTTATTTGGAAGTCACCTGAACACGGGAATTTTTCTCCAGTCTCCAGGAAAGCCCCACCGCAGATCCCTGGACCCAGCCCAAGCTGGTTTTCTGTTTATAGCAAACACTGATAATCCTCCGTAGCGCTTTTACTTTCCTTTTACGCTATATATTATCCTCATGATAGTGAGTCACAACATACTCATTCTCTTTGCTTTGATCCAGTGACTTCTCATCACCAAAAGCTATAAATCTCAAACTTCCAGGAAAGTGAAACTCAGAAGCAGCCTGTTCTTCTGAGTCCCTTATAAGCAGAGCATGCTTGGCTGCAATGGGACAAGCCAGCTGACCTGTGGCTTCTACACATTAGCCTCCCTGGGGTCCGCTGGGACAGTATGGCCATCAGAACTCTCCGTGGCCGGCTCCAAACATGTTCCCCTTCCTGCTCCCTCTGCTTGGACCGGTGTGACCTCCTCCTCATTCCCCTGACACATCCTGCACATGTCCACCTTGCCGTGGGCTGTGGTCACTATGTGAGCGACCTGAATTTCCCCTCCTCTTCCAAAATAGCCATTTGCCCTGTTAAGTCCAATTCAAATGTCACTTCCTCTTCAAAGTGTTTCCTGCTCCCAGGGCTAATATTACCTTCCTCTTTTTCTCCCACTAGCACTTCATTATTCATCTATTTTGGGTGGGGTTTTTTTTGCATAGTTTTTACATGGAGGTATAGTCCACATACCAGAATATCCACATCTTTAAAGTGTGCAGCTTCATGGTCGTTAGTATATTAACAAAGTTGTGCAAATGTTTTCCTCACCCCAGAAAGAAACCTTGTACCCCTTAGTGGTCACTCCCTGTTCCTCCCTCTCCCTGGTAATTTACTTTCTGTCTCCACGGACTTGCCTATTCTGTCACACAATATGTGGCCTTTTGTGACTGGTTTCCTGCTGTTAGCATGCTTTCAAGGTTCACCCATGTTGTAGCACGCATCAGCCCTTCATCCCTTCCTTATGGTCAAAGACCGTCCCACTGTATCGATAGACCACATTTTGTTTATCCAGTCATCATCAGTTGATGGGCATTTGGGTTGGTTTCCACTCTGGGGCTGTTATGAATAATACTGCTATGAACATTCATGCACAAATTTTTGTGTGGACATCTGATTTCAGTTCTCTTGGGTGCATACCTCAGAGTGAAATTGCTGGGTCATATCATAACTCTATGTTTAACTTTTTTGAGGAACTACTTTTACTATGCATGTACCAACACACACACACACACACACACACTTTATATATTTTTACATTCATTGAATTTACTGTATGTCACATTCTGTATGTCAGAAATATTGTGAGAATGTATCCTTTGTGACCATGGCAGTGTTCCCCATGTGGATAAACCCTAATTGATATAAGCTCACTTACACACTCCCTGTTTTAATCCAGTGACTTCCCATCTCACCTGTGTGAGTGACTTTCTAGAGTAGCTGAAGCTGGGGCAATAGGTTACGAATACTTTACATTTTGGTAGATAATGTCTACAAATGTTTTTGCTCAATCAATTTCTCTTCTGTTGTTATCTTATTGCTGCCCTTATTTGCATTTCCCAGGCCCTGGTGAACAAGATCATCTATCATATGTTCATTGGCTGCTTGGATTGATTTCCCTGTATGTGACCTTAGCCATTTGCACGGGGAGCTACCTGTGCCTGAATGCTTTATATATTTGGACATCAATCCATTTCGTTATATATGTTGAAATACTCTACTTTCCTTCTATTAACTTGCCTTTTAGTTTTATTTATGGTATCTTTTGGCATACAAAAGCTTTTTAAAAATTTATATGTCATCAAACTTGTCAGTCTCCCCTTCACTGCCTTTGTTTTTTGTATCTTGTTTTAAAAGGCTACCACTACTCTGAGGTCAAATATTTTCTTACATTCTTTTCTAAAATATCTTGAACATATCAAATGTGGTATATATGCACAAGCACATAACAGGATCGCAAAAAAAATCATGCTACCAGTTAAATACAAGAAATTGTATCAAAAGACACGTTAGACATTTGCTCAGCAAATTATGTAAAAATAAATTATTTCAGATTTAAATATTATCTATTAAATGGAAAAGTCACATGCTAGGATTCTGCAGTGATATGAACTCAAAGGAAACATAAACTGCAGTAACAAATAAAGCCCACAGTTTCAGGGGCTTGGAACAACAGAGATTCATTTTTTACCCACATTATGGTCCAATGTTGTGATTTCTGGTTAGCTCACCTTCTGTCTTTATGTTTCAACCACCCGTAGAATCTCGGTGTCCTCTGCACCCAGGAAGTACACTGGGGAAGAGAGGAGCCTCAGACCAGATATAGCACATATTGCTTTCTCTCACATTCCTTTGGTGAAGTTTCAGAATGTAGTCCCAGCCTGGGCAACTGCTTCCCAGCAACAACCCTGTACTTGTACTCGCTTTGAGTCTTGCCAAAAACCCATGTATTGCGGGTCCAAGGAAGCTCTGTGCTCATGGGCATCAGGGAAGCTATGTATGAATGGAGCAGCTGGGAATGGCCACCTGGCATATTATGCATATCTCCTGTGCTCACTGGATGGTCCATTGTTCTCTTAGACTCTACCACATATGCATTCTTCCCTTGTTCTTCTTCTGTAATTACTGATTTTTCTGTTTAAGGAACTTCCTTTCATCATTTCAATCATTACTGATTCCTTCCTCTGTAATTACTGATTTTTCTGTTTGAGGAACTTCATCATTCCTTTAGGTCTGCTGGTGACAAATTCTCTTAGTTTTCCTTCATCTGAGAAGATCTTATTTCCTCTTCATTCCTGAAGGATCAGTTCTCTGGACATAGAATTCTGAACTGATAGTTTTGTGTTTTTTTTCTCCTGCACTTGAAAAATGTGACATCCTTCTGGCCTCCATGGTTTCTTATAAGGAATCTGCTGTCATTCCAATTGCTTTTTCCCTAAATGTAAGGTGTTGTCTCTCTGGCTGACATTAATACTATATAAATACTTGTTACAACTAAGCTGAGACATATGTATACTATAATCCACTATCTTTTTATTTTCTTTAAAATTATAATTGTCTTGGGGCACCCGGGTAGCTCAGTTGGTTAAGTGTCCAATTCTTGCTCTCAGCTCACGTCTTAATCTCAGGGATGTGAGTTCAAGCCCCACATCAGGCTCCATTCCGGGCGTGAAGTCTACTTAAAATTAATAATTGTCTTATTTTTTCTTTTCTTTTCCTTTCTTTTCTTTCTTTTTTTAAAGATTTTCATTCATTTATTTGTGAGAGAGAGAGCGAGCGCACAAGAAAGGGGAGCAGCAGGCTCCTCACTGAGCAAGGAGATCAACTTGGGACTCAATCCCAGGTGTCACTGTCTTATTTTTTCTTTGTCTCCCTATTGAATCAACCTCTAATCTTCTGATATAGCAGGTAAAGGTACTGTTTCCCAGGGATTCAAAGAGGAGATCTAAGCGCCTTGCTGTTACTTCCAACAAATTCCTGTTTCCAGCCCTTCCTCCACACTCACTTCAGAGATACTTGGTGTCCCAATTCCCGGAGATTCTGGGTGGAAACCAGGTTGTTTCTTAGCTTTCCCCACTGCTGGTGTAAAAATCAATGTACCTAGGGCTAAGTCAGTCCAACTCCTTTCCAGCTTCGCAAATTGTTGTGTTGCCTCTTCTTTCATTTTCTTTGCCTCTCTGGGGTGTCTTTAAAAAAAAAATCCCCAGGGTGCCTGGGTGGCTCAGTTGGTTAAGCACCTGACTTTGGCTCAGGTCATGATCTCAGGGTCCTGGTATCAAGCTTCTGGTATCAAGCCCTGCGTTAGGCTCCCTGCTCAGTGGGGAGTCTGTTTCTCCCTCTCCTTCTGTCCCTCCCCCACACTGTGCTTTCTCTGTCTGTCTCTCTCTCGCAAATAAATAAATAAAATCTTAAAAAAAAAAAAGAAATCCCCTTGTTGTCTTGTCAGTTGCTTTTCAGCAAGGAGCAAAAGTAAATGAGTGTGTTCAATCTATCACTTTTACCTGGAAGATAAAATTTTTTTAAAGATATTTAATCCATCTTCTACACGTTTTTGTGAATGATAGGACTTCAATTTGTTTTCTCCATAGGTAGTTAATTTTTCCAGAAGGTTTCATTCAATATTCTGTTCTTTTTCTCACTGATTTGAAACGCTTTATCATATACAAAGCAAAATTTTCTGTTACACTTGGAGCTTCATCTGGATTTGTATTATAACCTGTTGATTTATTTTTTCTGAAAAAATCCACATAAATCAAAGTATTTTTAAAATTATTATTGCGTTATAGTATCTTATTCTCATTTCGAAATTATCTTATTGTGTACATTTACACATCTATTTTAATTTTAGAAACAGCTTCCCAAGCTCCATGAAAAATCCCACTGAACTTTAGATTGAGATTGCACTGAACTCATGGACTTATGGCATTTTGGAAAGAAGTGATATCTTTACCATATTGAGACTTTTGTCCATGAACACGATCTAGCTCTTTTATTTTTGGTCTTTTTTGTGTTATTCCATAGGGACTTGACTAACTTAGTACACTTATTACCAGGTATTTTACAAGGTTTGCTGTCATTGCTAATTTAATCTTTTTGACTATTTTTATTTGTTATCTAGTTATTTGTTATTGCTATTATTAACCAAAGCTATTAATTTTTGGATGTCAATCTTGTAAACATTTTAGGGAATCAACCAAACCTTTGCAATATCTTCTTGAGGTATTGAAATATTATGGTTTTCTGCTTGTTGAGCCAATTTGGGTAATTTACATTTTCTGAGCAAATCATCCACCTCATCTAAGGTTTTCATAGTGGCGTAAATTTATTGGTGCACCTTTTAGTCTCCTGTTAAATATCTATATTGTTAGGCATATTCCCTTTTTGTTGGTATGTTCATTCTTTTTTTTTTTTTTTTTTGAAGATTTTATTTATTTGATAGAGAGAGAGAGAGTACAAGCAGGGGGAGCAGCAGGCAGAGGGAGAGGGAGAAGCAGACTCTGCTGAGCAGGGAGCCCGATGCAGGGCTTGATCCCAGGACCCTGACATCATGACCCGAGCCGAAGGCAGATGTTTCACTGACTGAGCCACCCAGGGGCCCATGTTGGTATGTTAATTCTAATTTTTTTTTTAAGATTTTATTTATTTATTTGACAGAGATAGAGACAGCCAGTGAGAGAGGGAACACAAGCAGGGGGAGTAGGAGAGGAAGAAGCAGGCTCAAGTGGAGGAGCCTGATGTGGGGCTCGATCCCAGAACACCGGGATCACTCCCCTGAGCCGAAGGCAGACGCTTAACCGCTGTGCCACCCAGGTGCCCCATGTTAATTCTAATTTTATATTACATTGTGTTCTGTGAATATAACTTACGTGATTTTATTTTTCTTTTTAAAATCTGTGGTCTAACACAGAACATTTTTATGTTTGATATATTTGAAAAGAATATGTGTTCTTCAGTTCAGGGGATTAAAACATCGTATACATCTATTAGATAAAAACTAACTGCACTCTTCAAATCATTTCTAACCTTACTAATTTTTTGTCTCCTTGATCTCTCAGTTTCTGAGATCTGTTAAAGTGTCCCACTATCATTGAGCCTTTTGACATTCTGCCTCCAAATCATATCACTTTTTGCTTTTTTTAAGGAAGATATTTTGTTAGGTGCCTCAGCATTTGCAACTATGTATCTTCTTAGCAGATTATTCCTCCTATCAGTATGAATTCTCTCATTATTCCTTATAATACTTTTTTCCCCCTTAAATTCTATTTAATCTAATGTTAACACAGCTGTACCCGAGCAGCAGGTAAGACAAAGGAGTCTAATCTGGCTTTTATGATGAGCAAGAATAATGACTTGGACCTGGTATAAGGAAACTTTTACTTTTGATTTATAAATAACTATATCAAAGGATTTACGTAAGATAAAGATACAGGACGTGGCTCAGATTTTGGTTGCCCTCTCTTTCTTTTTTCTTTTTAAACAAGAAACTTTTATTCTTGAAAACCAGTCGATTTCCTTCTTGATACTGGAGCCTCCTTTTCTGCTCTACTCTCCACCCTGGGCCAACTGTTCAACCGCAGTGTTGTCATTAAGGGCGTCACCGAGTGACCCATAAGCCAAATTTGTTTCTCGCCTCCTGGGATTCACCTGGGAGATCTAATTTTCTCTCGCCCTTTCTTAATGCCTGAGAGCCCCACACTTCTCTTAGGTAGAGATATTAACTCTCATTTAGATAGCCCCTGGGCAAACTAGCAATTGCCTCCCTTTAGTAGAGGCTGATATTAATTCCCAGGTCTGGGCAACTCAGACTGAAGTGGGATGGGCTTAACAGCATTGCCTGTTCCCATACACTTTAAGGACCCCACAACTTTCCCCTGCCGGAAAGGTTTTTTGGGCATAACAGGACACTGCCCCTCCAGGATACTGGAATATGGAGAAATAGCACGCTCCCTCTAAATTTAAAGCTTGGATCCACCATTCCAGGGCCAAACCCTGGTCCCCAGTGGGGCCTAACAAGAGGAACTGGAATCTGTGAACCCAGAGAGCACCTTAAGCTAGTCTTGAAGCCACAAGATACAGGTAAGTCTTCTTAAATGTTATTTTCCCTGTATTCCATCAAAATCATAATACTTATTGCATTCCTTTCACCAGCCCTCTCCTCACATTAGGTGGGGAGTTCACTAAAACATCCTCTATCTCTCACCAGACCCTTGGCTGTACTCAGGTCTTGAATTGTGCTTTGGGCCTTGCCTCCTAAATGCCCTAACCCACTTTATATCTTCCAGAATAAAGGTCATCAAACTCAAATGGAGCCTCACATGGAGGTCAAACCAGACATCTACTCTGATCCCTTGATAGATCAGGACAAGAGGAACCCTGACTGCCACCCCACCCATTGCCCCTGGCCGGCAGGAAGTAGCTACGATCAATAGGTCATCACCCTTCTTCCCTAACAGCAGTTAGGGTTACCTCTTCAGAGGGGGGAATGATGCAGGATAGTTGAAAGGCAACCAGGCAGGTACAAGCACCGCACCCACCCCAGGCCTAAGAGGAAACCACCCTTTATTAGTGTACTATTCGTTTCAGGGGTAGAATTTAGTGATTGATCAGTTGCATATAACACCCAGTGCTCATTACATAATATGCCCTCCTTTATGAACATATAATGTACTATTTGTTTCAGGGGTATAGGTCTGTGATTCATCAGTCTTATACAAGACACAGCGCTCACCACAACACATACCCTCCCCAATGTCCATCACCCAGCAACCCCATCCCCTCCAACCCCCTTCCCTCCAGCAACCCTCAGTTTGTTTCCTGTAGTTAAGAGTCTCTTATGGTTTGTCTCCCTCTCTGGTTTCATCTTATTTCATTTTTTTCCCCTCTTCCCCTATGATCCTCTGCCTTGTTTCTCAAATTCCACTTATCAGTGAGATCATATGATAATTGTCTTTCTCTGATTGACCTATTTCGCTTAGCATAATACCCTCTAGTTCCATCCACATCGTTGCAAATGGCAAGATTTCATTTTTTTCATGGCTGCATAATATTCCATTATATATATGTATATGTGTGTGTGTGTATCTCACATCTTTTTTTTTTTTTAAGATTTTTATTTATTTATTTGACAGAGATAGAGACAGCCAGCGAGAGAGGGAACACAAGCAGGGGGAGTGGGAGAGGAAGAAGCAGGCTCATAGCAGAGGAGCCTGATGTGGGGCTCGATCCCATAATGCTGGGATCACGCCCTGAGCTGAAGGCAGACGCTTAACTGCTGTGCCACCCAGGCGCCCCTCTCACATCTTTTTATCCATTCTTCTGTCAATGGATATCTGGGCTCTTTCCATAGTTTGGCTATTGTAGACATTGCTGCTATAAACATTGGGGTACAGGTGCCTTTTCAGATTATCACATTTGCATCTTTGTGGTATATACCCAGTAATGCAATTGCTGGGTCGTAGGGTAGCTCTATTTTCAACTTTTTGAGGAAACTGTATACTGTTTTCCAGAGTGGTGCACCAGCTTGCATTCCCACCAACAGTGTAGGAGGGTTCCCCTTTCTCCGTATCCTTGGCAACATCTGTCGTCTCCTGACTTAATTTTAGCCATTCTGACGGTATAAGGTGGTGTGATTTGTATTTCCCTGATGCTGAGTGATGTTGAGCACTTCTTCATTTGTCTGTTGGCCATTTGGATCTCTTCTTTGCAGAAATGTCTGTTCATGTCTTCTGCCCATTTCTTGATTGGATTATTTGTTCTTTGGGTGTTGAGTTTGGTAAGTTCTTTATAGATTTTGGATACTAGCCCTTTATCTGATATGCTATTTGCAAATATCTTCTCCCATTCTGTTGGTTGTCTTTTGGTTTTGTTGACTGTTTCCTTTGCTGTGCAAAAGGTTTTTATCTTGATGAAGTCCCAATAGTTCATTTTTGCCTTTGTTTCCCTTGCCTTTGGTGATGTGTCTAGGAAGAAGTTGCTGTGGCCGAGGTTGAAGAGGTTGCTGCCTGGGTTCTCCTCAAGGATTTTGATGGATTCCTGTCTCACATTTAGGTCTTTCATCCATTCTGAGTCTATTTTTGTGTATGGTTTAAGGAAATGGTCCTGTTTCATTCTTCTTCTGTTGAAGAGACTGTCTTTTTTCCATTGGATATTCTTTCCTGCTTTGTTGAAAATTAGTTGACCACAAAGTTGAGGGTCCATTTCTGAGTTCTCTATTCTGGCCCATTGATTTGTGTGTCTCTTTTTGTGCCAGTGCCATACTGTCTTGATGAACAGCTTTGTAACAGAGCTTGAAGTCCAGAATTGTGATGCCACCAGCTTTGGTTTATTTTTTAACATTCCTCTGGCAATTCAGGGTCTTTTCTGGTCCCATACAAATTTTAGGATTATTTGTTCCATTTCTATGAAAAAAGTTGATGGTAGTTTGATAGGGATTGCATTGAATGTGTAGATTGCTCTAGGTAGGATAGACATTTTAATAATATTTTTCTTCCAGTCCATAAGCATGGAACGTTTTTCCATTTCTGTGTGTCTTCCTCAATTTCTTTCATGAGCATTCTATAGTTTCCTGAGTGCAGATCCTTTGCCTCTTTGGTTAGATTTATTCCTAGGTATTTTATGGTTTGGGGTGCAACTGTAAATGGGATTGACTCCTTAATTTCTCCTTCTTCTGTCTCATTGTTGGTATATAGAAATGCAACTGATTTCTGTGCATCGATTTTATATCCTGTTACTCTACTGAATTCCCATATGAGTTCTAGCAGATTTGGGATGGAATCTTTTGGATAGTCCACATAAGTATCATATCATCTGCAGAGTTAGAGTTTGACTTCTTCTTTGCTGACTCAGATGCCTTGTATTTCTTTTTGTTGTCTGATTGCTGAGGCTAGGACTTCTAATACTATATTGAACAGCTGTGGGAATAGTGGACATCTCTGCCATGTTCCTGACCTTAGGGGAAAAGCTCTGTTTTTCCCCATTGAGAATGATATTCCCTGTGGGTTTTTCAGGTAGCTTTTATGATATTGAGGTATGTACCCCCATCCTTATACTGTGAAGAGTTTTAATCAAGAAAGGATGCTGTAGTTCATCAAATGCTTTTTCTGCATCTATTCAGAGTATCATATGGTTCTTGTCCTTTTATTAATGTAGTGTATTGCATTGACTGATGTGCGGATGTTGAACCAACCTTGCAGCCCAGGAATAAATCCTACTTGTTCAGGGTGAATAATCCTTTATATTTACTGTACTGCTGGATCCTATTGGCTAGTATTTTGGTGGGAATTTTTTAAAGATTTTATCTATTTATTTGACAGAGAGAGACAGCCAGCTAGAGAGGGGACACAAGCAGGGGGAGTGGGAGAGGGAGAAGCAGGCTCCCCACTGAGCAGGGAGCCTGTCCCGGGGCTGGATCCCAAGACCCTGGAATCACAATCTGAGCCGAAGGCAGATGCCTAATGACCAAGCCCCTCGGGAGCCCATTGGTGAGAATTTTTGCATCTATGTTCATCAGGGATATTGGTCCATAATTCTCCTTTGCAGTGGAGTCTTTGTATGGTTTTGGGATCAAAGTAATGCTGGCCTCATAAAATGAGTTTGCAAGTTTTCCTTCCATTTTGATTTTTTGGAAAAGTTTCAGAAAAATAGGTATTAATTCTTCTTTAAATGTTTGGTAGAATTCCCCTGGGAAGTCATCTGGCCCTGGGGACTTGTTTGTGGGGAGATTTTTGATTATTGCTTCAATTCCCTTGCTGGTTATGGGTCTGTTCAGTTTTGGTAGTTTATACATCTCTAGGAATGCATCCATTTCTTCCAGATTATCTAATTTGTTGGCATATAGTTGCTCATGATATGTTCTTGTAATTGTATTTCTTTGGTGTTGGTTGTGATCTCTCCTCTTTCATTCATGATTTTATTTATTTGGGTCCTTTCTCTTTTCTTTTTGGTAAGTCTGGCCAGAGGTTTATCAATCTCATTACTTCTTTCAAAGAACTAGCTCCTAGTTCGTTGATCTGTTCTACTGTTCTCTTGGTTTCTAGTTTCTGCTCTAATCTTTATTATTTCTCTTCTCCTGCTGGGTTTTCTGCTCTAATCTTTATTATTTCTCTTCTCCTGCTGGATTTAGGCTTTATTTGCTGTTTTTTCTCCAGCTCCTATAGGTGTAAGGTTAGGTTGTGTATTTGAGACCTTTCTTGTTTCTTGAGAAAGGCTTGTATTGCTACATATTTCCCTCTTAGGACTGCCTTTGCTGCATCCCAAAGATTTTGAACAGTTGTATTTTCATTTTCATTTGTTTCCATGAATTTAAATTATTTAATTTCCTTGTTGACCCATTCATTCTTTAATAGCATCCTATTAAAGAGGCTCTTTAGCTTCCATATATTTGAGTTCTTTACAACTTTCGTCTTGTGATGCAGGGAATGATCCTAATCTTTTGGTACCAGTTGAGAACTGATTTGTGACCCAGGATGTGATCTATTCTGGAGAATGTTCTATGTGTACTAGAGAAGAATGTCTCTTCTGTTGCTTTGGGATGGAATGTTCTGAATATATCTGGTCTGGTGTGTCATTCAAAGCCCTTATTTCCTTGTTGATCTTTTGTTTAGATGACCCTTCCAATTCAGTGAGGGGGTGTTAAAGTCCCCTACTATTGGGGTGCCTGGGTGGCACAGCGGTTAAGCGTCTGCCTTCGGCTCAGGGCGTGATCCCGGCGTTATGGGATCGAGCCCCACATCAGGCTCCTCCGCTACAAGCCTGCTTCTTCCTCTCCCACTCCCCCTGCTTGTGTTCCCTCTCTCGCTGGCTGTCTCTATCCTGTCGAATAAATAAATAAAATCTTAAAAAAAAAAAATAAAGTCCCCTACTATTATTGTATTATTGTCAATGTGTTTCTTTGATTTTGTTATTAACTGGCTTATATATTGGCTGCTCCCATGTTAGGGGCATAAATATTTAAAATTGTTAGATCTTCTTGTTGGATAGACCCTTCAAGTATGATATAGTGTCCTTCCTCATCTCTTATTACAGTCTTTAGTTTAAAATCTGATTTGTCTGACCCCAGCTTTCTTTTGATGTACATTAACATGATAAATCGTTTTCTACCCACTCACTTTAAATCTGGAGGTATCTTTGGGTCTAAAATGAGTCTCTTGCAGACAGCATACTGATGGGTCTTGGCTTTTTTATCCAATCTGATACCCTCTGTCTTTTGATTGGGGCATTTAGCCCATTTACATTCAGGGTAATTATTGAAAGATATGAATTTAGTGCCATTGTATGGCCTGTAAGGTGACTGTTACTGTATATTGTCTCTGTTCCTTTCTGGTCTATGTTACTTTTGGACTCTCTCTTTGCTTAGAGGACCCCTTTCAATATTTCTTGTAAGGCTGGTTTGGTGATTGAAAATTGTTTTAGTTTCTGTTTGTCCTGGTAGCTTTTTATCACTCCTTCTATTTTCAATGACAGCCTAGCTGGATAAAATATTCTTGGCTGCATGTTTTTTCTCATTCAGTACCCTGAATATATCATGCCAGTCCTTTCTGGCCTGCCAGGTCTCTGTGGATAGGTCTGCTGACAATCTAATGTTTCTACCATTGTAGGTTATAGACCTCTTGTCCTGAGCTGCTTTCAGGATTTTCTCTTTGTCTCTGAGATTTGCTAAGTTTTACTATTAGATGTCAGGGGGTTGACATATTTTTATTGATGTTGAGGGGGATTCTCTGTGCCTCTTGGATTTTGATGCCTGTTTCCTTCCCCAAATTAGGGAAGTTCTCTGCTATAATTTGCTCCAATATACCTTCTGCCCCTCTCTCTTTTTCTTCTGGGATCCCAACTATTCTAATATTGTTTCGCTTTATGGTATTACTCATCTCTCAAATTGTCCCGTCGTGATCCAGTAGTTATCTCTCTTTTTCTCAGTTTCTGTATTCTCCATCATTTGGTCTTCTATTTTTTTTTTTTATTAATAATGATTTTTTATTATGTTAGTCACCATACAGTACATCCCCGGTTTTCGATGTAAGGTTCGATGATTCATTAGTTGTGTATAACACCCAGTGCACCATGCAATATGTGCCCTTATCCCATTCCCCCACCCTCCTCCCCTCTGTAGCCCTCAGTTTGTTTCTCATAGTCCATAGTCTCTCATGTTTCATTCCCCCTTCTGATTACCCCCCTTTTCTTTATCCCTTTCTTCCCCTACTGATCATTCTAGTTCTTATGTTCCATAGATGAGAGAAATCATATGATAGTTGTCTTTCTCTGCTTGACTTATTTCACTAAGCATTATCTCCTCCAGTGCCGTCCATGTTGTAGCAAATGTTGAGAACTCGTTCTTTCTGATAGCTGAGTAATATTCCATTGTATATATGGACCACAACTTCTTAATCCAGTCATCTGTTGAAGGGCATCTCGGCTCCTTCCACGATTTAGCTATTGTGGACATTGCTGCTATGAACATTGGGGTGCATATGGCCCTTCTCTTCACTACGTCTGTATCTTTGGGGTAAACACCCAGTAGTGCAATGGCTGGATCATAGGGTAGCTCAATTTTTAACTTTTTAAGGGACCTCCACACGGTTTTCCAGAGTGGCTGTACCAACTTGCATTCCCACCAACAATGTAGGAGGGATCCCCTTTCTCCACATCCTCTCCAACAATTGTTGTTTCTTGCCTTGTCTATTTTTGCCATTCTAACTGGCGTAAGGTGGTATCTCAGTGTGGTTTTGATTTGAATTTCCTTGATGGCTAATGATTTTGAACATTTTTTCATGTGTCTGTTAGCCATTTGTATGTCTTCATTGGAAAAGTGTCTGTTCATATCTTCTGCCCATTTTTTGATTTGTTTATTTGTTTCTCGTGTATTGAGTTTGAGAAGTTCTTTGTAGATCTTGGATACCAGTCCTTTATCTGTAGTGTCATTTGCAAATATCTTCTCCCATTCCGTGGGCTGCCTCTTAGTTTTTCTGACTGTTTCCTTGGATGTGCAGAAACTTTTAATCTTGATGAAGTCCCATAAATTCATTTTATCTTTTGTTTCTCTTGCCTTTGGGGATGTGTCATGAAAAAGGTTGCTTTGGCCGATGTCGTAGAGGTTGCTGCCTATGTTCTCCTCTAGAATTTTGATGGATTCCTGTCTCACATCGAGGTCTTTCATCCATTTGGAGTTTATTTTTGTGTATGGTGTGAGAGAGTGGTCAAGTTTCATTCTTTTGCATGTAGCTGTCCAATTTTCCCAGCACCATTTATTGAAGAGACTGTCTTTTTCCCACCGGATGTTTTTTCCTGCTTTATCAAATATTAGTTGCCCAAAGAGCCGAGGGTCCATTTCTGGGCTCTCTATTCTGTTCCATTGGTCTATGTGTCTGTTTTTGTGCCAGTACCATGCTGTCTTTGTGATCACAGCTTTGTAGTACAGCTCGAAATCCGGCATTGTGATGCCCCCAGCTTTGTTTTTCCTTTTCAACAGTTCCTTGGAGATTCGGGGCCTTTTCTGTTTCCATACAAATTTAAGGACTGTTTGTTCCAGTTCTTTGAAAAATGTCCTTGGTATTTTGATCGGGATAGCATTGAAAGTGTAGATTGCTCTGGGTAGCATGGACATTTTAACTATGTTAATTCTTCCAATCCATGAGCTTGGAATATCTTTCCATCTTTTTATGTCTTCCTCAATGTCTTTCAAGAGTGATTTATAGTTTCTAGTATATAGGTCCTTTACCTCTCTGGTTAAGTTAATTCCAAGGTAACGTATGGTTTTTGGTGCTATTGTAAATGGGATGGATTCCCTAATTTCTCTTTCTTCAGTCTCGTTATTCATGTATAGAAATGCAACTGATTTCTGAGCATTGATTTTGTATCCCGCCACGTTACTGAATTGCTCTATAACTTCTAATAGTTTGGGAGTGGCTTCTTTTGGGTTTTCCATATAGAGTATCATGTCATCTGCAAAGAGAGACATTTTGACTTCTTCTTTGCCGATTTGAATACCTTTGATCCCTTTTTGTTGTCTGATTGCTGTTGCAAGGACTTCTAGTACTATGTTGAATAATAGTGGCGAGAGTGGGCATCCTTGTCGTGTTCCTGATCTTAAGGGAAAGGCTTCCAGCTTTTCCCCATTGAGAATAATATTTGCAGTAGGCTTTTCATAGATGGCTTTTATGAGATTGAGAAATGTACCTTCTATTCCTACACTCTGAAGGGTTTTAATCAGGAAAGGATGCTGTATTTTGTCAAATGCTTTTTCGGCATCGATTGAGAGGATCATATGGTTCTTGAGTCTTTTCTTGTTGATATGATGTATCACGCTGATTGATTTGCGAATATTGAACCACGCTTGCATCCCAGGTATGAATCCCACTTGATCGTGGTGGATAATCCTTTTAATGAACTGTTGGATTCTATTAGCAAGTATCTTGTTGAGGATCATTTGGTCTTCTATATCACTAACATTCCCTTCTGCCTCATTTATCCTAGCAGTTAGAGCCTCCACTTTTGATTGCACCTCATTAACAGCCCTTTTGATTTTGACTTGGTTAGATTTTAGTTCTTTTATTTCTCCAAAAAGGGATTCTCTGGTGTCTTCTGTGCTTTTTTCAAGCCCAGCTAGTATCTTATAATCATTATTCTGAACTCTACTTCTGACATTTTACTAATGTCCATATTGATTAGGTCCCTGGAAGTCGGTACTGCCTCTTGTTTTGTTTTGAGGTGACTTTTTCCCATCTTGTCATTCTGTCCAGAGAAGAACAGGTGAAAAAGAAACCAAAATACTAAAAGGGCAACAACGACCCCAGAGAAATATACACTACACAAATCAGAAGAGACCTGAAACCAGGGGAAAAGAAAAAAAGAGAGAGAATATGATCAGGCTGGTGAACAGAACAGAACCTTACACTAGATTTTGGGTGTATTTTGGTGTGGCAGAAGAAACTGCATCCCAAAATTTTAAAGAAAGAAAAACTTACATATATACAAAAAATAAGGTTAAATACAATGAAGGGATAGAATATGACCGTAAAAATGAAAAAAATAATTTAAAGATTTTATTTATTTGACACAGAGAGAGAGCACGTGCCCACATAAGCAGGGGCAGCAGCAAGCAAAGGGAGGGGGCGAAGCAGACTCAGTGTGGAGCAGGCAGCCTGATGTGGGGCTTGATCCCAGGATCCTGGGATCATGACCTGAGCCAAAAGCAGACGCTTAACCAACTGAGCCACCCTGTGCCCCTGTAAAAATGAAAATTAAAAAAGAGTTTAAAAAAGGAGCTGATAAGTTGGTTGAAAAAGGAAAGAAGAAAAATTTTAAAAAAGAAAAAGGAAAAAATTAAGAAAATTAAAAAAAATTAAAGTTGAAAGGCTAAAGAATCATAGGGAGAAAGCCATGAATTCTATGTGCTGTATTCCCCTAGTGCTGGAGTTTTGCAGTTCTCATTCATTGGTAAACTTGGTCTTGGCTGGACGTTCTTGCTGATCTTCTGGGGTACAGGCTGTGGCGTTGATGCTCAAGTGTCTTTGCCTCAGGTGGAACTGCACTGCCCTTGCCAGGGGCCAGGCTAAGTCATCTGCTCAGGTGTGCTCTCTGTAGCTTTCCTAACCCCCAAGGCTTTCTGCGCAGCTTTAGAGAATGAGAATGAAAATGGCGGCCTCCCACTCTCCGGGTCCCCCAAGGAGCCGAGAGCTCAGGACCCCACTCCTCAGTGAGCCCTCAGAGAAAAGCGGTCAATCACGCCTGTCTCCCTGGTCTCCCGCCGCTCTCCATGCTCACCTGGCCTGTGACCGAGTGTTTCTACCTCTGGCACACGGCCCTGTTTGGAGTCTCCAAACCCTGCAGATTCCTAGGGCGGGCTCTCGCGCTGCTCCTCCCCGGCGAGGAAGGGGGGTCTCCGCGGATCTGCTGCCCCTCTCTGAGCAGAGGCCCGACTGGGCCATGGTGCACGGTTTACGGCCACCCCCAGCTGAGAGCCCGCCCCTCAGCTCTCTCTGCGGGGGCTTCCCCGATCCGATACCTGGGAGCTCTGCCGCACTCAGGCACCCTCAGTCTTTCTGCGACCCCGAGAGTCCTGAGACCACACTGTCCCAGAGAGGGCTCCACCCCCTGCTTAGCCATCGGAGCGGACTTCTACAAGTTCCGACTTTGTGCTCTGCTGCTCTATCGCTTGCCGGTAGCCCACTGACCACGGCTCCCTCCTCCCTGGGTCTATCTTCCCACATATCGCCTCAGAGTCACGTCTCCGCACCTCCTACCTTGCAGAAAGTGGTCGCTTTTCTCCTCATAGAGTTGCTGCTATTCTTTTCTTTGATCTCCCATTGAGCCGGCAGGTGTTCAGAATGGTTTGATAGCTAGCTAGCTGAATTCCTGGGACCAGAAGAAACTTAAACCTTCCACTCCTCCGCCATCTTGGACTCTCTCCGAGGGAACCACCCTTAAAAGGATTTTAAGCCACCCTGGAAGGAGCGCTCCACCCCTTCCCGCGTGCAAAGCCCTGATTGGATGCCAGGCTCAGGGTGGGTTAAGCAGATTACAACAGCCCAAGACAAGCTCAAAAAACCCCCTAGGCTCAGAAATTCCAGTGGCAACCCACGGGGGTCCCCTCCCTCCTCAGGAGCTTTGTATTATCACGTTGCTATTGCTCTATAAACCTTGCTTTGCTGCTTAACAAAACAAAAACAAAAACCCTTTTATTTCATTATTTTTAAAATATTTATTTATTTAAAAGTAATCTCTGCATCCAACATGGGGCTCAAAACTCACAACTCCAAGATCCAGAATCGCACGCTCTATTGATTGAGGCAGCTGGGTGCTCCCTATTGTTCTCTTATTTCTCACAGGGTTGTGCTCAAAGTTTGGTGGTCTTCATGGAGTAAGATGCAGGTGTTTGAGAAGTGTGGTCTCATTCCAGCACCAAAAATGACCAATACTACATACATACCAGAAATTCAGCCCATCAGAGAGCATGGCCCCTGAGCTGATACCTAAGTTCTTTCTAAGCCAGCACTGGGCAATCTCCTCTTACCTGCACCTGTCCTACAAGGCCTAGGCATTTTCCATTTCCATTATCTTGAGGGATCTCAAAGGCAAGCCTGATCATGGCCTGCCACAATCTGTTTTCTTGCCATCTGAATTTGCTTGATATCATTTTCTTTTCCTTTATTTGAAGTCTTTTTAGATTTTAAATGCATCTCTTAGAGACAGGATGTAACTGGATTGTATTTCCTGGAGTTTTTGTTTGTTTGTTTTTATCTGCCCAAACTGAAAATCCCTGTCACTCAATAAGCAAATTTAACCCATCACATTTATTATGAGTACTGCTCTGTTAGGACTTAATTCCTACCTACTCTTTGTTCTTTTATTTACTCTTCTGCCTTTTGTTGGATTGCTGGAATTGAGGTTCTATTACTTTTCTTTTAAAGGTTTGGAATTTATATATTCTGTTTGTAGTCTTCTACGTTTTTTTGTATGCTCTTTGACAAATCAACAAACTTACCTTTTTCTCATTTTTATTGTTAATAATTACCTATTCCTAGTGAAGAAAGAAACTTAGCATGCTTTTGCTGCTCTCCACTCCACCGATGATGATATCATCTGTGGTTTTCATTCCAGATTATCATTGAATTTTTTCGTAAAATTAACATTTATTTAGACTAAACTTTTTTTGCTTTCACTAATCACTACTGCATTACTTTTTTTTCTTCTTTCTGAAACAACTCCTCTAATAATTTTTTCATAAAGTATCTGTAGATGAAAAAGTGGTTTTTTTTTATATGGGAGAATCTCATTTTGCCCTCATGTTTGAATGGGAGAATGGCCTGTAAATTTTTAGATTTCAAAATTATGCCCTCATCAAAATGGAGACTTAAGATCTGTGCATTTTCTGTATGTAAGTCATACTTCAATAAAATAAAATTTAAAAATCCCTCTGAAACTTGAAGATATTATTCCATTGTCTTTCACCATCCAGTATTATTGAGGAAAACTACTGTTAATGTGATTCATGTTCTTTTGTTTGTGATTTTTTTTTCCTCCTTGGGTCTTGTCTTTATCCTCAGTGCTCTAAAATTTCATCAGTATAGGTCAAGGTGAAGGTCTTTTTTTCATATTCTGCTTGACAACTGGTGGGCTTTTTCAATCTGAAGACTCTTCAATATAAAATTTTCTCTATTCTTTGAGCATTCTCTTTTTTCCCTATTTTTCTCCATTTTCCCTATTTTCTCCTTCTGGAATTTGGATATTTGAACTTCTGCATCTATTCTTTTTTTCATGTTTCATCTCTTTGTAGTTTTCCAGTGCATTCTGTTTGATTCCAGATCATGAACTCATTTTTCAGCTATAATCTTTCTGCAATTCAGTCTGTCTAATGAGTTTTTATTAAATTTTTAGTTTCCAAGGTACCTACATTTTTTTCTTTTACTAAGTAGGCTCCACACCCAGTGTAAAGCCCAATGCAGGGACTTGAGCTCATGAGATGAGATCAAGATCTGAGCTGAGATCAAGAGTCAGACACCTGACTGAGCCACCCAGGTGTCCCTGTACCTAGATTTTTTTTTTAAGATTTATTTATTTGTGAGAGAGAGAGAGAGAGCATGAGCGGAAGGGGCAGAGGGGGAGAGAATCTCAAGCAGACTCCATGCTGAGCAGGGAACCCCCCAACTCGGAGCTCGATCTCATGACTCTGAGGTCATGACCTGAGCCAAAACCAAGGGTCAGACACTTACCCGAATGCACCACTCAGGTGCACCCCTCCCCCCACCCCGTACCTAGATTTTTTGATGAAATGTCTTTCTGCATTTATATTTATCCTAAATCCCAGGTCTGTCTGTTCCATTAACTCTATCTTTTCCAGGTATGAACTCCTCCTTTTGTTAAGTTAGGTGTCTTTTCCCCCATGATATTAGCTTTTTCAAATACTTGGCTTTTCTTGGGTGTGACCTTGGAATTAAGATTACTTGTTAGATTGAGTGGTTTGCTTGCTAGAGGGAGTAGGATAGGCATCTGTGAATTGCACTGCAACTGTTTAAAGTGATCATGAGAAATGGATGGCATGTGCTGCCGGACAAGATGAGTCAACAGTTAGCCTTCTGAATATAGAAGCTTCTGTTGCCCTGAAGAACCATCAGTGTTTGGGGCTTTGCCCTGCCTCTCTGACCCACACATACACCCCCACTGCTCTTGGCCATGGGCAGACACCTCCTTGGCTCACAGCCTGGCCTGAGATGAACATTCCCGACCATGTATTCTGGTCAGTCAGGTCAGTCAGGAATGGGCTGTCTTCTCCCAGCCCTCCAGTTCTGGGTTTGAAGCTTCCCTAGAACTTCTCCCACTTCTTGCAGCAGACCTCTCCTCTGTGGAATTTTTTTTTTAAGATTTTTATTTATTTATTTATTTGACACAGAGAAAGGCAGTGAGAGAGGGAACACAAGCAGGGGGAGTGGGAGAGGGAGAAGCAGGCTTCCCGCTGAGTGGGGAGCCCGATGTGGGGCTCAATACCAGAATGCTGGCATCATGACCTGAGCCAAAGGCATCCGCTTAACGACTGAGTCACCCAGGCGCCCCTCCTCTGTGGAATTTTGGCCCAAGGTTTCCATCTTCAATCTGTTCCCATCTACTTGTCATCTTTTATAATGGCACTAAATAGTTCCTTCTATTGTTTTTGAATGAAGATATGGATTTATTATATTTTTTATGAGCAGTTTATAGAAACCTGGAGTAAAAAGAAACAACTACATATGTTCAGTGTGCTATCCTGAACGAAAGTTGACCAGCTTTTTGTATAGACTATTTTAAAACTTACCACATTATACTACACTTATCTATTTCCCAGTGTGACGCCCAAGGATGCAGAGAAGGCTGTGCTTATAGTAGGATAGCTTCTAGCGTCTGGTGCTTAATATTTTTTGGAGTTAATTTGATAAATAAATGAAGAAATGATTGAGTCAGAGTGGTTGTGAGGGAATTGGGGGAGCTGGTAGGGCAGAAGGACATTCAGGGGCCCAAGACACAGGGCACTGCTGGCTAGCACAGAGGTCCCTTCCAGTGAGTGACCAGGAACGTCAAGTGACACTGAGACTGGCATGAAAGCACTTGACCCCTTGCCACCAGTTCTGAAGAGCTTGCCCACAGCCAGCAGGAGTATGAGCTACGGGCCCACTGTGGCCCACCCACTGCCCCTCCTGTCATCCCTTACTCCTGTCCTAGGCCGAGGAGCCCAGGACAGGTGGAAGAGCCACTCTATTTCCTTCTGTTGGGTTTCAGTCCTGTGGACAGAAGCTGGCTCAGGCAGGGCCCGTGACAGCTGGGGATGGTCACAGAGCAAGTCTTGAGTGCTTGGTGGTTGAGAAATACAGCTGGGCCCAGAGTGGCAGCAGCACTGAGCGGGTGGGGTGGCCAGAGGCGGAATGTGAGGCTGAGGTGTATGGTCCTAAAGCCCTCCTGATACGGGGCAGCAAGCAAGTCGGAGGAATAGAGACAGACAGGGCCAAGGTGGGTGGGGTGGGGGCCTGGGGCTCAGAGGTTATGGGGGTTCAGCCGCTTGTAGATGCCTTTGTGCTGGAGGCCCACTCTCTTCATCAGCCCATCTGCCTCTGCAGGGCCTTGGCTGCTGGATGTTCTTGGTGACTGCCTCATAGATAGTGGGGGGCCAGGCCGGGTAGAAGAGGTGGCTGGCCTCCTGCCCCTGGTAGAGGGCACTTGTGTGGCTGTTGAAGCACTCTTAGGAGGCAGTGTCATCATACTGGCCAGCCACAGTAGAACTGTGGGCAAAGAACTCCTCCAGCGTGGGCTTCTCCTCTGGGGTGGCTTTGAAGAAAGGTTCACTCTGTTTTCATATGTCTGCCGCTGTGAGGTGGCGGGGGGGGATGTAGCCCACGATGAAGGTGTCTTTGGGCAGAAGGCCATCCTGGAACAGCCACCAGATGGTGGGCTAGGTCTTCTCGGCTAAGTTGGCTGATGCGCCCATGATCATAAAGATATCTGTATCAGATTGATGGAAGGCATTGCCCTGCTACAGCTCCTCCCTCTGGACCTCACACAGTTGGGCCCTGCTTAGGGCCATCTGCTCTGCCAGGGTGTTCTCTGTGCCTCACCGCCAGTGAACTCACAGCAGGGGAGTTCCTGGCTGGTTCCCCAGGCTGTGCCCTACCCCCCACCTCCCTTAACCAGTGAGGGCGGCTATGGCTCTGAGCAGCCCGGCTTCATGCAAGGCATGTGGGTGAAGCCTCAGCAGCCCCCACCCCTGGGGGGGGCGGAACAAGCCCTCAAATTTAGAAACTTTTTGGTCTATTATTTTCTTCCCTTTTTTCTGTTCTCCTGGTCTATTATGTGTGTGATGGAGCACTTGGTGGTGCCTCACAGGTCTCTAAAGCTTTGTTCATTTTTTGCTATCTTTTTCCTTTTCCTCAGGCTAGATAATCTGCATTAATTTATCTTCAAGTTCATTGATCCTTTCTCATGCAGCTCAAATCTGCTGTCAAGCCCCTCTAGTGATTTTTTTTTTTTCCAGGTATTGTGCTTTTCAACTGCAGAATTTCTATTTGGTTGTTTTTATAATTTCTATCTCTCTATTGATATTCTCTCTTTGGTGAGACTGATAACATGCTGTCCTTTAATTCTTTAGATATGGTTTCCTCTAATACTTTGAACATATTTATAATAGACGATTTAAAGTCTGTCTAGGGGTGCCTGGGTGGCATGGTCAGTTGAGTGTCCAACTCTTGGTTTCAGATCTGGTAGTGATCTCAGGGTCATGGGATGGAGCCCTGCCTCAGGTTCTGTGCTCAGCGCAGAGTCTGCTGAATTTCTCTCTCCCTCTGTTCCTCTCCCCCATGTGTGTGCTCTTTCTCTCTCAAATGAGTAAATAAATCTTAAAAAAACAAAGTCTCTGTCTAATACAGATGGCCACCAGACACATGACAAATTGCTCAACATCACTCATCATCAGGGAAATGCGAATCAAAACTACAATGAGATCATCACCTCACACCTGTCAGAATGGCTAAAATAAAAAACACCAAAAAAACCCAACAAGTGCTGGTGAGGATGTGGAGAAAAAAGAACCCTCGTGCACTGTTAGGGAGAATGCAGTGCATTTCTGGTGAGGCCACTGTGGAAAAACAGTATGAAGTTTCCTTAAAAAATTAAAAATAGAACTACGCTATGATCCAGTAATCACACCACCGGATATTTACCCAAGGAATACAAAAACAATTAATTCAAAAGGATATATGCATCCCTATGTTTATTGCAGCGTTATTTACAATAGCCAAATTATGGAAGCAGCCTAAGTGTCCATTGATAGATGAATGGATAAAGATGTAGTATACATATACAATGGAGTATTATTCAGCCATAAAAAAGAATGAAATCTTGCCATTTGCAACAACACGGGTAGAGCTGGAGAGTATAATGCTAAGTGAAATAAGTCAGAGAAAGCAAAAACCATGTGATTTCACTCACATGTGGAATTTAATAAACAAAACAAAGGGAAAAAAAAGAGAGAGAAAGCAAGAAACAGACTCTTAACTACAGAGAACAAACTGGTTGGGGGGTGAAACAGGTGAATGGGATGAAGAGTGCACTTACCATGATGAGCACTGAATAATGTATAGAAT
The DNA here is from genome assembly GCF_017311325.1 of Ursus maritimus. Lineage (NCBI taxonomy): Eukaryota > Metazoa > Chordata > Mammalia > Carnivora > Ursidae > Ursus > Ursus maritimus. The sequence goes on along the minus strand of NW_024426774.1, from coordinate 33,834,101 downwards.
AGTTCAATCAGTATATTGCACACCTGGCACTGTATGTTAACTATGCTGGAATTCAAATAAAAAACTGGAGCTCCTGGGTGGCTCAGTCAGTTAAGTGTCTGCTTTTGGCTCAGGACATGATCCCAGGGTCCTGGGATCAAGCCCTGAGTGGGGCTTCCTGCTCAGCAGGGAATCTGCTTCTCCCTCTGCCTCGGCCCCTCCCCGATGCACATGCCCACATGTGTGCTCTCTTCCTCTCTCAAAAACAAAGACATTTTTTTAAAACTTTAAAAAATAAAATAAAAACCTAAAAAAATGATTATTTAAAATTAAAATAAAAAAAAAGAAAAAGAACATTTTTGTCTAGTAAGTTCAACATGTAGCCTTCCTCAAGGAGACTGAAATGGGCCATACTTTCCCGTTTCTTTTCAGGCTCTATATACATACATACATACATACATACATACATACATACATACGTGTGTGTGTATAACTTTTTTTTTTCCTTTGAAAACCAGATCCTCCAGATAACATAATATGGCAACTCTGAATACCAGACACCACCACCACCCCTGCCAGGATTTGCTGTTACTGTTGTTTGTATATTTGTTTGTTCAATGACTTTCCTGGACTAGTTCTGTAAGGTCTATATTTTCTCTGGTGTGCAGCCACTGGTGTCTCCACTAGGTTAGCTTAATGGTCAGCTAATGATTAGACAGAGATTTCCTTAAATGTCTTGAGCTAGAAAATCTTCCACTTTTTGCCAAGTAGCTCTGGGGGGTGAGGCATGCCTTCTATCTCAAGCAATTTAAATCTTTGTCTTAGTCTTTACTTCCTGCTTGTACAGGACCTCAAGGTCAGCCAGAAGCAAGAGATCAGGGCCCTTCAGGCCTTTGCAGACCATGCACACAGGCTTTTAGATCCCCGGAAATATACCAGAGCTTTTCAAATTCCTGTAAGTGCATCCAATTTCTCAGATGTCTCTTTTAAATTTCTGGCTGGGCTCATGTTTGCCCCCCAACTGGTATTACAGTCTTTGGCAGCTGTGAGGTTAAGCAATTGAAGCTGATTATATTTGACAAATACCCTGGGAATAGGGGTTTTCCCGAGTAGAGAGCTTCAACTTGGATTAAATAATAACAGCCTGTAAATCAAGCTTTTCCAATAAACTGTCATCCAGGTCAAACAATGATGATGCTTGGGTGACAGAACTTTCTCAGGTGCTCTTAACCCTATCTGTCCCCTCTAGCAGCTGCAAGGCTGCTGGTTTTCAAGGCTACTGTGGAGCTGGGGCTAGAGGGGTGGCCGTAGGCCAAGTTAAAACCCCACAAACCCACTGTTCTTACCGAAGTTGAGCAGTTTCTCTTGGATAAACCCCTCTTCAGATTGCTGTTCGCCTTTGGTTAATATCTAGAGTTCTGGAAAAGTTGATTTGTATAATCTTGCCAATATTTTTGTTGCTTTAATGGAAGAATAGATTTAGAGGACTCCTCACGCCACCATTCCAGAAGTCCCCCTGCTCTGGTTAGAGATCATTTCTAAGATCAGGCTTGCTCGGGTGTTAACTAGTAAGAAGGTGTTCACTGGAAATAGGATGAAAGTACTGCCCTTGCCCTAGAGGCATCTGATTTAAAAACAAAAAGACACTTAAAGGGTGAAGAAGGGATCTGTAGGAATCATTCCAAGATACTGGGGATGACACAAGGGCCCTCGGTAAAAGTTAGTGGGCTGTCAAGACTCACACCCAGACCCCTGACACCTAGCCCATTGATCTCTTGGCTGCTTCCCCTAGGAGATGCCGTTTCCAGGGGAACGGAGATGCCATCTTTTGAGTACTTCATCTGAGCTACAAGTTTCTTTCTTTTTTTTTTTTTTAAAGATTTTATTTATTTATTCGACAGAGATAGAGACAGCCAGTGAGAGAGGGAACACAAGCAGGGGGAGCGGGAGAGGAAGAAGCAGGCTCATAGCGGAGGAGCCTGATGTGGGGCTTGATCCCATAACGCCGGGATCACTCCCTGAGCCGAAGGCAGACGCTTAACCGCTGTGCCACCCAGGTGCCCCTGAGCTACAAGTTTCATACTCATGATTCTCACACTTTCAAGCAGAGAAAATGAGCTTATTTCCATTTTACAGATGAAGAAACTGAGGCTCACAGGAGTCAAGTCACAAGACCAAGGTTAGACCATTCATGAGTGGTGGAGAGGTGATCCCACTCCAGAGTGTAAGCTATTCCAGTGTCACTGAACCCAATGTCCTGACCCACTGGTTGGCAATGGTGTGGGTAGGGAGGCCGTTAATGAAGGAGCCCGTCATTACAATTTTTAGCGCAATAAGTTGGAACTGCCCTTTTAGTCCTCTCTCCCAGGAAATACCTCCCCACGAGTCCCGAGCAAGGAACAACAGCAAAGTAATAGGTATGGCTTGCCCCAACCCAAGCAGCTGCTGAAGGGAGCTCCCGGGTCAACTCCTCCCTTCCTTGAAGAGCCAGAGCCTCCCGGCAGTCCCCTCAGATCAAGGGTGGCAAGGGCAAAGCCTGGCTGTGACATCAGGGCTGGGAGCGCAGAACTGCCCCCCCCCCCGGGTGCTCAGCAGAATAAAGTCCACAGGCTTGAGTGGCCAAGCCCCACCCAGTCCCCCGCAAGCCTAGGGTGTGTCTGCAGAGGACAGAGGGTATGTTCCCAAACGCCCCAGCATCCCGACAGCCCAAAGCTCCATCCACACCCCGCCCCAACTGCAGCAAAGGGGACATACTCGTCACAAAATCATTCACAAGAGCCAAATTTATTTTGACCCCTCCGAAATTGGCAAGGAAATAAGCACAGTCAAACAGTGCGGTCCCACGTGCAGAAACGTCTTCAGATACGCGATCTCATGGGACCTGACAGTCACCCTGCAGGGCAGGCAGGGCAGCTAACTATTGATCTGCTTTATGGAGGGCTTCTCTGGGGGACCCAGGCTCCACACAGGACTGTAAACATTCCACCCAGATGCCTCCCTGCGTCTGCTCCAGGCTCCTCGATACCCCAAGATGGGCTGGGGTTCTACCCGATACATGCTGATATCCGACGTTCCTCCGCTATAAAACCAGGATCAGGCCGCCCCATCTCTGAATAGAGGCCATTCTCCCTGACATGACCTATGGGTACCAGGACTGCTAGGTCTACGGTGGCTGCACCGGGTGGTCAGCCAAAAGCCTTGGCAAGCTTTGGGCACAAATGAACCTGGGAGATAGTTCTGGTGTGGGCAGAAAAATGGGGCTCCTCCTTTCTCCACTGGCCCCGATCTGTTGGGGAGGAGAGAAGAGCCATTGCCTCCCTGCCTCCCTCTCCCTGCTAGGCTTGCTTCTGACCAGCTTTTCTGACTCTCCCAGAATGCGGGTGGGGGGCTGCACCTCCTCCCTCTGCAGAGGCCAGGCTCAGAGTCAGACTCAGTCTGCCACCTGCATCAGGAGGCCCTTTCCAGTCCTCAGAGTAGGGGGGCCCTACGTGGGGGTCACGGCCTCGATATCCCAGCGACATACAGGGCACCTGGCCGAGTCCCTGAAGACCCGCCAAGCGCAGTAGCTGCAGAAGTCTGTGTGGCCGCAGGGAAGAAGGCAGGTGTTGGCAGCACGGTGGAAACAGATGGCACACTCCTCTCCTGCTGCAGCTGGGAAAGGGGACAACACAGGTTGGGGCACGTGGGAGCAAAGGGTGGGCAGCCTACTCACGCTATAACTACAGGGCAGAGAACCACGCAGTCCTATTGTGAAGAATATTACCTCACGAGAAAATGCTCACAACATAAACGCAAAAAAAAACCACTGGCAAGAAAACCATAATGTACACACATATATATCATAAAATTCCAACTTAGAAAACAGGAACACAGAGCACAATTCCCCACAGATACATGACTACAAAATGGTAGGAGAAAACTCCACCTAAAAGGTAATCGGTGGTTTTTTTTTAACTTCCATATTTATTCTTTAATATTTATTTTACTTCTGTTTGGCAAATCTTTTATTATGAACATGGACTGCTTTTTAAAGCAGGGACAAAATAACACTATTTGTGCATGAATGTGCTCTTGTAACTTGTAAAGTTAGCCAATGTTTCTAGAAGGCAGAGCTGTTAAACTGCTGTTAGGGTTCCCGTAGGCAGTACCAAATCTTTTGGCCTAAAGCCTGTGGGAGACTTCATGGGACTTGGAAAGGCTTTAGTTGAGCCCCCAGAGCTGGGGTCTCCCGTGGTGCCTCTGGTGCTGGAGCCCCGGGGAGCCCCTGGGGCTGGGGGAAGCCACTCACCTTCAGGCTGTGGGGTCTCATCACTGAGGGTCCGTGGTACGGTTGAGGGGAAGACACTGGCTGTGGGATCTGAGGCAGAGAGGGAGACTCAGGGCCCAGGGAAAGCAAAGCCAGGGTGCTCCCACCCCACCCCCACCAGCCCCTGAGGTAGTTTCGTGGGCTTTCTTGCCTGGAATGCATTGCTGGAGCTCCCAGCTGATCTTATGGCCCCAGCCGTCCCTTCCCCAGTTTAACCCAGCAGAGAATTCTTGAGGCTGTAGATTTTTTTTCCTAAACCACCCCACCCTTCCTCTAGACATCTCGTCTTTGCCCTGCTGTCGCTGCCCGACTGGAGACACTCAGCATTACCCACCTTCCTAAACCCAGATGTGCATTAAAATCCCCCAGGAGGCTGGGAAAACAGGTGTTTGGGCCCACACCAGACCTACCAAGACAGGTGTCCCAGGCGTGAGGCTTCAGCAGCTGCGACAAGTGATTTTAAAAACGGGACTGCTTGTGTAGGCCCCTGACGACTAGCACAGGAATGCCAGTATTTCTTTTTATGGATGTTTCCTGTATCCACTCTCCCTGAAATCCACCTCCTTTCAGGTGGCTAGAGGGATGCTTCTAGTCTGCCCACGCACTGGCGGAACGGCTCACTTGACCCGCACAAGCAGTCTTCCCGGGCAGCTCTAACGCTCCTACTCGCGTTCCCTTTGCTTGCCGCCCTTGACTCTTGTGAACTCCTACTTAGACAGCAAAACCCAGCCTCCAATCGCTTCCTTTGGGAAACAGCCCTTTAACAGATGTTTGGAAGGCTAGTCGTATCTTCTTAGCATTCTCTAGGGACAAGGTTGCCCTCCCTTTGGGTCTTGTCCTTCTGGCGTCCCCAGTGCCCATCTTCATAACCGGCCCTGGGCAGGAGCTGATGGGAAAACTGCATATGAAAAACTGAACGGATCTCCCCACGGCTGTGCGCGGGGAAGCAGTACCACCCGAGCCTCCACCTCCCACCCAGGGGCGGTGCCTGGGTCCCCGCGGGTTGCCTCACCCAGCAGCTCAATGGCCTTGGTGGTCCCGTACACGTCCATCACGGCCCAGAGCGGGGCGCCCATGAGCACGCCCTCGCGCAGCAGGAGCCGGGGGCCCGCGTTGACCCTGGCGAAGAGCCGGCCGCGGCGGTTCACCCAGAAGCGGACCACGTTCCCCGGCAGCGCGCCGTCCTCGGGCAGCACGGCCGCCCACGTCGGGCTCTGCTGCTCCAGGTCTGGGCACACGAAGGGCGGCAGGCTGGGCGCGGACACCCGCGCGGGGTCCAGGCGCGTGAAGCCCACGCGGAGCCCGCCGCACCAGCCCTCCTCTTGGCCCAGCACGCGCAGCGCCACCCGCTCGCCGGGCCGCACCGGCCGCTGGCTGAACACGATGCCGTCGTGGAACGTGGCGCGCCTGTGCGCAGTGCACCGCTCGGCGTCCAGACGCACCTGCGCGCCCTTGGCCTCAGCGTGGAAGCGGAGTATCTCTCGCGGCGCCTCGGCGTCTGTGGGGGTGGGGGTGGGGGTGGGGGTGGGGGCGTCAGTGCGGTCTGGACCCCGCCCCACCCGCTCGCCATCTCCCTGGGGCCACTGCTCCTGCCCTCATCCAGGGCCCCCCTCCCCCCACCAGAGAAAAGCGTGCCGGGGATCTGAGTTCCAAGGTGAACTTCCCCAAGCGTTAGTGCCCCTCCCGGAGGGATGTTGTAAAAATTAAAGGAACTGGTGCTGGTTGGTACCGGCTCTCAACACCTGCTAATGGTCATTGGGATTAAACAGAAAAAGCATTTTTTAGAACAGTAGATATAATATGATCCAGGTTTTCTTCGACACATACGTTTATATGTTTAGTAACATATATATTCTATCTGTATCTAGAAACAATCTGAAAGGAGATGGGCTTGCTAATGAGGGTGAGCTCTGGCAGATGGGTCCTGGTGTTCGCGCTGTTTTCCTCTCTGTTTGTCTGACTTTATCATTGTCCCACAGAGAACCTGCACCATTTGTGAAGGCCACGGCCCTCAGTGAGGACCACTTCCTTTTCTAGGAAGAGAAAGGGGTCCAAAAAAAAAAAAAAAGAAAGGGGTCCAACAGTCCCCCCACAGGGGGAGGTGGGGGAAGGGGGGCACGGGCTGGAGAAGGAGTCCCAGGTCTGCCCCTCAGAATCCTGGGCTGGGCCAGGGAAGGCCCACGGCTGGGCTTTAAAATCAGGGGACTTCCCAACCTGACTCCACTTGGCAGCCAGGAGAGGAAGTTCCCTACCGAGCAGCCCTTCCCCTCCAGCCCCAGGTCTGAGCCTGGAGGAAGCTGGTGAGCTTCCTGCCCACAGCTGCATGTAGCCAGCTCCCAGGCCTCATCTCTCTCCCCTCCACTTCTCCCCTCCTGTTCTGCTCTTTCTGGGTTGGAAGATGGGAGCTGAAACTAGAAGGGAATTCAGTCAGAACTTGAACCAGACCCCAACCCAAAAAAGCAAGGCCCCTACCCTCCCAGGTCTCATCAGTTTCCCCAGCCTCATTTCTCTGACCACTCACAAGCCTGCGAGATTCCAGCAGGTCACAAGGAGGGGAGGCTAAATCTGGGCAGGTACAAGGGATACCCTTCAGGTCATAGGGAATGTGTCCCTGATGGATTCAGGTCAAAGGCAAGCCTACCATGGTTCTCTCACCTGAGGCCTTAGAGACAAGCACTCACTCTGGCCTTGGGGACCTCTGAACCCTGCTATCCAAGTTCACCCCTCCCTCACCCAAGCCCCTTGACTGACTGTCACCCCTTTCTGGAATACCCTCATCTCTTCCTTCCTTCCTGATAGTTTGCCCAGATGCCTTTTCCTGGAGGCTATGCACAAGCAAGGGGGAGTCCCCAAGTAGGCACAGACGGTGACCAGGTACCAGAGTCAAGGGCCCTGACATCAGATGGATTGTCTTTGGGCCCACTGCAGAGTCGCTGAGGCATCCAAGAGGCTCTGTGGAGGGCAGCCATGTCTGATACCCAGATTCTAGTCCCAGCTCTGCTGCTCACCTATGCAGGTCACTGCCCCTCTGGGTATAGGCCTCCCTATCCACCAATGGGATTGATATCCACCAATGGGTATGGCCAGCCATGGCCTGGAGTCTCCAGGTACCTGCCTGGAAATCCTGAATGTGAGGAGTTAACTGCCCACTTGGGCAGGCATCATGACTTTTGGATGTCTCCCCCTGCCACACCCCCAGGCAGATTCAAAGAGAATCTTTGCAGGTCTCTTGGAGTTTAAGTGACAGAGGGTCAGCCCTCTGCTCAGCGAGGACCTCCCTGAATCTTCGTCATCTCTAGTATCACCCGTCCAGCCATCAAGCCTCTTGGGTGCCAGGCACAGATGAGCCCTTACAGCGTGTCTTTCGTTGCTCCCACAACCTGCAGGGAGGCATGCAGAGGGCGTGGAGTGGGAGTGGCTCTGCCCACCTCCACCGCCAGGAGCTGAGGAGCCAGGGGCTCGCTGCTGCCCCTGCACTCCTCCCACGCTGCCTCCTTTCTGGCACCACCGTGACCTGGAATCCACACTTGCCACAGCAATAGAAGCAGCAGCAACCGTGGCTTGGTCCCCACCCTCCTCACCACCTCCCCCCGCCCCAGCTCTGGGTGCTACCTGCTGCTGGGTTGTGAGCCTCGGGTGCCCCTCGGGACCCAAGGGCTGAGGCTCCAGACTCTCTGCCTGGGACGGAGCAGGGTTCTGAGACGCAGTCCAGACCTCAGGTGGTAAAACACCAGGTTCTCCATCTCCTGCCCTGCACGCTACCGGCGCACTGTGGTTTCAGGTGAGGCTCTCAGAGAACTGTCGTGCCTGGTAACCTTTTGGTTTGTGCCTCTGGCAGCCCCGTAAGCTGGCAGGGCTTACATTGGCCCTGGCCTGCAGATGAAGAAACTGAGGCCTTAGGGAAAAGTGACTCACCCCAGGTTCCATAGCTTCCCCTCTCCTTCTATATCCCTGGTCTTGGGACCAAGCTTAGGGCTCCCACTTACCAGGCTGGGAACAGAGCAGGGCCCCCATCAGCCTGGGGTCCTCGGGCACAGGTCCCTGGGTCTGGAAGGAATTGTCTGTGGAGAAGGCTCGTGGACAGGTTTCCAAAGATTCAGCGGTCTCCTTTTTATGGGACAGGATCGTGTTACAAGGTTGATGATTAATTAGAGGTTGCTGTCACGGGTTATGATATCCGGGGAATTTCCTGATGATTGCCCCTGGCTCACAGCAGAACTGCTGCGGCTCGCTGACCTAAAGGAAGCAAGGACTCCGGAGATGGCCTGGGTAGGACTTAAGACAGACTTCTCCCCGACTTCTGACCGGTCGTTCTCAGCCCGCTGCTCAGTATAATTGCCTGAGGCGCATTAGTAAGTACTCACACCCAGACCCTCCCCAGAGACTCTGATTCCAGTGGCCTGGGGTGGGGCCCAGCATCAGTAGTTTTGAAAAGCACCCAGAAGATTCTAGTGCACAGCCAGGGTGGAGATGCCTTGCTACAGACCCCAGGCATACAGGAGGTGCTTAATCAATGTCGCTGAAGTGGACTGAATTGAATTAGCTGCATCCCAGGACCTGTGGAGTTGCCCCGGCCCTGGGTCTCAGGCAGAGAAGAGAGGTGTTGATTGTTCTCCCAACCTTGTTGGAGTCAGAATTCCACTTTCCACAGTCTGCTACAAAACACAGCGTCCCACAGGAGGTCGTGCCGAACGCCTGCCTCCTGGTGTGTTCACTGTGGCAAAGAAGTCAAAGATCTCAGGCGTCTGGCTGGCTCAGTCGGTAGAGCAAGTGACTCTTGACCTCAGGGTGGTGAGTTCAAGCCCCAGGTTGGGTGTGGAGTCTATTTAAAAACAAAAACAAAGTCAGAGATCTTCTGCCCCCTCCATTTCTATAGGAGAACTGAGGCCGGTGGAGGGAAAATGGCTTATTCTAACCTGGTACTTCCCACAAAGCAGCAAGCGTGGGAATCTCCCACGGGGATCTTATTAAAATGCTGATTGGTTCAGAAAGCCTGGGGCTATGGCTGGGATTTTACGTTTCTAACAAGGTGGTTCTGCAGAACCCACTTTAGGTGGCAACGCCCTGGGTTAGTTTGGAGGCTTATGGGTACCCTGGCCCCCCACCTCCAGGCTAAGCCCTTCCCAAGACCCCAGATCAAGGCCATGATCAGTGACTACTCTGAACTCAGCTAAGGGGAGGGATATCCCCATGCATGTCTCTGGAGGAGCTAGGGACAGTGGTCCTGGTGACTGGGCTGGGGAGGTTGTTGAGGTGGGAAAGGTTGGAGGGTCTGGTGACCCAGGTTCTGCCTCCTGTGCTTTCTTGCCCTCCCCTATCCTCCCTGGGCCCTGGTGTCCCCATGTGTAAAGCAGGAAGCCAAGGTGAGCTGGTTTCTGGGCCTTTCTGGCCCCGACATGCTGTGATTTTAGTCTTGGCAATGGAGAGGTGATGGCAGTCTGGCCCCAACTGCCCTCAGAAGATGTTGCCTGGACCCTGGACCTTCTCTTCCACACCACACCCCTGGCCAGCCTCCCTCGGGTTCCCCCTCTAGAAGTCTTCCAAAGGCAAACGGATGAGAAAAGTTAATAGCAATCACGGCGAGTCCAAGATTGGTGGTTCCACCTGGTCCAGTGAGGTGAGGGCCCCACGCTTTATGGTCCTGCGGGCGCAACGTGAGAGATACTGGCTTAGGGCATCGCCTTATCTCTGGGCGTTGCTGGGGCCCAGAGATCCCCCCCTTCCCCCCCCCTCCACCTGTATCACTGGCTGCCTTGGGTGGTGACCAGAGGGCTGGAGCCAAGAGCACCTCGTTGATAAACAATAATCTTACAAAAGAAGTGATTATGGAAGTTTATCAGGGAAATCAGGTCCCCTCAGCCCTGGTGGAAAATTACCTGGCAAGCTGCAGACATCAGGCTACCAGCTGCCAAGAGGCTGATGTGGTCTAGCTCCATCTTCAGGACCTCAGTGGGAGTAGGCATTCTGAGGGGCTGCCATCCTGCCTCAGGCCTGACGCCTGGGGTGCAGGGGTGCCCAGGCAGCACCGCCATCACACACTTAACTGTTCTAAGTCCAGTACCGTCTTAACCTGCTAATCCTCGTGGCAATTTCTCAAAACTATCTATTTATTGTAATCATTCCCATTTTACAAAGTGGGAAACTGAGGCACGAGGAGGCGAAGCACATGGTTCACAATCACAAGGCAGTCAGCTACAAATCCGGACTTGGCCTCGGCCGGCTGGCTGGAGAACCAGGGCCTTAACCGCTGTGCTACTGAAACCGAGCCAAGCCCGCAAAAGCTGCCAGAGCTTCTGCAGCAAAGAAAGAGGCTGTCTGTTGGTGTGTCATCACCCAGGAGTACCGGGGAGGGGGGGGGGCTAATGCTCCCAGGCCGAGCTCCCCAATGGCTTACAAGCAGGGGTTTCAATAGGATGAAAATCCAGGGTGTCTAGGGTCTTGGATCAAGCTGACTGATCAGGGATTACGTCGGCTCTAATCTTTCCTTTCCTCATCACCCGGCAGCATCCTGACTGTTTGGTAAGCTGGTGGCCCTGCTTCGGGGACCTGGTTGTTCCGCTTTAGGGGCCTGGAACTGGGGCGAATTCTCAGCAGATCGCATTAGTGCTGTCATCTCTAGACCGCAAGGGCAGAAGTTCTCCGTCCTGGAACTGTCGCTAAGCTGCAAGCTACTATTATCGTTTTTTCCTTGCAAACATGACACATGTTTGTTCTCTCAGGCAGAAGAGCGTCCCATGGACTTTTCCGGATCCAACTTAATCTTATTTCCTGAGGCATTTTTACGGGTTTTTAAAACAGTAGCTATGGGGCGCCTGGGTGGCTCAGTCGGTGAAGCGTCTGCCTTCGGCTCGGGCCATGATCCCAGGGTCCTGGGATGGAGCCCCGCATTGGGCTCCCTGCTCAGCAGGCAGCCTGGGTCTCCCTCTGCCCCTCACCCTGCTCGTGTTCCCTCTAGCTCTCGCTCTTTCTCTCTCTCAGATAAATAAATACATACATACATAAAATCTTAAAAAAAAAAATAAAACAGTAACTAAGGGTTACAGGACTCGGGTCAGCTAGGAGCCAGATGTCTGAATCGTGGGGTCTGTGGGGTCTTGCATCCCCAGTTGTCACTATGCCCCCTCCGTGCCTCTTCACTTAGGCCACTTTGCAGCTTTCTGAGCATTTAGTGGTCCTCCCTGTTGGACTGTGCTGACCCTACAGTAGGAGCTTTATGGACTGTTGCTAACGGGTTCTCAGAGTGAGGCAGAGGCCACCTCAATGGAGACCTTCCCTCTCCTCCAAGCCACCTACACAGCTGTTGTGCACATTTGCTCCAAGACAGTCCTTGAAGCGTCCCCTGGTGGCTGTAGTCAGTACTGCAGGCTGTGCTGAGGCCCTGGAAGCTAGGAGGGCAGACAGGTCAGAGGGCTGAGACTTCTGCGGCCTCCGGCCTCCGCACCTCCTTTCCTGACCCCGAGGTTCTTCATAGTCCCTCCATCCCTCCCCAGGTTTCCCTCGCCAGCACTCAGCCCTCACCATTTGCCCAGGGCCCCATCATTTCAAAGGGCTTCCACAGAAGCATTTCCTAAGTAGCCTCAAGCACTCTCAGAAGCTAGCTGCTGGACAGCTGTTTCAGTCCCCGCCATACAGCTGAGGGAGCTGAGCACTTGCCCAGGGTCCATGCCAACTGTGGTGGAGCAGAAATGGGAAGCCAGTGGGAGCCGAGCCCAATCTGGGGACAGCTAGGCCGCCCCATCCCTTGTCTGTCCCACCGCCAGGGCCCTGGGACCCCTTATTATGCTTGCCTGTGTTCAGCTGTTCCCCATGGGGCCGAAATCTTGGAGGGCAAGGGGCTGCCATGCCTAGAAACCAGCCCCTAGAACAATCATGGCCATGTGCACAGTAGTGCGTCAGCAAGAGTTTGTCAGTTTCTTCTAAAATTGCTGGCCAACCTACCTAATGACCCAGAGATGCCCCTCCTAGGTGAGTGCCCAACAGACTCGGGTGCATACATCCACAAAGACCGATATGTGACTACTCAGAACAACGTTATGCATAATAGCCCCAGACTAGAAACAGCCCAGATGTCCGTTGTGCTGGACGCTCTGATGTGCTGCTCAACTCCCACTTCAGGAATGAGGAACCTCCAGAGGCTGGAGTGCTCCCTCATGTGGTCAACTGAGGTTCTTGTGCAAGTACCATAGTCCGGCTCCCCCCTGTCCAGTCCTATTTCCACAGGTGTCGACCCCAAGAACACTCGCTAATGAGCCCTGTTAGTAATCTCTGTCTCAGGGGCTGCTCCCTGGGGAACCCAGCCTCCCACACCCATCAACAGGAGAACGGAAAAATATTGCCATGTAGTCACACCATGGAAGTTTCGCGGCAATAAAAACGAATAAAGTACTGTTATCCACAACAACGTGGTTAAACCTCACTGATGTGATGTTGCTTTAAGAGAAGACCCAAAAAGCACCCACTGCACACCTCCACTTATATGAAGCTCAAAAACAGGCTAAATTAATCCGTGGTGTTAGAAATCAGCATAGTGCTCACCTTTGGGACTTAATGACTGGGAAGGGGCACAAAGGAGCCTCCCAGAGGAATTGTCCTCTATCTTGATTGGGTGATATGTAGACATATGGAAAAATTCATCCAGGTGGACCCTCAAATTGCATGGTAATTGACCTTAATTACATATTGGCTAAATTCCCTTCCTGCCCCAAAACGCTGATTCTGAGTAAGGTGATGAACGATGGGAGTATTCACACTTGCTTGGAAAAATTGGCCCTAGAAGCCAGAGGGCTTAGCTAGTACTGCCGCCTGGTGGGGAGAAACGGAACTGACTGTGGGTCTGATAGCCTGGAGGGAAATGGTTGGGGACCACACAGGCTCCCACTTGCATCCTTGGGCACTTGTCTTCCTTCCCGCCCACTTGATTCCTGCTGATGAGACACCCAACAACTCTGGGAGGCTACCATACCCTCTGGGTCAATAGCTAGACCCCTGCTGGGCCTTGGGGTCCGGAAGTCAGGAAAGGGAGGCTAGGGTGAGCCAAGCAATTAGTCAGCCCCTAGTTAGGTCTGTGCTGTTCCCTCCGTCCTGCCGCCCTGTCCAGATTTTCCTGGGCCCTGATTCTGCTGTGGGCCTCCACTGCCCTGGGCCCCCTGGCTCCTGCCCTACCAGCACCACGGCGCCCTTCATGGTGTGAGTGTGGAGCCTTTCAGAGAGGGGAGCCAGAGGAGGGGGAACCCTAGGGGGCCAACTGGCTGCTCAAGGTAAGAGAAAGGGCAAAGGGAGAGGTTTGGGTTTGGTCTCCTGTTTTCCTTCTCCCTGTGTCCCCCTTCTCCCACACACATCTGTCAGAGAGTCTGTCTTGGAAGTTTGTGGCAGCTGCCCTGGGAGCATCGTGTGTGTGTGTGTGTGTGTGTGTGTGTGTGTGTGTGTGTGTTCAACAAAAATTTACTGAGCACCTCCTATGTGGCAAGCACTGTACTAATTTCTGGGTAACCAGAGATTGAAGAAAACCCACTCCTCATCCATCGGTCAATTCCAGTATGTCCCAGTACTTAGGTAAGTGCTATGAGAAGACCAAACCGAGGCCTGGGAATACCCGGGGCCTGGGTGCTGTAGGGGGTTGTTATGCCCAGGGAATGGGTGAAGGTTTTGTGGAGTAACAGATATTAAAATTGATACCTGCAACATAATTAGGCCTCCAACAGCAAGAAAGGAAAGAAAGGCGTTCCAGGAAGGAGGAACCACATACGCGCACGTAGAAATGTAATTGTGCCCATTGCTATCTGGTTGTATCAGTTAAGATCAGGATTGCCTGCACATAAAGGAACATCCAAAAGAATGGTGGCTTAAAGGAGACCTGTTTCTTTCTTTTTCACATAAAATAAGTTAAAAGTAGGCAGTCCAGGGTAGCTATGACAGCCCTATAGCCATAAGGAGCCCAGGGTCCTCTACTTTTCTGCTCCACCATTCTAGCACCGGCCTCCATACTCAGGATTACTTTGTGGACCAAAAGGGCTCCTGGAGCGCCAGCTAGCACATTAGCATTCCAGGCAGCAGGAAGGAGAGAGACCCAAAAGGGCATTCCTTTTAGCTAAGTCAACTCACTGGAAGGCTTATGTAACATTTTCATTGACATCTCATTGGCCTGAATTTTGTTATGTGGTCACAACTAGCTGCAAGGGAAGCTGAGAAATGTAGTCTTTATTGGGGGAGCTGCTAAAAATCAGGGTTCTCTTGTCTAGGAAGGAGAAAATGCATCTTAGGTTGGCAGCAAGCCCCATCTAGCCCAGTGGTAGAGTGGGACATTGGTCCTCCACAGTGTGGGCAGAGCTGGCAGAAAGGAACTAAGAAAGACAATTGCTGGGGCAGAGGGAGAGAGTGCAGCCAGCCATCATGAGCAGAGCAGAGACACGTTGTCTGCACGAGCCCGGCCGTGCAGCGTGGGCAAGCAACATCCAGCCAGGAGAAAAGGCCTGGCTTGGAGTCTGGGAAGACACCCCCACCTCAGCCCAGAAACCCGGCTCATCCACTTCACATCCAGAAGGACAGTCTAGCCCTTATCCTCAGAATGATCCCGGACAGAATTTGGGGGAAACCAACATGTCAGGGACAAGCATGGGAATAAGGGCTCTCGAGGACACTGGAGGGGGGCATCAGAGACATGAGAGGTGCCAGGAGTGCGGCATCCCAGAAGCTAAGAATGGGCCAAGAAGGAGGAGTGGGAGGCGGCCAGGTGTAGGGCAGGATGACAGCTGGGAAGTGGCCATTGGGTTTGTCCAGGAGGAGGGCCACCATTGGAGACAGTGCCAGAGGACAGGTGGAGGCAAAAGCCAGGGGGCAGCTCCTGGAGAAGTGAATGTTGTGTGAATGACTGGATCCTGCAGGCTGTGAGTGTAGGGAAAGCGAGCGGTCACGGGGTGCAGGGAAAGAGAGAGGGCGACAGCCAGAGGGTACCAGGTGAAGGAAGGCAGGCTTTGAGCATGAGAACTCCAGCTCATGGGTGCAGGGACATGAGTGTGCGCCATATGGGGACAGGGCCCGAGTGCCATGCCGCCTGTACTCCACTGCGGAGGCATTGCTGGTGGGTGGGGAGGGCGGCTGTTGTTGCGGAGAACGAATTCCGCTAGCCAGGACGACAAATCACCGACCTTTCCAGCAGAATTTTTCAAGATTCCCTGGAGGTCCTTCTGGCCCCACACCAAAGCCAAAATAGCACAGAGAGAAAGAAAATATCTTCCTCCCCCGCCTTTGAGCTTTTGGCCATTGTCAAGGCTCATTTTGGCCATTGTCACTGGGTCCAGCGCCTGGGCCATGGGCACAGTCTTTGGGCAAGGAGTGACCGCCCCCAGGCCCCTCTGCTGTGGCAGAGCTGGGACCCCAGATATGCACAGTGGGGTCCAGACTATTCTGTCCCTTTAGGGGCCTCTCCTCTCTCCACTCGGGCTTTAGGAAGCAGGCTAGGAGCAGACCCATCCGCTAGAGATGAAGGGGTTAAAATAAGGGCGTCTCTTTCCTCACTGGGCTGCCAGCTGTTGGCTACTGCCGCTCTCTCTACTCCTCTTTGTGTGTGGAAGGAAGACAGGGTCCTTGAATTGTCTCAGCGGGACTAAGTTGTCCAGAGCGTTGATTTCCCCTTGGGTCTTTTGGCGACAAAATGCAGGCAAATGCTTTGGGCACCACATGAATTAGGTGTTTCATTGTCTCCCTTTGTGAGTGGACACGTATCTCATCTCTGGTGTGTGCCTTCATTGGGGACCTCGTTGACTCATTCATTCTTTCAGTAAGACAGTTGGCAAACAGTTCCCGGGGCCCATGTGAGCTAAGTACGATGGACTAGCTTAGTGCGGTGGGCGGTACGGAGTTGGCCCTCTGCCACCCACAGGCCGTGGGACTTGGGTATGTTACAAATGGGGAAACTGAAGTTCAAGGTTGAGTAGCTAGTGTAGGTTAAACCAGGATTGATTTCAAAAGTTCTTCATTCTTTTACTAATTCTAAAACAAAGATCATGGCTCCTGGGGAAAGCCCTAAAGGCATTTGAAAGAGGTGCAGAAAGTACGTGATGTGTGGTTGGCAGCCTATGTTTCTTAAAACCCCATGTCCTCGTTCTCAGGTATGTTCCAGACAGACAAGGTGGCTAAACCCGGGGCTTCTGGATCCGTGAGCAATTGCCTCTTTGGGTGAAGCTGTGCAGGGAGCGTGTGTTTGTGGGGGCCGCTCTGAGGAGCCCATGTGCAAGCTTCCGGTCCTCTTGCAGACTGGGGGGTGCTGTGCTTAGAGCTGAGCCTTCTTTTATTAATTTAATTAATTAATTTTTTAAAATATTTTATTTATTTATTTGAGAGAGTGAGAGAGAGAGAGCATGAGCGGGGAGGAGAGAGAGAAGCAGACTCCCCACTGCACAGGGATCCTGACGTGGGGCTCAATCCCATGACCCTAGGATCATGACCTGGGCCAAAGGCAGATGCTTAACCTCCTGAGCCACCCAGGTGCCCCCTGAGCCTTCCTTTTAGCTCCAGAGGGGAACCCACTGCCTCCCCTCAAAGGCTCCAGGGATTCCAGGATGAGGGAAGTCAGCAAAGGCCCCCATGTTTCTCCAGGCTCTTCCTTGCCCTGTTTCTTCCTCCTGCTGAATCCTCCATCCCCGTCTCCTTTCCTGGGGATGTTTTCTTCACAGCAGCCAGCACACCCCAGGATAGGCTCTTCCTTCCTTCCTCCCTCTCCCTTCCTTCCTTCCTTCCTTCCTTCCTTCCTTCCTTCCTTCCTTCCTTCCTCCCTCCCTCCCTCCCTCCCTCCTTCCCTTTCTTTCTAAAGATGTATTTATTTATTTGAGAGAGAGAGAGGAGGGAGAGGAAGAGAATCTCAAGCAGACTCCCTACTGAGTGCAGAGCCTGATGCAGGGCTCCACACAGGGCTTGATGCCACAACCCTGAGGTCATGACCCTGGCCGAGACCAAGAGTCTGACGCTCAACGGACTGAGCCACCCGGGCGCCCTGAGGATAGGCTCTTCTTTGGTTTTACTCAAGTACCACCAACACAGGCCTTTGCGAGCAGCCACGCTGACTGAAGCTCCAGGCCCCTGCCGTGTGAGAGGAAGGAGGGTGTGCAGTGCATCCCAACACAGAGAGCAAAGTTAAATGAAGCTCAACCCACCACCCTTTTCAAGGGTCCTGAGAGGCTTCCACCACCAGGATTTCTCACGGGCCATTCTTTCGGAGCCAGGGCCTTCCTTTATCCCTCCAGGCCCCTTACTCTTCCCCTGTCTCAGAGCCAGCTCTCATGCCCTCACCCTCCAGCCCCTGTTGATTTCTTACGCCGAGATGTTCAGTTCCCCACGCCCAACCAACGCTAACTCCAGGCCTGACTTTGCAGGTCGCTAGACTCCCAGAGGTGCTCCACTAAACACCAAGACCACTGCTGTCAGATTCTGGCAACATCGTGGACTGAACCAACACTGACCCCCACCCCTTGAAAACACTGAGAAATTGAGAATAAAATATTAACTGAAAGATATCAGAACCGCAGTGGAACTTGAAGAAAGGGTGGGGAAACACCCAGGTGTCAGGTGTCCAGAGCTGAGCTCGGACCCTGGATATGGGCCCTAATGACAGGGGCTGAAGAGTCAAACCCTCCTCGGGTCAAGGGCTGTGGTCTTAAGAAGACACGGAACAGAAACCCCTATATGAACTAGAGCCCTGGAAGGGCTGGCCCCTCAGGAAAGAATCGACCCACCAACCTAGAGAGCAGTGAATCTTGTCTTGGCTTAGGGCTCCGGGTGGGAGAAAAGATTCCTGGGAAAAATCAAGACTTATAACCTGACGTAGTCATGGAAGTAGCATCTACATGTATGCAGTCCATGGGGTGAAGAATTCCCAAGCTGAAAAATTAACACAAAAATAGTCCCTTGGGGAATGAAGCATGAGAGACTATGGACTATGAGAAACAAACTGAGGACTTCAGAGGGGAGGGGGGTGGGGGAATGGGATAGACCGGTGATGGGTAGTAAGGAGGGCACGTATTGCATGGTGCACTGGGTGTTATACACAACTAATGAATCATCGAGCCTTACATCGGAAACCGGGGATGCACTGTATGGTGACTAACATAATATAATAAAAATCATTAAAAAAAAAAGAAAAGAAAAAAAATATTCCCTTGATGAGTCTTCAGAGTAGTGGGTACAAGCAAATACAGAACAGATCTCCGAGGCCATTTTCACAACCCGGGACGCATGGGGCTCACGCAGAACAACAGTCGCACTGAAGATGAGCTCACAAACACCAGCTACGAATCACACGAAGAAACCATCTACTGTGAAAGAGAGTTGGCAAGTCTAACAAATAGAAAAATCATGATCTCCAAGAATAGGGGATGACAGAACAAGCTGGAAAAGATATCACATCAGGATGTTAAAATCATTAAAAATATAGAGGAAGGAATAAAAATGATAGTAAAAGATTAGGATGCTTTGAAGAACAGATTGAGTGGATGAAATTTTGCGAGAATGGAAAAAAAGATATGAATCTTCAGATTCAAAAGGCATACTGAGTCCTAGGTAGGATAAATAAAAATAAATCCACATATAGATACTTCAGAACACCACCAACATATTAAAAGCAATCAGAGGGAGAACCTGGCTTACTTAAAAAGGAACAATAATTATACTGAGTGAAGACAACTTAGCCACAATAATAGAGGCCATAAGATCATCTTATGTATAAATGTGTAAATCTTAATAGTCATTGATTTTGGCATCCCTATGTTTATCACAGCGTTATTTACAATAGCCAAATGACGGATGCAGTCCGAGTGCCCCTCGATAGATGAATGGATAAAGAAGATGTGGGCTATATACACAACGGAATAAAAAGAATATAAATTTGCCATTTGCAACAACATGGATAGATCTAGAGGGTAATAATGCTAAGTGAAATAAGTCAGAGAAAGACAAACACCATATGATTTCACTCACATGTGGAATTTAAGAAACAAAACAAATGAACAAAGGAAACAAAGAGACAAACCAACCAACGGACTCTTTCTTTCCCAAAAAACAGACTCTTGACTCTAGAGAACAAACGGATGGTTACCAGAGGGGAGGGAAGTGGGGGGCTGTGGGAACTAGCTGAAGAGGATGAGAGCACACTTACTGTGATGAGCGCTGGGCCATGTATAGAATCGTCCAATCACTGTATTGTACACCTGACACTAATATAACACGATATGTTGACTATACTAGATTTTAAAAATTAAAAATAGAACAAAAAGGTCACTAATTTATACCACCACCAGTAATAAATAATTTGAGATGTTAAAAATAAGATGAAATAAAATATTAGATAACAATGCATAGAAAAGGAGAGATGGGTAATTGGAGTTGAAGCTTGTAAGATCCTTGGCGTTATTTGGGGAAAGTATAAAGATCCTGATTAATTTCATCCCTTGTTAAGTCAGATAGGCATGATAGAGCTGCACATTAGCCCCTAAAAGAATAAAAATACAATATGCAATATCCAAACCAGTATAGGGAAAAGGGGAGGGAAAAGAAAAGTGACCAGTCTAACAGAAGGTAGCAAAAGGAGACAAGAAGCAAAGCAAAGCAAAGATAAATAAAAGAACAAATTAAATAGAAATATATCAATAATGACAATAGATACAAACAGACTACATCTGCCACTTATAAAGCAGAGATTCTCGGACTACATTTTCACAATTCTAGCTCTATGCTGCTTACAGGAGACACGCCTAAAACATACTGACATAGAAATATTGGAAGCATTTTTGTACTAAGCAGATACTAATCAAAAGAAAGATAGTAAAGTATTTACCTAGTATTAATACTAAGTAAAATAGACTTTAAGACCACTTAAAGTTACTGCTAGGGAAAAAGGAGTCACTACCTAATGATAAAAAGAATAATTCACCAAGAGACTAAATTCTGAACTTGATTGTACCTAGTATCTTCAAAATATACATAGCAAAATATTTACAGAATTACAAGGAAAAACTGGCAAACCACAATCACAGTGGCAGATTTTAAACAAAGGGCGATCAACTTCAGGCCTCCCTTGCCAGAGTCCCAGAAGCTTTAAGATTACAATCTTTCCTTCAACATAATCTAATTCTCGATGTAATTCCTTCAACTGCCAGCACCTGTACCCGGAAGGGAGGAGTATGCTTGTTAGACTGCAGAAATGTGCAGAGCCAGATGTTCTTATTAAAGTAGTCATGGTGGGGGGCACCGGGGTGGCTCAGTTGGCTAAGTCTCTGCCTTTGGCTCAGGTCATGATTCCGGGGTCCTGGGATCAAGTCCCACGTCGGGCTCCGTGCTCAGCGGGGAGCCTGCTTCTCCCTCTCCCTCTGCCTGCTGCTCCCCCTGCTTGTGCTCTCTCTCTCTCCCTGACAAATAAATAAATAAAATATTTTTTAAAAAATAGTCATTTTTTTTTCTCTTGCCACAAATGCATGAGCTGCAAGGGGCGGCAGCTGTCCCAGAAGGATTTCCTTTAAACCAAGAGGAGCACCTATTGTATACTTAGGGTAGGTGTGCTCTGGAAGACACCGGGTGACAGTCATCTGAGTTTTTGTAAATTAAATCCTATTCCCCAACAGATGCTTAGGTGTCTATTGCATATTCACATATTATAAATTAGCAAAGGAGAGTCCTTTAAAAAACCTCAAACGTTATCTTATCCAACCTCTGGTTTGCAGAGAAACCAAGGAGACAGGGCAAACGAGTTTTCCAGGGCCCTCCAGCGAGTGTGGCGACGGAGGGCCCCCAGCACCTGCCCGCCGACTTCATTCGGAATTGCATTGAATTTCATGTAACAAAATCCCAGGGATGGTGGCTTAACCACATGGGGGCTCATTTTGTTCAAAGGA
Organism: Ursus maritimus; assembly: GCF_017311325.1. Classification (NCBI taxonomy): domain Eukaryota; kingdom Metazoa; phylum Chordata; class Mammalia; order Carnivora; family Ursidae; genus Ursus; species Ursus maritimus. The sequence goes on along the minus strand of NW_024426774.1, from coordinate 33,812,939 downwards.
CGAGAAATCCTGCAGCGGGACGTGCAGGCTGGTACAGCTGCTCACGCAGATCGTCAAGGGCCCAGCAGCCTGGCAGCCTCCTGCTCTGCTTCCTTGGCAAGTCGCTTTCTTCCTCATGGGTTTAAGAAAGCTGCTTTACCCAGTGCACCTTCCGAGCAGGAAGGAAAAAGGAAGTGACAACGAGGAAGACACAGGGCCTGTGGCAGGAAAGTCGAACTCTCCTAGAAACCCCCAGCTGACTCCTTACATCTCACGGACCAGCAGCAGGTCTCAGGGCTACCCCTATAGCTGCAAGGGATGCTGGGGATTGACTGATTTCTGCCAACCCCATTAAAATCAGAGTTCTGCCATGTACCCCACTAACAACCAATTAGCCTACGTTCATGAACTGCCTACTGTTTCTAGGACCCTGGCTCAAGTCCCCACCTCTCTGTACTTCCAGATCAGGAATTTTTTCTGCTCACATAGCCCTCACTGCATTGTACTGTAGCTATTCACAACTTTCCCTGGAAACGAAATTGTCAGCTTTTTGAAATCAGGGACTACGGCAAGGATGAAACCGAGCTCGTGTAGGAAAGCACTTGTGCAATCTTCCGTGCCATACATATACTAAGCGGGTTTTTTATTATCCATATCAATATCAACACGTTTTGCACAATCTCCCTCCCTCTCCCCATAGCAACTCTGTCTTTGCACATGTATGTGTTCAGCACATGTGTGTTCTGTTGCTCGATTCTCCTTCCTTCTCCCCCACCCCTCCAGTTTCTGCTGCGTGTGTGAGAGCTCGGGCACCATAGCAAGCCTCTAGGTACCTGGGGATGCCCTCTCCAGGTAGAGAAAAGCAGCCCAAGGGGAGTGAGACTCCCCCGCCCCACAGCAAGCCCCTGGGATGTCTACCGCAGATCCTGTACCAGCCTGGCAGGCTTCTGTATGAAGACCTGGGATGCGGGGTAGGCTGTAGCAAGGGAGAGGGTGAAGTGGAGAGTCTAGGACAGACTAAGCTGGAGGGGGACCGAGGCAGGACCAAGCACAGGTAAGGGCTAGAGAAAGCCTTTGTCCCCCCGAAACCAAAGGCTACCATGCTCTGCCCTGGGTCTGTGAGGCCCTGGGTCTGTGAGGCTCTGCCCTGGGCCCGATGCAACAGTGCCCTGCTCTGAGAAGAGGGTAGGATGCGGGTCGTAAGGCTGGTGGCCCACACGAGGCTGATTTTTCATACATTAATCCCACTGTCTTCACATCAACACTAAAGTAAGTCTTTCCGTTTTACAGATGAGGAGACTGAGGCCCAGAGGCTAAGTAGCATTGGGTACTGGGGGCCACAGAGTAAGTGGCAGGACTAGGACTTGATCTGACCCTGAGCCTGTTCCCTCTCACTGAAGTAGGTGCTGTGTCCCCAGCTTAAAGCACCAGCGTGCTCTTTGGCTTCACCCCTGAGGGGGCAAGTGGCTGAAGCAGCAGGGGTTGGACCAGAGGGAAGGGGAGGCGTCTGGTTGCCACCCTCCCATCTATGGCTGCTTCCTCCCCTTCCACAGTCAGCAACAGCAATTGTCCCATGGGCTCCCTGCTTCAGGGCAGCCACCTCAACTCCTCCATCTGGGGGCCATCAGAAAAAGCTCCCCAGAATGCACCAGGCCAGGACTGAGACCTGAAGCCCCCCCACCTCCCTCCCAATCCCCCTACATTTGCTGGGAATCCAGAGCCAGCCCAGCTTTCTCCCCAGACCAGGGGGACCTTCAAGCCCTTCCTGCCTTCTCAGTGGCCCCAGAAGCTCCCCCTTCCCTGTCTCTTTCCTGGCTGGCCCTCTGGCATGGAGGTAGGTCCGGAGTTGTGTGCAGGGAGGATGGCACCGGGTGGGGGTGGGATGGAATGCCAGGAAGCCTGAGCCCAAGCCCTACCCTTCATCAGCTGACCCTTTCCTAGAGGAGGCATGACAAATTCAAATCAAGACAGCATTTAGGCTCCAAACCAAGCGTCCTCGGGTCCTTGCAGGCAACCCCTGACCGGACAGGCTTTTAGAAGGAAGCAGCAAATCATAAGAAAAGCATCTCCTTGGGAGGGTTTAGTTGGGACAGAAACTGCAGATTGATGCCAATTCTGGCCTGTCTCCATGTCAACATGTATAGAACGTACAATGGCATCCACACCAGAATCCTAAATCCCCACACCGAGCCTCAGTCAGCTATGCAGTCCGTCTGCCACGCACCAGCCGCGGGGAGAGCAGCCCCGTGTCTAGAGCACAAATGGCTCCTCTTTCTAGTGCTTGTCACCACCTAGAGAGGCGTTGATCTGTGCATTTTGCAGATAAGGAAACTGAGGTTACTGAGGTTAGGTAACTCGACCAAGGTCACATATTTAGAAAGTGGTGGAACTTTTCAAAATACTAAGTTGGGGAAATGCACGCCATTTGTAGAGAAATTTTCGATAAGGCAGAAGGACACAGGTTTCCAGTTAACCCTCAGTTACCCAGAAAAATCAATTCCCCAGAATGTCCCTACATGAGCGCGTATGTTGTGCCTGCACGCACTTGGGTATTTTGATTAATGGAGCTCTTGATCGACGGGCCAGGCCACAGTGGGGAAGATGTACAGGAATGAGGCACTGTATTCTCTGAATTCAGTCGCACGCTTGCACCAGGGCCCCAGATACACGTTGCAAAACATACTCCTTTCAGGGCAATGGCAGGGAAGCGGGATGAAGCATCCACCATCATTAGAGGCACAAGCAGCCATTCAGGTCCCCTGTCCCCGCCCCGGCTCTCACAAGCAGCTGACCCAGGGCTGATGGGCCACCTCCCCGGACTCACTGCGATGCTGAACAAAGAGCAGGAGAGTGCTCAGCCGCCAGTGCGCTGTGTGGCATTGGGCGGTAGCTTTCCTTCTCTGGAGCTTTGTTTTCCCAGCCGTAGAATCAGGAGCCTGCAAACTTTTTACAGAAAAGGCCAGATAGTGAATATTTTAGGCTTAAGGTCTGTCACATATTCTTTTTTTTTTTTTTTTTTTTTAGTTTTTAAAAAAATTTAAGTAATCTCTCCACCCGACGTGGGGCTCAAACTCACGACCCCAAGATCAAGTCTTCTGACTGAGCCAGCGAGGCACCCCATATATCCTTTTTTTTTTTTTTAAACAACCCTTTCACCATACAGAAGCCTATAAAAATGGAAGCAGGCCAGAGAGGCTTCTGAGAATGTACCACAATAAGGCAGAAGCACCTCTGCTCCCCTTCTTACCCCTAAGTTCTCATTCAGCTCCTTAAAATGGAGAGGCTCCCGCCTTTCTCCCAGGAGCCAGGGTCTCCTTTCAGCCCTCAGGATTAATAGTCACCTCCCTGCTCTAAACCACTTATAATATGGACATACTTCAATGTCAATGGTAGCTGCTGCTCCAAGCACCTAGAATGGCTCCAGCTACAGGGCCATCTTGGTGCCTTCCCCCCTCCAGACCTCCCTGCAATTTAGCAATTACAGAAGGCTAATGACAGGGGTTCTGACAGGTCAGTGGCCATGCTGCCCCAGCCCTGCCAGCCCCACCCACTAGCACTGCCTGCAAGGGGTGTGTGTGTCCATGCATGTGTCCTCCCCACATACTACGCTGACCCCGCACGTCCCTGACCTTGGCCATGTCCTGTGCTTGTCCTTGTGTGTGGTGTGTATCAGCCAGGCCCTCCGTGCCACAGCTGTCTTGTGTCTATAGGACCGTCTGCATGAGAGCAGCTGTGTTCCTGGCTCTGCCTGAGAGCTCATGATGGTCCTGCTTACAAGGCGAATTTTGTGCTGAGGTGGTGAACTGGGCTGAGGGAGCAGCGCAACAGGCCCAGGCCAGGTGTTCTGGGGAATCCAGGAAGATGAATCCTCAGCATCTCCTTTCCACGCCTGTCCATAAGGTCAGAATGAACTTGAGTCCAGCAGGGTCCCTGAGCCAGAGAGTTTCTGTGACTGCAAAGGCTGGGTAGTTGAGTGGGGGTCTGGAGATATCCACAAGCTGGAGGAGGAGAACCCCGTAGGCCCCACCTGTTCCATCGCACCCTGGCAGTCCAGCCTGAAAAAAATGATTAACTACTGCATACAGATCAATGTTTCTCTCCTAGTTAATGATGGTTCAAACAAACCTTGTGAATTTGGGCCTCACTGTGTGCAGTAGGGTGCTGCGGAGCTAAGGGGCCTGGAAGTGACATTGAGGTTAGGGGGCCAGGGTCAGGAATGATGGAGCTACTTGAGCGGTTCTTTTCAAGTTGGTTTTAAGCTGGTCTCCACCGTGGGAAGCCAGCCCTGTTGGAAGACCGGGTAGAGGCCCCCAGGAGTGTCAATATGAGACTTCCAGGAAAAATTCTGAGGAGCTTCACACCTCTATCCCCAGGAGGGTGTACAGGAATTTGCAAGCTGGTGGAGAGGGAACAGCAGAGGGAAGGGAGGGTGCAGACTCACAGAGGCACGAGGGACTTGTTGAATGACCTGAGAAAGGTGGGCCCAGGGTAGGGCCTACTGGGGCAAGTAGAGAGAGTTCTCCTTCACTTCTGCCAGAACGCCCCAATCACCTGGGCCTCCAGGAGGATCGCTGACTGGCTCTGGACGCCCTGCAGAGCCTGTGGGGCTGGAGGAAGCACCCTCCCTCAGTCAGCCCTTTCTCCCCTGAGCCCTTCCTGGCCCCTTTTCTGGGGAAAGAAAGAACTATGTGGGACCAAGGGGCTTTCAGCGAGGCCCGAGGGGCCAGCGACGCTCGGGCCCAGGAGCTCCCTGCCTGGCAGTAATTTGGGCCCCAGAGAAATATTGGCGGCCTTGGCTAACCGAATTATTCTTTCGGTTTGAACCAGCTCCCCCTTTTGACTCAGATCCGGCTGGGCAAGGAAAGCGCTTTCCGAAACCCCCGCCCGGTCTTGCGAGCCCAGAGCGAGGGGGTGGGGGTGCAGCGCGGCCGCTCCGAGGGAGGCTCTGGGGTCCTGGGCCTGGGGTCCCCTCGGCGGCGCCCCCCCCCCCACGACTCCCCACACCCCCGCCGCCCGGCCGCGCCCCCTACGGCGGCTCCTCCTCCGCTCGGCGCCCGCCCGCTGGGGCTCAGGACGACCGGGCGCGAGCCTGGTTCGCAGAGCACGTGCTTAAGGCACCAAAATAGAAAAAGAAAATGCTTGGAAAGAATTTGATATTTCCAAACGAGCATCGAAATCGCCTTACGGGAAAAGTGAGTCTTGTGGGACTTCTTTACACTCATTAAATGGTTCAGAGTTGTTTTTATTTCAAATTACGCCAGGGGGTGGGCATCGCGATCTTTCTCAGGGTTTAGCCTCTACCCCTCCACTCCCCAACCTCAGGGCCCTCGAGCCTCGGGGGACCCCTCCAGCGGCACCCCGTGTCAAGTCTGTCCGAGCCCCCAAGTCAAATCCCTGGGGCCACGGAGCCGCCCAGCTGTTATTTTGCAGAATTTCTCTCGCGCCTGCCCATCAGCAGTTCTGCTTACTGCTCCTGCCAGTGACTCACAAGGGGAGGAGGGGATTTCTGAGCTGTTTCAAAACTTAACCAGAATATTAGGGGTTTCATGTAGCCCTTGTTTATTATTATTTTTTTTAAAAAGCCCCCAAAGCCAACAAAATATGACACACAGGAGCAGGAGGGAAGGTGGGGTGGGCAGGGGCCTTCCAGGACCCAATGGCCTATAGGCTCCTTACAGCTGGACCTGGGATCCAGGTCTCCTGTCTCCGTCCCGCAGCCCTGGCTCATGCCGTGCCTTCTGCTTTGCTCTGGGCTGCGGAGAAGAGCTGGCACACATGGAAAGCTTCCTCCTGCCACGCGCGGTTCTAAGCGCTTTATAAGAAATAGCTCTGGTAGCGCACATAACTGCACTAGGAGGGGTGAGAGCTGTGAGTGTGCCATCCCCGGTTTACAGATGCAGAAACCGAGAGCGTGAAGAACTTCCCTGGGGGCACTTGTCTTAGGGAGAAAGATGCCCTGAGGCAGATTCTGCTCGGCCACAGCTGGCCTCAGACTCACGAGAGTGAGGCCACTAGGTGCCTAGAACCTCCCTATCACCGAGACCCGTGGGTCAGGAGCTTGGGGACACTGAGATCCTGAAGGGATTGAGGATGTGCTGCCTTGAGTGTCATCTGGGGCCCCAGATCCTGCTGACCACCACCACCAAGGGTCCACTGGGTAGGGACACCCAGGGTAGGGGCTCTGATCCAAGCTGCCAGCCTGGGGCCAGAGGGGTGGAGTGACCACCAGACCTGCAGTTACCCAGCCCTGGAACTCCAAGAAGAAGGGAACGTGTATGACCTCAAGGCTAAAATATAGACTGTCCTGCCCTTAAAAATTAGGAAGTGCTGGGGTGCCTGGCTGGCTCAGTTCGAAGAACATGTGACTCTTGATCTGGGGGTTGTGAGTTCACGTCCCATGTTCAGTGTAGAGATAACTTAAAAATTTTTAAAAATCTTAAAAAAAATTAGGAAGTGCTACTGTGGGGAAGGCCTGGATGGTATGCGGTGGTGGTGGCGGGAAGGCAGTGGGAGGAGGTGGAAATGGCTCTCCTGCCCTTTCTCCCTCCCTTTCCCTCCTTCATCCCCCTTCGATGGATCTTTACTGCGCACTTGCAATGTGCCCACCCTCTGTGGCCTCTCACTTGCTCCTTTTCCTTCCCCATTCCTTTTTTCACCGACTAAGATCTCCTGAACCATTGTGGGACCTCAGACAAGTTCCTTCCATCTCTGAACCTCAGTGTCTCCGGAAGAGCTGGGGCCTGGGCGCTGTGGTCCCGCCAGCAGCATGGGGTGTAGGCCGATGGGAGGGACTATTCCTAACAGCAGGACAGAGGCTCAGTGGCTGCTGGACAGTCACGTTATGACAAGGGACTGACCCCAAGAGCACCAGTGTGGCACATATCACAGCAGAGGCATACGCTGGGAGCACTGGGACCCAGAGGGGATGTGGATGCCTGCTTCGGGTGGAGCCTGAAAGAAGAGCAGAGGTTCACTGGGTGGACATGGAGGACCTGCTGAGCCAGGGAAGGCACTCGGGCACAGACGGAACAGCACACACAAACACTTGGTGTCAGGAACAGAGCATAGAGCACCACGAAGCCAGTCCTCCCAAGTGTGGCCATATTGCCAGATCTGTTGGGGAGGGGTGGACACCAAGCTGCTGCCATGCCCAAGAGCTGGCTTTACCCCAGTCCCGACACCCAGAGAAGCCACCTACGTGCAGTCTCCTGTCTTCAGCTGTGGCTAGCGCCAATAGTCAGATCTGGAAGAGCCTGCTGAGGCCAAGGCAGGGAGGGAAGTCAGTGGCAACAGCAAAATCCCACAGGCCAGCCCCATGGCTGAGGAAACCGAGGCACAGATGGGCGGCGAGGGAGAGGCAGGAGGGCTGGACCACCATCTGTCCCCTTTAGGGTGTCCGAGGCAGGGCAGCACGGTGCCTCAGATGTGGGGAAGGAAGCCTTGGGGGCTGCGATCTCTCTAGTGAGTTGCAGCTGGGCGTGGGCACATGCGTGTGTGTTCCCCTGTGCGAGCTACGGGCTCTCTGCATGCAGGATGCACGTGCAAATGCACAGGTGTGTGTACCCAGGTTTGTACACTTGCTCCTGAGTATGCAGGAGCAGAAAGGATGCACAGGGTGTATGGGGAGAATTTGAGCTTTGGCCTAGCAGAATGGGAAGGAAGGAGGGTCTGAGGTACAGGCAAGACCATTTGGACCTGGATTCTCCTCAGGTTCTCCCTGCCAGGCACTGTTTCAAACATTGTTGGGATGTCAGGAAGGGAGGGCAGGGCAGGCCTGTGGCAGTCACAGGGTGGGTAATTCCAAGATGATGACTGCAGAGGCCTGGTCTTCAGGTATGGGATGGAGTGTGGCGAGAGGTGCAGGGAGAGCGGGAAGCTTCTAAGGGATGTTGAGTTCTTGGTGCCAGTGGGTCCCAGACAACTCCAAGCCTGGAAGCTTTAGTTCTGATGTTAGCAAGGTCCTGTGTATTCACCTGGGGAGCAGGGATTAAGGCAGCCTTCCCCAGCCAGGCCCACACTTGAAGAATTGAAGGGGTTCATGGAACCTGCTCAGGATGGACATAAATCACTTACCTTACCCATAATTCTTCCTGGCATCCTGGCTAGACCCTGAGACCCCACCAGAGACTTCAAGACTTTGAAGCGACCACCTGAAAACTTAGAAAACCTGATCAGGTGGGGAGTCTCAGGGCCCAGCCCAGATCACCAAGACTGGAGCCTGGGGGGCAATTCAGCTTGGGTCTCCCCTGGGGTGCACACAGGGCAGGGCTGTGCCGGGGCCAGTGGGGAGGATGCCTGTTGTGCTAAGAGATAGTTGGGATGGTGGGGGGGAGGTGGTTATTTAACTATTTACTTCTTTACTTTCTAGCACAGACTCAGCAGCACACCGACTTTGCCCGGTCAGAGGCTGTTTTCACGTAATACCCAACACAACAGAATGATCGCTTGTTGAAGGCCTATGTTATTTCTAACCTCACATTAACCTTGCAAGGTGGGTATTGCTAAACCCCGTGTTACACATGGGGAAACTGAAGATTAGAGATGGTGAGTAACTCCTGCGAGCTCACCTGCAAGCGAGGCTTACCAGGATTGGAAAGCTGTCGGCCTGGCTTGAGAGCCTGGGCGGTTCCTGTTCCACTAGCCGGGCTGAGAGTGAGTGCAGCCTCCTGGGAACTTGTGAACCTGTCTGTGCTTCCCCTTGTCCTTTCGTTAAATTAATTAATTAATTAATTAACTAATTAATTAATTTAAAAAGTGCCTAACTCATTGCAAGAGTGAATGTGTGTAAGGACCTTAGAGCTGGGCCTGGCCTGCCTCAAACTTCAGTAGCTCTAAGCTTCAATTACTCTGTGCTGCCTCGGTGGACCAGGGCCGGAAGCCAGTGGGAAGTCTCTGGGCCCCAGCGGACTTACCTGGGCAGGATCCAGAGTGGGAGGATACCTGTGTCTGGTTCACAGCTGGGCCTCAACTCCTGTGATTGGCCTGGAGGGGTCTCAGACAACAGGCTCTAGAGGTGAAGAGGCAGCTTCTTGATCAGCTCGCTCTCCCAATTCATCAGAATCCTGCCCTCAGGACGCCAAAAGAGGCACTGGTGTTCACCCCCGCCCCAAAGACTTGCCTGCAAGTTTAAGGGAACTCGGCACCTCCCATGAGATCAGAGACCCCCTCTTTTCCTCTCTCCGTGTCCCCAGGCCAGTCCCCAACCCTTGCCTCCGACAGTAGCCCTGCAGCTGCCGAGATATGAACTCTAAAATCCGGGAGGAAGTGGGGGACACTGAAGAAAAGGGTACCCTAGCCCCCTCTGGCCTAGTTCCCGCACTATTCACCTTGCAGGGGTGCCCCCACGAGGGACACCAATTCTTCCGACAGGGGGCAGCCCCAAACGTTTCCCAAAGCACGTACCAACTGGTAAACTGAGGCTTGGAGGGCCGCTCCCCCACCCCCACTAGCTGGCTGCCCGCCCGGGCCCAGGGTCCAGCTGTCAGGGCCCTGGCATCCAGCCCCCGCCCCGGGGCAGGGCCGAGCTGCAGAGGAGCGCCAGCCGCGCCCCCTCCTGGCTGCGCTCCCGGCCGGGCCTCTGGAGCCTGCCTCTCCCCCTCTGATGTAAACTGATATTTTAATTCTCTTACAAGGAATGGTGTTTAGAGAAATGACTTAACCGGATTACTCATCGTCTATAATGACTTGGCCTGGCTCCGAGGCTATTCCTAGACATGACGCTTGAGGCTTTGATTCTCTCTTTTCTTTCGCTACCCCCCCCTTTTTTTAAATACCAAGAAATTACAGCCTTGTGCCCGCGGCGGCCCCGCCCCCACACGCCCCTCGCACAGCATCCTGGGAGATGTAGTTCTCTCCTAGCCGGCCTGCCGCGCCGCACCCCGGGCTTCCCGCCGTCTCTGTCAAGTGCAGGAGAGCGGCGGGGTCCAGCTTGGGAACTTGCCTGTGATAAGGGACCCTACAGCAGGAACCCCTGTTGTGCAGTGATTGGGAAAGTCACTTAACCTGCACATGCCTTGGTTTACTCCTCTGTCAAACGGGAGATGGTCATACAACATAGGGTTGAAGGGACAAGTGGGATCTTACTTTAAGTAAAGGGGCTGCACAGAACCCACGTTTAAAGAAGTCTTTGTCCTGTGCCTATGTACTGACCTCCAGTCTACTTACCACTTTGTATTACAAAGTGACACAGATAACCAGGCTTTAGTTTTTCCCGTCCCTGGGGCTTAATAGGGTCCTGGCACGCAGCCGGCCTCCGAACTTGTCCAGCACGAAATCTCTGCTCCTCAACACCCTCGGCTGTAATATGGAGATAAATATAGTGTCCACATCACAGGGTAAATGAAATCATTGAGGTAAGATGCTTGGTGTAACGTCTCATGAACACTGGTCCAAAGCATTGCACCCTCCTAGAGCCAGGCTGTGGCTCAGAAGCTGTGTGAAGAAGGGATGGCTAGTGCCCTGCAGCCCTGTGAGGCTGACAAGGCTACATCATCTGATCCAAAAGATCAGGACTTTGTTCTGGTTGTGGTTATGTCGTCAGTGTCTAGCCCAGTGCTGGTGTGTAGTCAGACCAAGTGCTGGATGAATGAGTAAATCAAAGATTATCCCTGCTTTCCAGAGGAGGAAGCTGAGGCTCCAACAGGTCAAGTGACTTGCCCAAGGCCACATAGCTGGGCTGTCTGTGTGGGGATGCAAGCCCCCATTTTTTCTCTTTGTCCTTCCCTTCCTTCCTAACACAGGGGAATCGGCTTTCACCCTTCAGGCTCAGGAAGGGCAGAATCTCAGGTTTCCACCCTGCTAGGCCCTCTGGGGTGGAGGAGCTCCCAGGCCAGGCCTGACCCAACAAAGGAAGTTGTTCCCAGTTCAGCTAAAGGGCAGGGCTAAGGGGTGGGGGTGTGGTGGGGGGGTCAGAGGGAACAAGCAGCTGGGTGTAGACATGGCTCCCTGTGTGGGCAGAGCTGGGGAAGCTAGTTTTCACGTGCCCTGGGGGAAAGTGGCCAAAACTCTTCCGGCTGGAAGTTGGGCCCTTGGCGATCTCAGTCTTGGCTGGATCCCTGTCCCAGCACCACACCTCCTCACTCCCTCACCCCCAGCAGGTCCCCGAAGGCTGAAAGCTATTCTTGGCTTTTTCTAAAAGAGGCATTTGAAGGCATGAGCCAATTTTTTCCATTCCTGAGCTTGGGTATCATCTATTTCGGGCGTTTGTTGTTTTCCATGAGTTGCAATGCCACTGTGAAGCCGGCCTTTCCTGGACAGCTAGCACGAGGGAGCAAGGCAGGAGCAAGGCGGGGCCAGCGGTTAAAAATACTTCCCGCTTCATTTCTCCTTTGAAAACAAAGCCCTAGAGGCCTTTTGCAACTGCTGAGCCTGGGAACAGAGCTTCCCAGGGCAAAAACTGGCTGTGTGTTGTTTCCTGAGTGAGCGGGATGGGTTCGTGTGGGTCCCAGAAGAAGCAACACTGACGTGCTGTGTGGCCTTGCGCAACACACTTAACATCTCTGGGCTTAGGGGCCTCCTCTCTAAAATGAGGCCAGGTGGACAGATCTTGAATGGTCCCTCCAGCTCTGAGAGAGCCCCAGGATGAGAAGCACCTCCAGGGCCAGGTTTTCCTCCTAGAACTGGGCCAGCAAGGGGTGCTGGAAGTTAGGAGTTAGGAGAAGGCAGCTTTCAGCTTTAGCTCAGTCTCTGGGAACATTTTGTGAGCTTTGGGCACTGAAAGTGTTCTAAGGGGGTCCTGATTGTTCTCAGAGGATTCATGTAATTGAAAAAGAGATTAAACGCCATCAAAGAGGAAGTTAAATAAAGACACTGCGGTGGATCCACACCAAGGCATGCAGCCCGGGAGTTATGAGACAGGCAGATCTGTGTTCTGACATGGAGAGATCTCCAAAATCTATTGTTGGCCAAAAACCAAGGCTGGAACAATTAGAATTGTACCATTTGTTTAAAAACATACATAAAACAAAGCTAAATATTTTTCTACACCATGGATACATGTATTTATGAAAATACATAGGGAAGGTTCTGGAAGATTTTACCCAATCTGATGTAGTCCTTATCTCTGGGGCAAGGAGGGAAATGATTTTGGAGTGGTGTCAGAGAGGAGTGATTTGTTTGTAATGTTTTACAGGAAGAATGCATTTATTAGTGTGTTTGTTTGCTTATTTGTTTTTATTGACACATGGAGAGACACCAAGACATTGAGGGGCTAGGTGTCTCCTCTCAGGCTGTCCTGGGCTGGGATCCTGTGGTCAGAGGGTGCAGTGGGAGGGGGGCTGTGGGCGGGAGGTGGAGGTGTGTGACATAGAGGCTTGAGCAATAGAAGTGTTTATACTTTTAGGGAGGCAAATGGAGATGTTGTTCCTCTGCAAGATTTATTGGCCATTGTAAATTACATTCTATTGCAAACAGTTGCCTCAGGAGGCAATTAAATTTAGATCATATTGTTCTCAGGTTGGCAGAGGCAGGTGTTGACTTGCTGAGGCTTTGCACAACAGCCACTGCCTGTAAGAGTGTGTCGGCTGCCTGGATAGCAGAATAACCCTATTCCTTGGTGGGATGAGCTGTTGCTTTGTAAGGTAGTGAGTTCCTTGTCAAAGGGGGCATCCAATCCAGGAGGGAGGATGTGCCTAGCCTGTGACACTGAGGGGAGCAGGCAGGTCTCTATCCCAAACCTTAGGCAATCAATCCTTATAGAATGGGCAAAAGTGGGACTAGAAAGGCCATTAAGCTTCCTGATAGCATTCTACTGTAGTGCCTGCCACCCCACCACAGCCTCAGCTGTCCTGGAGAGTTTGGAAACTGGGCAGTGGGGCACACTGTGACAATTACCATGATAACAATTGTTCTAGGCGGTCACTAAGTATTGTCCATGATGTGTTTGTTACTACCGGCACTGGCTCTTACAAACCACCCCATTCTGAGGGAGACAAGGGAGCTCACAGTGTTGTCAGCTCTCAACTGACCCTGAAGAGATCTTCCATCCCCGGATCACCAACCTGCAGCCCTGGTCCATTTGTTTCAGGTGACAGGTGGGCAGCATTGGGTACAAAAAAGTTCGGTGGGTGCCCAAGTATGAGGGCTCCTCAACCATCTGAATTTCAAGTCTGCACCTCACTCCTGGATTCCAGGACTCAGTTCAAGCTACTGGTGGACGTCTTGCTGGGCCATCATTTCCTCACTAGCTGTCTTCCCCTTACACTCTCTGCAACTCAGGCTGTGGTCCCTGATTCTGTTAATGGTGCTGCCAAGGAATGGTTGAGGGGAATGGTTAAGGAAGCCTTTCTGGAGCCCCAGAGCCTGGATTTAGCTCAGGCTCTGCCACTTACCACTTGTATCACTGGAGCCAATTAACCTCCTAGAGCCTCAATTTTACCCTATAAAATGGGGACAATGATGATGGGAAGTACCTAGAGTTGTTATATTAGGACTAATCAACAAAAAATATTGTGAGTACCTACTATGCGTTAGGAACAGGGTTCAAGTCCTAGCTAGTCAAATGTTGAGACCTTAGCCTCTTTTTTTCAAATTGTGGTAAAATATACATAACATAAAATTTACCATTGTAACCATTTTTAAGTGTACAGTTCAGTGGCATTAAGTACATTCAGGCCACCACCCACTGCTACTTTTTCATCTTGCAAACTGAAACTCTGTACTTATTAAACAACTCCCCATTCCTCCCTCCCCCTACCCTAGGCAACCACCATTCTACTATTTGTCTCTATGAATTGGACTCTAAGTACCTCATGTACGTGGAATATAACAGCATTTGTCCTCTTCTGTCGGCTTATTTCACAGAGCGTCATGGCTTCGAGGTTCATCCATGTAGCACGTGTCAGAATTCCCTTCCTTTTCAAGGCTGAATGATATTCCATTATATGGACATACCACCGTTTATCCGTTCCTCTGTCCAGGTCCATGGTTGTTCCCACCTGTTGGCGGTAGGGATGATGCTGTGAGATCTTGGGCTTGCGCCTCAGTTTCCTCTTCCGTGCTGTGCACCTGGCTAACTAACACCTCCCTTCAGTGGAAGCTGCAGCAGCCGGCTCAGCAGCTCGTCTGGTGCCCACCCCACCCTAGCCTTACCCTCAGCTCCCCAAGCAGGGGTCATGCCCCCTCGTTGGAATGCTCTGTAGCTGCCAGTCTCTGTCCTTGCGACATCTATGGACATTGGCCACAGTGGGCAGGCTTCCTGCCCCAAGTGTTCCTGGGACCCCACAGAACTTTGACCAAAGGTCTTACTTGCTAGTTTGGGCAGGGGGCCTTGTTTAGCTAACACCATCCACCTCTACTTCTGTGCTGGTCTGGGTGGGAGTTGGAAAATACCCATGACCCAGTTCAAGTCAAAGTCAGAGGCACTTTGCTCACCCCACTCAGCCCCAGTGCCCTACTGACGAGGAAGGAGGAATTTTCCAAGAGTGGTTTTGGAGCTAGTCCTGAGGCACAGGCAGCAGTGATTCCTGGGTGTCCTGCCTCAGCCCCTCTAAGCGAAGAGCCTACTTCAGATACCTGGGTCTCTGAGCTTGGGGAGACGAAAAGCGCACTACAACTCCCAGAGGTCCTCGGGCTCAGGGGGCGGCTCCCGCCCCCGCGCGGAAGAATTGGGCCCACCAACCGGAGCCCAGAGCGCGGCGGGGGCGGTGCACGGGCGTGGAGGGGCGGGGCGGGACTGTGGGGAGGCGGCAGGCTTGCGGCGCCCCGGGCCAGTTGCGCGGAGAGCGCGGGGTTGGAGAGCAGGGCGTGCGGAGGGTCTCGGGCGGGCGCCGAGGGACCTCGCCGGGCCATGGGTAAGAGGCTCCGTGGCCTGTCCCGGGACGGGGCTGGCAGCCCCGCGGAGAGGGCGACGTTGCCCTGCCGGATCCTCTCCGGGCCCTCGTGGCCGTCGGGGCCGCTAGGAGGGGCGGAGCGGGGCCGGGGGTGGACTCCCGGGCGAAGGCGCGGGCGACCTAGCCCGTCCTGGGGCGCCAGCGCCCTCCGCCCTGCGCGGGAGGAGTGAGGCTGGGTGTCGGCGCACACTCTTCGAAAAAAGGAGAGAAAAAGTTTTGGCGGCCAGGGGCTTCCCGGACGTTTATCTCGAAACTCTTTTCGTCGTCTTTTGGCTGAAATTTACCAAGTCCTGTACGGTTCTGTCATCCCACTTCCTGCTGTGGTTTCAATCTCGAGCTGGTCTCAGCTAATTTGTTGTGACAGGCTGTCCGCAGCAGTTTCTCTGCCTCCCAGCCCCCATTTGCCCCCCCCGCCCCGCCCCGCCACATCCCCGCGGTTCTCAGAACTCGCCGGCGCCGCGGAGAAGAGGCACCGGGGTCCCTGGGCGCTCGCGGGGCGCTTTCCACTGCGGCCGCCGTTTCCTGAAAGTGACTCTGCGCGGGTTTTGAAGAACTTGCTCAATGCACTTTGAAGAATCAACTGTTCCTCTTTCAGCAGAGGGGTGTTCTGATCCTTCGGCGGTTACCGGCTTCCCGCCCCCTACCCTTTCTCTTTCTCTTTTCTCTTCCCTTTTCTCTTTTCCTCTCCGTTCTCTTATTCTTGTCTCCTGTCCATCCTCTTCTGCCCGCCGGCAGGAAAAAGATAGCTCCCCTCTTTGCTGTCGTCTTCTTTCTTGTGTTTTTCTTCTCTTTCCTCGGGTCTCCAGAAGGGACAGGGTGGTGGCCCCGGGAGTGATGGGGGGTGAGAGTTGAAGCTTAGGCTGCGAGCGTGCGAGGAGAGATGTTTGGCTTCTCGCTCAGCCGGAGCTGCGGAGTGGCCGCATCTCGGTCCCTCCGCAGAGTGTCCCGGGGGCGCCCTCAGGCGGGTTTCGGGTCCCCCAGCCCCGCCGACGTGGGGAGGGGGGTGGCGGGGCTTTCCAAGCGTCGGACCGCGCGGGCTCAGGGTGCGGGTCTGGGGGCACTGCGCTGGCCGGGCCCAGCGGCCCTTTGTTTGCCGGGTGGTTAGCCGCCGGAAAAGTCTGCGGGGCCAAGGGGAGGCTAACAGGTGCTTTCGCCCCCTGCGGAGGACCACTGTTGGGGGCGTCAGCGTCTCTGCGTCTAGCCTACACGCCCGTCTAGCCTGCGTGCCCGCCGGGACAAAGGAGGGGTGGGAGATGGTGGCTAGAGACTCTGGCCGGGAGAGAGTGGAGTTCCAGACTCCACCAGAGCCCCGGGCACGGGCCTGGGGCTAGAACTCTTGAGTGGCAGAGGTAGAAAGGACCTCAGAGGATCAGGCCCTCTTTCTTTGGTATCCAGTCAGAGGAACTGAGGCTTAGAGTGAGGTCTGGCTGTGAGGGAGAAGCAAGCCTCCAACACCTCTCTCCTCCCTCTTGCTCTCCTGTTACCTGATGGAAAACTGGCCAGGTACTGCACACACTCCCCCTAGGCCCCTGGGGTCTCTGGGTGGGGGGTGGGGGGGTGGAAAAGCAGTAGGCCATGGAGTGCCCCAAGCAGGAGTTAGGCAGCCTTCCTCCCATCCTGGCTGTGTCTCTAGTCTTGGGCCATGTCTTGGGCAAGCCACTGAGCCTGGTTTCTCCATAGGTGGAATGGAAACACAAGTTCACGGGGACATAGGAAACCATCCATAAGTGGAATTGTTACTGTTATCAAATACCTTCCAGACTTGGAGAGGCGGGACAGTGGGGAGTTAGCCTAGTCCGGAATAGGGTCTTTTAGGACATACCAGAGCTGGCAAAATGGGAACAGGCGTCCCAGTGGCGTTAGGAGTTGGTAGTCTTACATTTGGAGCTCCCATGCCCCCTACCCTTTTGTATTTCTCTCAAGACTGTCATCTTGGCCCCCGCTGCGCTCAAATGCTGTTGCCCCCAAGCCCCGGCTGAGACACTGAGGCAGGGCTGTGGGAGAGGCTGTGCCCTGTATTTTCAGGGGTCCCATATCCAGCTCGTCTGTCCTCAGTGCTGGCTGGAGCACAGCCCTTGGCAGCTCCTCCCTCCCCAAACTGCCCACTGGAGCGAGCACCACACCGAGACTCTGCCAGGCAGCCGGCTCCTGGGCCGCAGAGTGGACGGGCCGCCTCAAAGGCTCTCTTTGTTTCAGCTCCAGCTCAAACGAAGAGAAACTTAAGCCAACAACCTCGGGCGAGGTGGGGCCTTTTCTGCTGGTTGTTATTGAGACTGCTGTTACCATTATTGTCGTAATTGACGCAGTGCTCCCAGTGGGTGACTTTTCATGAAAGGAAGTGTTGCTTCCTTCCCATCACACCAAGGGTGAATGGGGCGGGGCAGGCCTAGAAAGAAGGGGGAGGAAGGGGGAGGGAGGGAGAGGGAAGAGAGAGGAGAGAGAGAGAGGAGATAGCTATAGGTGGTGCAGTCTGGCATTAGGTCTCTGACAGGCTCTGTGGCCTTGAACTAGTCACAACCCACGCCCCTTTCTGTACTGGGAGCGTCTGAGACCAAGGGGCTCACACTTCATCCCTGCCGCTGTCTGTGGAGCACCTGTTCCTTGCCCCACGGTGCTCTGGACCGTGAGACACAGAGGGGCGGGGCGTGATCCCGACAGGCAGACCTCAGATCTCCCCATGGGGGGGGTGCGTACATTGGGGGGGGGTCTGTGTACACACTCACACATTTGGCTGTGGTTTGTGTGGGAAGCCTTCTTCCTCACTTTGTTCTTGGAACATCGGACGCGGACGAGGAAGCTGCAGAGGCTGACGGTGAACCACGCCCCTCTGTGGAGTCAGAGCCCCTTCGCCCCTCTCCTGCCCCGCTCCTATCTGCTTTCAGCTTGTCTGCGGAGGCAGACTCTTTTTAGCAGATTAACAGGAGTGGTGTGATGGGAGATTGCAGACCCACTCGGGGCGAGAAGCAAGCCCACAACACCCTTTGAGCAGATAAGGAGCTTGGGGACTCCCTGCTTCCGTTCAGAACCCTGGATCTCAGGGTTCAGAGCCTTGGGACAGTCGGATTGCTGTGGTTGTGAATCCCAGCTTTGCCACTAGGAAGCTGTGTGACCTCAGGAGAGTTACTGAACCTCTGGGATCCTTACGTGTTGTGTCTGTAGAAAGGGGAGATAGTATCCACTGGTGGCTGGGCAGATTCAGTGAAGCAGTGTCCAAAACTGCCTAGTCCAAGGCCCCCCAGGAGCACTGGTTGGAGCTGGTGGAGTGTCCAGTATGGAGAGGGAAATAGGGGACGGCTTAAGAACAAGCAGCCTTCAGGGGGCGTCCTCTTCGGGAGTTAGTGACTTAAACCAACCTCTTCACTGCTGTGGTTTTTTGGACCTGGGGCTTAAGCTTGACTTCAACACAAGCCACGGAGTTAAACAGAAATCAGATTCCCAATACCAGAAGGGCCTTGGGCAGTCCCCCTGCCCAGCACTCTGCCGCCCCCTGCCCAGCACTCCTGGCACTCAGCGAGGCACTGAGTCACCAGGGGCTCATATCCTGGCCCAGCCAGAAGCCCCCTGTCCCCTTCCCAACAGTGACAGGAGGAAAGAGCAGCGGCTGTGGAGCCAAGTCTTACTGTAGGGTGCCAAAGCTTTTCTCACACTATTATCTAGCTGCACAAAACCTGAGGAATAAGCTCCACGGGAAACACGCAGGGCCTTTAAGAAGGAACGTCTGAGGACAGCAAAGGGAGGCCGGAATCTGTGAGACAGCAGTATCAGAAAGGTGTTACTTTTCTTCAAAGTAATTGCTAAATTTAAATGCAATTCAACCAAAACCCCAGTGGTTTGTTTTCTTTTTTAAGGGAATGTGATAAAGTTATCCTGAAGTTCAGAAAAAATGATTTAGAAAGACTAATGATGGGGGACTTGCCCTGTGGATAGTAAGCTGTTCTACAATTCAAATAGCGTGCACCAGTGCCGGCATGCCACAGTGAATGAAACAGAACAGAAAAGTCCAGAAACAATTTCAAATGTGTTCCTTAGCCTTTAGATTATGGGTAGAGTAGCATTTCAAATCATTGGGGGAAGAGCATCACTCAGTCTATATTGGGACCACCTAACCACTGGGGGAAATAAGATTAGATCCCTATCTCACACCTTATAGATTCCAGGTGTGTTCAAAGTAAACAATGAAATAATAATCACTGTTATTGTCATTATCGCTTCCTGGATGGAAAAAGCCATGTCTGAATGACAATCTTTTGGCAAGCAGAGGTCTTCTCCTTGCAAAATGGATCCACCTCCCCGTTACAATAGGGCATCTGAGCTTTGTGATGAGAGTGGGACGGGTTCAGACTTAGTTTTCATAGCAGAACCCTTTTCCAAATGAAGATTATCTGGAACCCTGATCTACAAATGACTGGGGAAGGGAGGGTTTAGGGGAGACAGGGACAGGACAGAGGGCTTCTTGGAGAAAGAGGGGGCTCTCCCTCGGCTAAGAGTATGGAAGTGGGGGCCCAGAAGGCCCTGCTGGGCAGAGAGCATGCTAGCTAGCCTGGGCGGGAGAGAAGGGAGGCTGAGTTCATTTGGGGACTCAGCTGGACACAAAGATAAAGAGAGCGTTTCCCTTTGTGGCTCCAGGCAAGAGATCGAATCCTTTTCCTTTCTGGGGTTCAACAGCTCAGATTGGTGACCTCCTTTCCAGGTAACCCGAGTGCCCCACTCCAGGAGGTTTTCCTCAGTGTGGCCCAGGCAGAGCTCACCAACTCTGGAACCAAGCAGAAGGGACAGAGGTCCTCGGGCCCAGTGGCTCTCAAACTGGCTGCCCTTTGAGATCCGCTGGGGAGCTTTAAATTCTGATGCCCCCTGCAGAAGCTTAAACTGGGGTGGGGGGTGGGGGACACAGTCATCAGTGTCCTTAAAATGCTCTCTGGTGATTCTAGTGGGCCCTGGGCCTACCACCTTATGCTTTGGAGGCCGAGGGCACGACTTGCCAGGGGCACATAGCAAGTTTGCCGGCAGGATCCAGTGAGAAACAGCAGTAACACCCCATGGAGTGACTCAGGATGGAGAGAGTCCTTTGATGCCCAGAAGCTGGGCAAGAGGGAAGGAAGGCAGAGAGGGTGTGAAAACAGGTGGAGGGGGCAGGGGGCAAGCAGAAGAGCTGGTGAAAGCAGGTGTGCCAGTGACCTGGGAGACTTCAGTTCGGGGACAGTGAGGAAAGGACTCAAGGGTGTTTCTCTCCCATTTCACAGAAGGGAAGACTGAGGCACAGAGTCACTGGAGAACTCAGCAGGAAAGGCATCAGCCTGCTGGGTAGGGTGGGGTGGGGTGGGGTGGGTTCAGTTGTTAACAGTTATTTCTGGCTATTGACCATGTCTTGAGTGGTCAGAAGCCAGCCTGAGAGGAGGGCCAGGGTGTCTTTCTTTTTGACAAGCCTTAGCATGGGTTTCTCCTCCAGGCTTGTTTGGACTCTTCATCAAGTCTCCGCACATGTGACCTCTGTGGTGGGCACAACAGCAGCCACCGTGGTGGTGAGGCCAGGCCCCTTGGCCTGGTTGTCAGACAGACCTTGTTTTGAGCCCGGGTCTCCTAGGGAGACAAGCAACTTAGCCTCTCTGGCTTCAGTTCCCCCCTCTTTAAAATGAGCTCCCTTCTGAGACTACATCAGAGCCAGGGACCCACACAGCAGGAGTGAGGCGTGGCAAGCCCGGTGGCGCGCTTCTGTGAGCAGCTACTGAAGGGGACACTCAGAGGCTCTGGCCCCCGGGGGGGGGGGCATGCTGGTCTGGGTTTATGGTTGTTGTGGAGATTCTTTTTCTCTCTAGGACAGGCAGGGAATCTCAGAGGTGCCCAGCAGGAAGGATTTCCTGGGCTGGAGCAAACCAGGAGACTGGGGCAGTTCACACTCGCCTAACAAAAAGGAAAGGCAGGTTAGAAAGAGAGCAAGGGTGATCTGACGACATGGGCTCCTGAGCTCAGGTGTCCCGCTGGCCCCGTCGGCGGTGCAGGGGTTTTTGCAGGGATGCAGGCGTTGTGTTTCTGCAGCCGTCAGCTCATGGCTGCCCTCAGAAAACTCCAGTCCTGTCCCATGCAGGTTGTGAGAGTCGTTCCCTCTCCCTGAAACCTGGCACCTACTGTGTGGGGTGCTGGGGGGCCTCTGCGGTGGGCAGTCGAGTCTGGGTAGCTGGGAGTCGCCGAGGTGACGCAGGAGTGCTGTGCTTGGCTGGGGGCTGAGAAAGGCCGCCCAGAGGAAGTGGCTTGTCAGGTGAGACCTGAAAGGTCACCAGACCCTTGCAGGTGAGAGGAGCAAGTGGCCTAATTAGGGGCAGTCCGAACTCTGCAGGTGCTCATAGAAAGGTCTGAGGTTTCATAATCAGGAGCTTCTAGTCTTCTCGATTATTCCTGGAGGATCCAAGTGCCCGCCATGGTGCTTTTGGACCCACAAACATGGGAACCTCAGCAGCTTTCCCACGTCGGCTGAGGCACTGTGAAAACTTTCGGCCTGTGTGTGGGGCAGGTTTCGGAGACAAGCTTTCCCTGAGCACCACGGCGCCAACCTTACCCTCCTGACTTGACCCTCGGGGTGGTTTAGGGTTTCCTTCAAAGACGTTGGGGCTGGCTGAAACAGAGGAAGGAACAGCAGCAGGCATAGGGCCCAGTTGGGGGTGAGCCCCACAGAGAGGAGAGAGAGCAGAGTCGGCCACCAGGGTGAGCCCGTAAGTGCGTGTAGAGGGCCAGCCTGCATGCAACCAGGGGACAGAGGACACATGGCAGAAGGAAGAAGTCGCTTCCCACCTGTCAGGTTCCCATGGGGGGTGGGAGGACCTCTCCTCACTGCCAGTTCTTCAGGTCTGCATCTCAAGTGCTCGCTCTCTCTCTCCCTTCTCCTCCCCTTTGCTTCTCTCCTTGCAGCACCTCCTGTCAAAGGGAAAAGGAAACAGTCAGAGGAGGGCGATCCCCTAGACCCATCTGTGTCCCCTCAACCCGATGGTGAGCAAAGCAGGAGCCAGAGCCCCGTCCATCCGGAGGTGAGTCTGGCGACCCCTGGGGAGTCTCTTCCCTGCCCTCCCCCCTCCCCTGTGCACAGCCTCCCAGGTGAACCTGGGGACTCCCCCAGCTCTCAGGAGGGTGTGTTCCCTATCCTCCAGCCCCACAGTCTCGGGCCTGCATCAGGAGGTGTGGGAGCTGGGAGCCAGGGAGGGAGGACCCACCCGTCACCCGAGGCAGGGGTTCCAGACTTAGTTTTCCTAGCAGAACCCTTTTAGCAAATGATTTGCCTGGAGCCCTGATGAATAAAACAGGTAAAAGCACTGTCTTAGGATAAACCGCATGTGAATCCGTGCGTCCCTCCAAGTTCACGGCGCGCGTATCAGCATCCCTCAGACCACTGAGGCCGTTCTGGTGAGCGTAGTCTCAGGGAGCCATGGGTGACGTTGTAGAGCGTCCGCCCCCACGCCACTCCTTTGGCCGTTGGTTGGTGGCAGAGTCTGGGGTAAGAGTCCTGATCCACGTAGAAGAGTAGCGGCAGGTGGTAGCAGTTCTTAACAGCTTGCGTGGAAGCGGCGAGTCACGGGAGGAGCGGCCGAGAGCGCGCCTTCCTTCCGAGGCCCGCGTTGCACCAGCTGCCGGGGTCCCCAGCACATGACAGTGTCTTAGGGGGGACGCGAGAGTTTGTGTGCCATTTGTTATCAGGGGTCAGAAACACGGCAGTGGTACTTGCATATTGTGGGAACGCACGGCTCTCTGTACTGTTTCCGGCCCAGATGATTTATGTCCTTCCAGTGTTCGGGGCCTCGGACCCAGGAGCTGTCTGTTCTCGAAGCCCTGAGCCCCAGCCCGCCCACACCCCTCTGCCCTGAGCCACCAAACAAATGAGTAGCCTCAGCAGAAATGGCCCCTCTGGAGGCAGACAGCGAAAGTCCTGGGCATCTGACAGACATGTGTCGGGAACCCAGGGTAGGCCTTCACCACCCCGAAGGCAGGCACACCTGCGGCTCCGAGGGGCAGGCCGCCATGGCGGAGGCTCGGTGGACACACGGCCCTGCAGTGCCAGAACACACCAAGCACTTTGTTCCTTCGGCTTTGACCGCAGGGGTCCCTGGGAGCCTGCCACCGGGAACTCACAGTCTGGTAGAGGAGCTGAGACGCAGATAAATCTAGAGCAAGATAGAGAAGTGGCCTGTGCCTGGAGAGAGCCTGAAGCTGCGGGGCTGCTCCTGTGGCCGGGCCTGGAGCCGGGCCCCCGTGGAGCCCGACCTGGGGTCCTGGGCACTAACAGCTGACAACTACGCCTTTCTGATGCCAGAAACAGGCACTCCGGCCCAGAGCTGTAAGCTGGGCGCCGGGGGCCTGCTCCCTCCTGTGGGAGCTTGCGGTTGGGGGCCACGCCCCACCTTCCTCCCCAGCAGCCAGTGGCTCCGCCTGTCCCCAGCCGCCCACCAACTGGGGGCTCATCCCAATGCCTCCTGTTCTTTCCCCAGGACTCCCCCGAGGCAGGCGGGGAGCGGGAGGAGGACCAGGAGCGGGAGGAGGAGCAGGCCTTCCTGGTCAGCCTCTACAAGTTCATGAAGGAGCGACACACGCCCATCGAGAGGGTGCCCCATCTCGGCTTCAAGCAGAGTGCGTCCCTGGGGTGCAGGCAGGGAGGGGGAGCCCGGCAGGGGATCCCGTCCAGGCAGGGTGTCGGGCAGGCACCTCCACTCTGGGCAGCCCTGGGCGATGCCAGCCCACAGGGGTTACACACAGAAAGGGCACCCCCGTCCAGGCACAGGGCTGCGGTGGGTGGGGCCGGATTTCTGTCCTCACCGGCCACCGGGCCCCCAGTGCTCAGGGCCTGGCCCAGCCATCCATTGCAATGGCCCTGTCCGGGTGTGTGCTGGTTCTGTGCCTGCCCGACAGGTCCATGGGAATGGGCTGCCGGCTGCCCCTTCCCCCCACAGAAACTGACAGCGGCCCTGCCCTTTTTCTTCTCCAGTTAACCTGTGGAAAATCTACAAAGCAGTGGAGAAGCTGGGGGCCTATGAGATGGTAAGGAGGGTACCTCTGAGTCCTCAGCATGTGGCATCCCGCAGCCCATCCCACTGTACCCTGTGGGGACCTGGGGAGGAAGAGCCTGTTCTGGGGACAGAGCTGTCCTCACGGCCAGAGAGGAGGAAGAGGAAGGTCCCAAATCCTGCCCCTTCTGCAGCTCTCCTGCATGCTGTCGGGAAGAGGGCCTGCCTTGCCCACTGGTACTTTGCTGTTCAAAGCAGTTTTCCTGTCTTCCCATCTGTTCTGTCTTCCCCCTGCCCCGCGTGCCGGGAAAGCTGCTTGGCCGGCAGTCAGGCGGCGGCCCCTGGGAGGGAGAACTGGCTAGCGGCCAGGGGAGCCCCCCCACACCCCCTGCCACTGCTGAAGAAGCAGCTGCAAAACTGCAGTCCTTGCCCCCATCCCTTGCTCCCCTGGAGCTGCCAGGACACCCCACCACCAGGGGAGCGCGCGTGGTCGTGCTCTCACGTGGTGCCCTTGCAGGTGACCGGCCGCCGCCTCTGGAAGAACGTGTACGATGAGCTGGGGGGCAGCCCGGGCAGCACGAGCGCGGCCACGTGCACACGCCGCCACTACGAGAGGTATGGCTGGGCAAGACCCTGGCTACAGGACACCTCGGCCTTCACCCCGGAGCAGGGCCCAGCTGTGGTGGGGCCAGGAGTGGGGGGCAGCGTGGCCATGCCATGGGCTGTCTGAGTAGCGCGCGCTGTGCTCATCCCAGCCCAGAGCCGTGCAGGGCGGCCGGGCTGCGGGCCTCACAGACAAGAGGAGGAAGAGCACGGGCCCCAGGGGCGGGCAGGGGTGTTCAGGGTGTGGGGAGGCCGGGTGCAGGGAGACGGGATGTGTGCCGTGTGCCTGCCAGGCTGGCCTCCTGGCAGACACGCTCTCCTCCTCCTCAGGCTGGTGCTCCCCTATGTGCGGCATCTGAAGGGGGAGGACGACAAGCCGCTGCCCCCTTCCAAGCCCAGGAAGCAGTACAAGATGACCAAGGAGACCCGGGGGGATGACGGGGCCCCTGAGAAGCCGAAGAAGGCCAAGGAGGAGAAGCGGTTGGACCAGGTAACTGCTGAGTCTGCCTGGGGCCATGAGCGGACCATGGGCCTCCCTCTCCCCTCCCGCGCCATGGCTGCAGAGCTCCCTGCCCAGAATACCCAGACCCTGCTCTGAGGGCAGATCGGTGGGGGGCTCCAGGGTAATGGCTGTGCAAGTTCTAATGAGGGGCCATGTCGGGTCTGAACTCCAGTCTGCACCTTGGTCACCAGGCCCTGGGTCCTGATACCAGACTGTGCCTGCTCAGAGGACAGGATACCTTTGGTAAACTTCTCACAAAGGTGCTGGAAGGGCTAACAGAGGCTCTTGGGTATGCCTCTGCACCCTTGCTGCCATGGGGTCCCTAGGTCAGGATACGTGGCTCACACCCAACCCTGAGGCATGGCCTTTTCTCCTTGTAGATGGTGCCTGGAAAGACGAAAACTGGCGCTGCCGCTGACCAGGCACGGCTTCCCAGCCAGGAGCCCCCCAGGGAGGGCGCGGAGCAGCCAGGCCTGGCCCTGGGTCCCTCGCTACCATTCGTGGGTGCCAGCGGCTGCCCTGAGGCCTACAAGCGGCTCCTGTCCAACTTCTACTGCAAAGGAACACACGGCATCATGTCACCACTGGCCAAAAAGAAGCTCCTGGCGCAGGTGAGCAAGGCAGAGGCCTTGCGGTGCCAGGAGGAGGGCTGTCGCCATGGGGCAGCCAGCCCTAATGGGGACCCCCAGGCCTCCCCAGCTGTGCTCATCTCAGAAAGTCCACAGAGCCCAGGAAAGCCGGCTGAGAACTCCAGGCACCGGCTGAGCCCTCAGGAGGGGTTACAGGCCCCTGGTGGCAGCCTCAGGGAGGCTCCGGCGGGTCCCCGCCTGCCAGCCCCCATCTTCACTGGCTGTTTCCATGCGTACCCCACTGAGGTGCTAAAGCCCGTCAGCCAGCACCCCCGGGACTTCTTCCCCAGTTTTAAAGATGGGGTGCTCTTGGGGCCTCCTGGCAAAGAGGAGGGCCTGGCGGTCAAGGAGCCCCAGCTGGTGTGGGGCGGGGACGTCAGCCGCCCGTCTGCCTTCCATAAAGGTGGCTCTAGGAAGGGCAGCCCCTACCCCAAGCCCAAAGCCTGCTGGGTGTCCCCCATGGCCAAGGTCCCTGCCGAGAGCCCTGCTCCCCTCCCTACCTTCCCTAGCAGCCCAGGCCTGAGCACCAAGCGCAGCTTGGAAGAGGAGGGCTTTGCTCATGGTGGCAAAAAACTGCGGGCCGTGTCTCCCTTTCTTAAGGAGGTGGACGCCAAGGAGTGTGGGGCCAAATCCATGGGGTCTGGCTTGGCCGTGTCCTGCCTGCTGGGCCCCGCACTGGGGCCTGCCCTCCCCGAGGCCTATAGGGGCACCATGCTGCGTTGCCCGCTGAACTTTGCCGGCGCCCCGGACCACTTAAAGGGCCAGGCCACACTCCCCTTCAGCCCCCTGGTCATCCCTGCCTTCCCGGCCCACTTCCTGGCCACGACAGCGCCCTCACCCATGGCCACGGGTCTGATGCACTTCCCGCCGGCGTCCTTCGACAGCGCCCTTCGCCACAGACTTTGCCCAGCCTCGTCCGCATGGCACGTGCCACCTGCTGCAGCCTACGCAGCACCCCACTTCCTGCACCTCAACACCAAGCTTTAGGTCTGAGCCTGCAGTGCTGTGCTGTGCGGGGTCTGAAGTGGTCCGAGCTGGGAAGGCACCGCCCAGGGTCTGGGCCAGAGCCTAGTCCCCAGGAGAGCGTGGCTGTGCCCGATGCAGGAACGCGCCCCTGCGTGGGCAGCCTGGCACAAAGAGGAGGCCGTGGGAAAACCGGGTTTTTCTCAAGGAAGCAGGCTGAGCCTGCCCCCCCCCCAGTTGTTGTGGGGCCTCGGGAGAAGACGGTGCCCGGCTGGCGGCTCCCGGCGAGGTCCCCAGAGCGGAAGCCAGGAAGGTGCTGAAGGGCTGAGGGGCTGGGTAGCAGCTTGAGGGATCCAGGCTGCCCATGGAAAATCCAATAAAAGACCAACGTGAATCCACCCGGCCCTGAGGTGTGCATGGTGTGGACCTTCCCAGGGGCAGGGGAGGCTGGGGTGGGCTAAAGGCTGGGGGAGCCAAAGACAGAGACCTACGTAGCACCCACTCAGATCTGAAATGCCCCCACCCCCACTGAAGAGCAGGACCCGAAGCGGAACTTGGCCTCCTGTTTATACTTCAGCAGGTGGTGACGTTTGTCCTGTGCCTTCCACCCACTTTCCTAGGAGAGTCTCAGGACGGCCGTCTGTTACCTTCCTCATATAGATGGGGGCCTGAGGTTCAGAGAGGGCTGGCCACTTGTCCTGGTTCCTCCAGCAGGGAAGCGACAGAGCGGAGTTAGGCACTTGGGTGTGACTCCAGTATTCAGAGCAAAGCCACAGGACCCCAAACAGTGAACGGTAGGGTGAGTCCTGCAGCTGTTAGCAGCTCCCCTGGGGGCAGAGAGTGTGAGCAGGGAACCTGAATGGGTCTGTCTGGATGACTGCTGAATCCTCCCAAAGCCCCCATCCCAGCCCCCCTCGCCTGCTGCCCAGGGACGGACCAGGAGGTTCCCGTCGTGGGTAGGCACCGAGAGGGAAAGGGCAGTGAAGTGGCTAGGATCTTGGCCTGGGCATCGGCCTTCTCAGACCCTGCAGCCTAACACCCTCCTTCCTAAAGGCTCTGGGGAGCAGTGGGGGCCATCTGTCTAAGAGGGAGGGAAGAAGGGAGGGCGCCTTTCCAAGGCTTCCCTCCCCTCCCCAGGCTGCCTGTTCTCAGAAGCCAGGTGGAGCAGCCCTCTGAGCTTCATACGCTAGTGCAAAGGCATTACTGCTCTTAGATGCCCGGATAGTAGGTGTGGGGCCAGGGCCCCGGCTGCCAGCCTCAGATTGGTCAACGGTGCCCTTTGACCTCCACTGCTGGAACTTGCCCAGCCTTCTGGGATACTCAGGAGTTCAGGCCGTGGGAGAGGCAATCTATGTAATGACACCCCTGACCCCCAACACACACACACTTAGTTAACGGATGAGTAGGCTGAGGCCAGGGATGGGCTTTGTTTGCCCAGTGCCACCACTGAGTAGGGCAGAACCCGGACCAGGGCACACAACATATCTGGCAGCAGGGGGTGGGCTACCCAGGCTTTAGGCATCCCATCCAGCCTCCTCTTGCCTCCAGCCTCCAATTCTGGAAGCCACCTGTGGAGGGGGAGCTCAGATGGGCACAGGCCAGAGAGCTGCTCTCGAAGCCGGGACCAGTGTGGGGTAGCCAGAGAGTGGTAGTCACTGTTCTTGGCTCTGCAAGGGGTCTCCCTGTTCCCCACCTCCCTCCTGGGCGATGCCAGATACCAGCCTGCGTAGCTACCTGGCCTCCAGTTGCAAGCCCCCAGTTCCCACATGCACCCGCATCCTGCCCATCTCTCCAGGCTTCTGGAGTGGTGGACCAGGAGGGGTGGGAGGGCTGAATTCTGCCACCCTCCCTGCAAGTGCCCTGGGTGCTGGGCCACAGGCTATGGGGTCAGATCCCCTTGGGGAAGGGGGAGGCAAGGGCTACTTGCTGTGTGCAGGGTCCTGCCTGACATGGGGCAGGGTCGACGCGGACCCTTCCATCCACAAAGCCACAGCGGGCTCGCTCAGGCGCAGAGGTGGGAGGTGCGCGCCTGGCGGCAGAACTGGGGCACGGAAGGTTCAGCGCTGTGATGGTGGTGCCCTCTGGAGGCTGCTCCGGGGACTACACCTCTCTTGAGAGGCGGCCGCGGCCTGAGTTGGTCCCCGGGCAGGAGGCGGCGGCCCTTGCTGGGGTGTCAGCAAATGCCCAGAGCTTAATGTGGGCATGCTTCCCGGAAAACTTCTGTGCCTCGCATTTCCCATGTGCCGCTTTCCCTGCTTTTCCTCACTCGCCCCTCCCAATTCCGGGGGAAGGCACTGTCCTCGCTCACAAATGAGGGAAACAGCTGAGAGCTGTTAGCTTCAGGCGCGGCTGACGGGAGAGCCTGACTCCTTGCACCGCCCCCCGAAATGGACAGGTGCGCTCCAGCTAGTCTCCCCTTTCAGACTCACTCCTTTGCGTTCCTGCTATGTCCCGACAGTCCCTGACTCTGTCCTGGGGACCAGCCAGAGCCCACGTTTGGGCATAAACCAGGTTACAGGGCCATTTGGAGGACCCCTTTCAAACCATGGCATTCAAGCTGTTGAGGAGGGTGGCGAGGGCTCGCCCTGGCAGCACGTGCATTAAAATTGAAAGGATGGTGGCGTTGGGTGGGGGCGACTCTAGAAGGGACATCCCCACAATCCCCGCGCCTTTGTCTGGTGACAGTTCAAGGAGAAGGCCACGGGTCAGGCATTTGACAGACACTGAGCGTCTATTCCTAGCAGGTGCCGGGCACTGTTTTAGGTGTTGGGATGGACACCTCAGTGGACAAAACATTCAAGCCCTGCCTTCATGTTGCCGACATTCTACGGGGGGAACAGAATGACTAAAGTACAGAGGAGTTCAGCACTGGGGAGAAAAACAGGGCTGGGAGTGAAGTGTACAGTTTGTTTTTGTGGTAAAATATAACAGCGTAATATTTACCATTTTAACCATTTTTAAGTGTACAGTTCAGGGGCATTAACTGCACTCAGTGTTGGGCTGCTGTCACCACGTCTGGGGTGCAGAGTTTAAACAGAGTGGCCAGGAGCTCTCGGTAGAAGGGGGCATCTGAGCAATGGTTGGAGGAGGGACAGAGCCGTGCAGCTCCTGGGGGGAAAGCAGAGGGACGGAGAGGATAAAGGCCTTGGGTGGGAGTGGGCACGTGTGTCTGAGGAATTAGAAGACGTATGGGGTTGGAGCAGAGTAAGCTGGGGGACAGATGGGGTTGACAGGTGCTGAGGCTGGATGCATGGAGCCTTCTGGGTCCCAGAGTGAGCTGGAGCACAGGAGGGTCCTGGTCTCTGCTCTCACAAGATGCCTGTGGTTTCTGGGTGGGACCAGGTGCTGGGGGGTAGGGGTGGCAGGGGGCCCATTTACAGAGACACGGGCAGCATGGCTGAGCGCAGGTCTGGAGTGGGTGGGGGCCATGGACACTCCCGGAGAGTGCTTTCGTTCTCCAAGGGAGCCCGGGCACTGGGGGGTTGGACGTGTGAGGACGGAGAAGGGCAACTAGAGATCTCCAAGAGAGGGGGCAAGTCTGCACAGGGCAGGGCCATGGGGCTTCTGGAAAGCCCCAAGTTCCCAGCCAAAGGGGCTAGTGGCAGGAGTTTCTGTGGGACTAGCAGCACTGAGGTGGTCTCCCTGCCAGCTGGGGCCACTGGCTGTGGAGCTGGGAGTTGGAGTGGGGGGTGCTGGGTCCCACGTCAGTGGGAGCTGCACCCAGAGATTCTGCAGAGCACGGGTGACCATGATGGGGGGCCGCAGAGTGGAAGTTGGGGGGAGGAGTGAGGGACCCAAAATGGGTAGGACCAATGGATCGTAGATCCTAATGGCTTCAGAGGGAGGATGGGGGGGCTCAAACTGTTGTGTTGCCAGGTGAGTTGGTGGGAACATGTCCTGGGGGAGGGCGAGGAGGCCAGGGTATGGGAAGCTTTGAAATCAGCACAAAAGCCCAGCAGTGGTTTGGGGCAAGGCCTACCTCTGAGTCTTCAAGATCCAGAATTGAGGGTGGGGAGGAGGGACTGCAGCAAGGACCCGAGTAAGGGTCTCCTGGCATGACCTTCACAGTGGGGAGCCAGAAGGTCTGGAAGCAGGGGTTCGCTCAGTACCCTCAGGGGAGTGTGAAGTGCCCCACACTGGAGGGGGTGGCGGGGGGCATTTCAGGGGAAGCCCCCCAGGGAAGAGATTTCCATTTAAGCTCAAGGCCAGAGCCTGCCTACAGATAGTGGCCTGAAGATGGATTTAGTTTGACCCCTGTAATTAAAAAAAATGTTTTTGTAACTAGTTGCCAGCGTTTAAAAATCAAGAGATTTCACATCAAATTTTGGATATCAGGCTTCTCTTTACAAATCAGAATTTCTGGCTGCAGGAGACCATTTCCTGGAGCTCAGTAGTGGCTGCTGCCCCCTGGACAGGGTATACCTGCTCTTTCACTGCAGCCCCCCCTGCACACACACACACACACACACACCCCGGGCCACTTGTCCTCAACCCCAAGTGACCCAGCCAGGCCACCTGGTCCACCACGGGCTCAGCATTCCCACAATTCAAGCCGAAGTCCTGCCGCTGCATGGCCACTAGGCGGCAGCTCTCGTTCTTTGTTATCCTGAGATCAGCTTCCTAAGCAAGTGACTCCCAGAAGGGCGCTGCTGGGAAGCGCAACCGGGCTTCCAGATGAGAAGGCAGGACAGAGTCAGGTTGTTGCCAAGTGGGCTGTGCATGTCCCCTAGTGCACGGGCCAGCA
Organism: Ursus maritimus; assembly: GCF_017311325.1. Lineage (NCBI taxonomy): Eukaryota > Metazoa > Chordata > Mammalia > Carnivora > Ursidae > Ursus > Ursus maritimus. The sequence goes on along the minus strand of NW_024426774.1, from coordinate 33,781,710 downwards.
GGGGCAGGTCGTGGCGGGCTGGGCAGGGCATGGGCGTGGGTCCCCGTCCTGCCCACCTCCTGAGTTATCCAAAGCCTTGCCTCTCCCTGGGCCACATCTGTGCGTCTGTGAAATGAGTACGGTCACTTCCAGGTTCTGCCCCGTGACCCAGAATGAGATGAACACAGGGTCTACTGACTGACGAAAGGCCAGTGACCTCCCCACCTCGAGCACACTCCTGGTCCTGAGAGGGCCTTCCCAGCTCCTCTGGGCCCCTGGCTACTCCTGGAAAGCCAGTTCTCATCTGTGCACAGCAGGTGCCAGCTGCTGCCCAGCCTGGTTATGAGCCCCCCTCCCCCCAGGGAGGGACCAGGGATAAGGGGCTCCAGGCAGGGGTCTTAGAAGGGTGGCTGCACCACCAGCCCCACCCCCACCCCCTCCCCGCGTGAGGCTTCCAGCCTTCTCCAGGGTTCCTGCTTGGCCTTGCTATCCCTTCCGCCCCTTGAGGGAGCAGCGGGGTGGGAGGAAAGTTCAAGGAGCTGGAAGCCAGAACACAAGCCCTGAGACTGACGTACCAACAGGTGCAGTGAGGGTTCTTAGGCCCTTTATACTTGCAAGCAACAGCAAGAAACTCCCACCCAGGTAGGCAAGAGCCTGTGGGGGCTCACAGACCCCAGGGAGAGCTGAACAACCACGCAGCAGCCATCCGGGAGCTGGGGCGGCCTCCTCCTGGCTCGTCTCTTCCCAACTCCAAATTCAATGAGGCCTCTCTGGTAGCTCGAACTAGGCCAGAGTGAGAATGTTCACGTCCCCCGGGAACCAGCAATGGCTCCCAGCCCCCTTCCTCATCACGCTGGGGCCCCCCAGCACCAGCCGGCTCAGCCTCAGCTGCTATACCCTGGGGGGCCTCAGCTCATGGGTACACTCTGAGGAGAAGCGGCTCACCTGTGAACTATTAGTTCAGAGGCAGTGTGTCCTCCGGGTAGACCAGACAGCAGCTGCTGCCGGCGATGTCAGGCGAATACATGTGTCTGGGCCTCCGCTGCCTCATCTGTAATATGGAAGTGAGTAATTTCTACCTCAAGAGTTGTGGGCATTTAGTGAAAGTGCTCTGTAAAGTTCTGGACACACATGAATCATCACCTCCTCTGCAGTTCTGCTTGGCCAGCCTGACCACCCCCGGCCCTGCCCTCCACCTCACGCTTTTGAGAAATCTTTTTTTTTTTTTTTAAGATTTTATTTTTATTTGTTTGACAGACAGAGAGACAGCACAAGCAGGGGGAGCGGCAGGCAGAGGGAGAGGGAGAAGGGGACTCCCCACTGAGCAAGGAACCTGATGCGGGGCTCGATCTCAGGACCCTGGGATCATGTCCTGAGCTGAAGGCAGTTGCTTAACCAACTGAACCACCCAGGCAACCCTCAGGGTTTCTGAAATACTGGCTTGTGTGTGACTGCCCCTCTCCTGCCTGGCTTTTGACACACAGCCACCCGACCTTTGGGTCCCGTCTGGGTCAAGAATCGTCAATCAGCTTCACCCTAGGCACCAACTCTCATTGTTCCTGGTTGCCTGCAGCTTTGAGCTGACTCAGTGTGAAAGTGATGCAATTGATTAGTAATGTCTGCCAAGGACCTAGAAAGGAGAAGTCGCTCACCTGTCACAGAGTTGCCATTCTCGTCTCTCTCTCCCATATATACGCATGACTATGGGCTAAATTAGTGCCACATCTCAGCCGCAGGTCCTCTGCACATGAGCAAGGGCGGTGGGGCAGAAGGGCTTGGGCCAGGGAGCCCAATCCTAGAAGCCTGGGTTGGACATCACTTGCCCACGGGCCACTGAGTTGAATGCCTGGGTAGTAATAGGGAGGCAGATTCTTGGGAAAAATCCAGGTAGGCTGCTCTACCCCAGCCCACCCCACCCTTCCAGAAAGAGGCCTTCCCCCATGGGCTATGAGGAGAGAGATCACTGATGATGAACTCCCAGAGCAGAGTAGAACAAATCTAGTGTCATCTGTGGAGTAACGCCAGAGCTCTGGAGGTGGGGCCTGTGGCCGTGGGTATGGTGGAAATCAGTAGATGATCCTTTAAAAGAATCATTCCAAATCCCAACTCTGGTCAGCTCACCCTTTGCGTGAACTTGGCCCATGGCCCTCCTCTGCCTGGAAGATAAACCCCAAAGGTCTTCGTTTGGAAGGTCCTTCCCCCAGTCTCCTGGCTCCCTGCTCCTCCCAGCCTCTGTCTGGGCTAAGCCTGAGGTACCACCTCAGCTCCCAGCATGTGTGGCCCTCCCTTAGCTCTGGAAGCACAGAAAACAGGTACCTGAAAAAATTCTCTCTACTGCACCCACTGTTCCAGCCTCACCCAGAAGTTTTCCTCACGGAGCCTTACTGGCTCCAGTGCCCACCCCATGTGCCCCACAGCAGCCAGTGTTTCTCCCATCCTGTCGCTGCTGGACCTATTATGGTCTGCACCCTACCCCACCCTCTAGGCTCCTTTAGGGCAGTCAGTGTTCCCTCCTCACCACTAATCCCCAGTTCTACCTCGCCCATAGAACAGGTGTCCTAGACTCACCCTATTTTTTACCCCAATTATTATCAGAAACATCCACATTCAGAGTGTTCCCCAGCTGCCTCTGAGTAGTTCCCCAAGGACTTGCTCAGGAGCCATCCCCAGGTGATTTCTAGACAACTGTTCCTCAACTCATCAGTCCAAAATGCTGGTGGCCCTGGAGAGGAGCAGCTCTTCCCAAGTGACCTCGGCCAGTTCCTTACCTTGCTTTCGGGAAGGGATAGAACCCATCCTTGACTATTGCTTCAGAAATGTGGGCCAAACTTCTTCTCACACACGCCCTCCCCCCACGAGACTAGGCAGGAACAGTGGCAAGATTTTATTGAAGTTTCTGGAAAAACACAAGGGAGGCACAACCCGTAACTTCTTTTCAAAGCTGCTACTCAACCCAACCCACATGGTGTCACACCCAGTTCCAGAGGCACCCTTAATAGGAACCTTATGAGGATATCTATCCATCACTCTTAACATTTCATCATAAGGGATCCACCCATAAAAATCATCAATTACCACAGCATTTTGCCCACTCTATCCCATTTACCTCTAGGCTTGTAATACACACTCCAACCACTAGAGGCACACTTACCAGCAACAAAAAGGGACTTCCCCACCCTCCCCCCACCCCCTCCAATGGGGAGTCTCAACACCTCCCTCCTTGAAAATTCCAGCTCCTGTCTTTCTGCTCCTTGGAAGTTCCAGACCTGGGCTGTATGTCTGGAGCCAGACCTCCAGCAGCCCCAGGCAGCACCACATCTCGGAATCTAGCCAGACTCACTCCCTGCCTCGGGGAAAACAGGAAGTTTTGTTAGGCTTCACCCACTTCTGAGGCTTTTCTCTCTAAAGCCTCATTTCCAGAATCAACTTCTGTTCAACCAGAACCAGAATCAACCTCTGTTCCTGGACCAATGGTTAAAACTTTTGAAACTGGGGGGAGCGGGGACTTTGAGTCAAGGATAACGGAATAAAAGAAGAAGCCAGAGAGAGACTTGGAGGCTGACCTGGCCACACTGAAGCCTTCTCCGTTCCTCCAGTTGCCGTTTGCTGGCAGGATTTGCCCCCTTCTGTCTGCCTTCAGTTCCCTTATTACCCCTCGAGGGACTCCACAAGGGAACTGCGGTGGTCTGAATGTTGAAAAAATCTTATGTTGAAAACCTAATGTCCCATGAGATGGTGTTAGGACATGGGACTTTTAGGAGGTGATTAGGTCGTGTGTGTGCGGAGCCCTTGCGAACGGCATTCAGGCCCTTGTACAAGAGGCCCAAGAAAGCCCCCTTGCCCCTTCCCCCTGTGAGGAAACCGCGAAAAGCCACCTGGGAGGCAGACTCTCAGCAAACACTGAATTGTTGGCACCTTATCTTGGATTTCTCAGCCTCCGGGACTGTGAGAAATTAATTTTTGTTGTTTATAATATTGGTATTTTGTTCAAGCGGCCCAAACAGACTAAGACAAAACCTAGGAGGAAACTGTTGCCGTGGGCATGAATGTCCACACATGTGTGTAAGGTGCACATGTGTGTGTGTAGCTAGGAGAGCAAATAAAATATTACCCATTTCCCCATGTCCCTTCTCAACACATCCCCGTATTTCCCAAACCAGAACTTGGGACATATGATTTGATAGGAATTTTCTAATTTGGGACTTGAGGTATGTGAAAAACAATGAAATAAGGAAACATTTTTCATATTTTTAAATTAAAAATATATAGTGAGGGGGCACCTGGGTGACACAGTTGGTTAAGTATCTGCCTTGGACTTAGGTCATGATCCTGGAGTCCCAGGATCGAGCCCCATGTCAGGCTTCCTGCTCAGCGGGGAGTCTGCTTCTCCCTCTCCCTCTGAATATTGCTGGTGACAATATAATTATCACAGGTTTCCTGTATATATCAAGAGTCATAAAAATATTTATACCATTTGACCATTGGTTCTATTTCTAGGAATTTATTATAGAAGATGATTGGGAATGTTTAGCAATAGAAAAAAGGGTTCATAAATGACAGTCATGCCTCTGGCGAGAAGCCTGCATCTGTGTCACTGAAATTATGACTAGGCAGACTATGTATCAGAACAGAAAAAAAGTATATATATGTCACATATTATTACTATTACTTTTTAAAGATTTTATTTATTTGAGAGAGAAAGAGAGAGAATGGGGGGAGGGGCAGAGAGAATCTTAAGCAGACTCCCCACTGAGTGTGGAGCCCAACGTGGGGCTGGACCTCACAACCCTGAGATCATGATCTGAGCTAAAACTAAAAGTTGGAGGCTATTTAAAAAAGATTTTATGTATTTATTTGAGAGAGGGAGTGAGCAAGAGAGAGAGCATGGGGAAGAAGGGGGAGGGAGAAGCAGACTCCCCACTGAGCAGGGAGGCCAACGTGGGCTCGATCCCAGGACCCCAGGATCGTGACCTGAGCTGAAGGCAGATGCTTAACTGACTGAGCCACCCCCACACCCCACTATTATTTTTTAAATGTACTCTTTGAAGGCAGGCAACAGGAACGGTCTGGGTAATTTAAGGAATGTATGGAAAGGAGATGGTGGCTGACAACCTTGAAGGACCGGAAGAGGACCAGGCCTTGGAAAGTGAGGGCCAGGTCTGTGCACGGGGGTCTGGGGGTGGTGGGAGGAGGTGGCCAGAACGAATCTGCTCTTGTGCTACTGGGCTCCCGGAGTGCGTACCTGCACACAGCGGTGCAGCCGACGCCCGCAGTTGTCCATCTAACACTCATCCCCCCTCTGCTCTTGCTAACAGAATTCCAGCGAGGTCCAGGGAGTCGTCCCAGGATTCGTGGGACATGATTAATGTAAGCCAATCATAACAATTCTGTTCCCAGCTTCCCCAGCCTCCTTGCAGATGGGGGCCATCACTCTGGCCATTGAGACCTGGTATGGACTGAACTGTGTCCCCTCCAAATTCACGTTAAAGCTCTAACTCCTAATATGGCTGTATTTGGAGATAGGGCCTTTAAGGCAGTAATTAAAGTTAAATGAGGTCATCAGGTGGGGCACTCATGCAGTATGACTGCTGTCCTTATAAGAAGAGACATAAGGGAGCTCCAGCTGCCCGCCTCTAAGGGCCTTTGAGGATTTAGCAAGAAACCAGCCATCTATATGCCAGGAGGAAAGGCGTCAGCAGAAACCAGCCCTACCGGACCTTGATTTTGGATTTTGCTTCTTTCAGTTACTGGCATCTGTGGTTGCAACAGACAGCCCATAGCCATCTCCAGAATGGTCCAACACTATCTATCCCCCTGCCCGGACCAGACACTATCCAACTGGACTAATGGAGCTGAGTCAGGATCATGGCTATGCTCCAGGGAGGCCCTGGATGTCCTGGGGCATCCCAAATCTTTCTTGGAGTCTGAGGGAATTCCCAGAATCCTCCACATAAATCTCTCTTTGGGTAGAAGCCAGCCAGAAGCAATTTCTGCTACTTGCTACTCGAACACCACCAGCCATCCAGGTGTCCTTTATGGTGAATATCCAGGGGCTCTAACCACAGGTCTCAGGCAGCAGACCCACAGCAATAGAGTTGTGCTGAGCCTTGTCCCCCTGCCAAGTCAGTAATGGCAGAGAGGACGTCCTGGGCCTTGTGCTGAGCTGGGCCATCTAACAGGCCAGCCTAACAGCCGTCTGTGGCCAAGACAAGGATATTGGTCTTTGGCGGCCAAAACTGCTTCTCCATCACCTTTGCCAAAACACACCCCTGAGGGTAAGGAACTCAAAGTCCCCTGGGCTTCCATTTCACAGGTAAGTGAAGGACTCTGTCTAGACAGTAAGTTAGGCCTCTTCAGCGGAGGAAGGCTTGCCAGGTAGTGGGGAATCTGAATCACTCCAGAGTTTCCAGTAAATATTGTTTACTGTTGAGCTACATTCAAGAACTGGGACCAAGGGGCACCTGGGTGGCTCAGTTAGTTAAGCATCAGACTCTTGATTTTGGCTCTGGTCATGATCTCAGGGTCATGAGATCGAGCCCCATGTCAGGCTCTGTGCTGGGCATGGAGCTTGCTTAAGATTCTCTCTCTCCCTGGGCGCCTGGGTGGTTTAGTTGTTAAGCGTCTGTCCTCAGCCCAGGGCGTGATCCCAGGGTCCTGGGATCGGGCCTCGCATTGGGCTCCAGGCTCAGCGGGAAGCCTGCTTCTCCCTCTCCCACTCCCCCTGCTGGTGTTCCGTCTGTCGCTGTGTCTCTGTCCAATAAAAAAGCAAAATCTTAAAAAAGAAAAAAAAAAGATTCTGTCTCTCCCTCTGCCCTTATGCTCATGCTCTCTCTTTCTCTCACACTCTAAAAAATAAATAAAAATTAAAAAATAACTGGACCAAGAAGGAGACCTGACTACTCTTCTCTAGGAAAAACCTAGTCATCGATTATATGCCAACAGTACCTAGAATTTATAAGGTAGTCTTTGCAGGCTTCTTTGTCCCACTCTTGGGTCTTGTCAAACCTGTGCTTGGGGGCACCTGGGTGCTGCAGTCAGTTAAGCATCTGACTCTTGGTTTCGGGTCAGGTTGCGATCGATCTCAGGATCCTGGGATTGCCCCACATTGAGCTCTGCACTCAATGTGCAGTCTGCTTAGGACTCTCTCTCTGCTCCTCCCCCCTGCACTCTCCCTAAAATAAATAAAGACATCTTTAAAAACAAACAAACCTGTGCTTGTATAGAAAGCAAAGGAAAGCCAAACCAGACACAGTGGAATTTGGAGTCTAAGTCAAAGAGAGAAAAAAAGAGCGGGAGGGTGGAAGGGGGGGAAGGGGGGGGACTGAGGAAGAGAGGGAGGGATGGAGAAAGGGAAGGAGATAGATAGGAGATGGGTCATCCCTAGGAGAGCCGGCTTCCACTGATCTGCAGGAGGGATGAGGGAAGGTGATGAAAAAAGATATAATGATTTACAGAGGTCTTGTCCTTGTTGGTGAAAGACAATGAAGCATCTAGTTTGCTACTCTTCTGTTTCTGTATTTTGAACTCAGATCAGTTAAGAATTCATATACACTGAGAAGACAAGAGCTCATTGAAATGAAATGTTCAAAAACTGAGTTTTTTCTGTGTATTCTTGACTTATAGCTGAAATTTTAGAATTGAAACGATAAGCCCTGTTTATATGTTTCTGTCTGAGTATGTAGTATTTTCTTACCTTCAGATTATCAAATTACTTAGATTATAAATCTCTATTTATAGAGATTCTGTTTGAGATTTATTTATCTTAGAGATGGAAGCTTATACAAATTGAACATTCCTAAAATTCCCCCAAATTAAGGAAATTGAAGCTCTAATACTTTCAATGTGGAAAAAATACACACTAACTCAAATGTTTTAAGAATTTAACATCACATAATTTATATAATTTTTTGTATGAGACTAATTTAATACTGTTTTAGCAAAAATAGCTATGTCTTCTGTGAGTTATCAGCATTAAGTATAATAGAAGTTTACATTTTATTCTATTTGGGTATGTTCTTCCTAAACTCCTACAGATTTACTGATCAAATAAGGTAGCACCACTTCTATTTAATGTAAGAATATGAAAAGTTTGCATTTAACCAAATTGAATCACTATTCTGATAAATTTCAGGAGTAATTATATTTTGCAGTGTGTCAACTAGAAGATAATGTCCAATACCTTTAGGTAACCTAAAATCTTGGACTAATTCTAAATTGGGTCCAGTAATTGATACTCATTTAATTCCTAAATCCTTTTTTAGTAAAATAAAATATGGAAACATTATTTCAAGCATAATTTTTAGCTCTTTATATGGTACTGAAGGCCCATATATATATATATATATATATATATATATATATATATATATTGGGCCTGTGTGTGTGTGTGTATAAATATATATATATATATATATATATATATATATGCCTTAATATATATTAACATATATTAGACCCAAATATATATATTTATAATATAAATGTAAAAATAAAATATTTTAGTATATAGTATATTATTATATATTTTATTATATATTATATTATATAAATATAAAATATATTTATAATACAAAAATATATATTTGGGTCTATTAATAAACCTGTCCATTTTTGGCACCTTGAAAAGTTATAATGGATGTGTATGGATATAGAAAGTTGTACTTTTGCAGAAAGGAATTTTATTTGAGTGGTCAAAGTTAGCTAAGGATTGACGGGTTTATTTACATGATTTTCAAAAAACGTTTTAGTGTCAAATATTATACTGATGCCAAACTAGAATCTGGCTTTCTCTGTTAAAGTGACAAAATTTTCCTGGATTATCAGTCTTCTCTTAAGAAGGGTTTGGTTATAGGTTTTGTTTTTTGTTGTTTGTTTGTTTTTTACCTTCTGAGTTATCTGCTTAGAGGGCAAAGATTCTATGTCTTATCAGAATAATTTCTTATGGTTTAGGTTGACTTTATCATGTCCTTGATTATTGAAGTGAATAAAGTCCTCTCACTTTTTTTTTTTTTTAAAGATTTTATTTATTTATTTGACAGAGATAGAGACAGCCAGCGAGAGAGGGAACACAAGCAGGGGGAGTGGGAGAGGAAGAAGCAGGCTCAGAGCAGAGGAGCCTGATGTGGGGCTCGATCCCACAACGCCAGGATCACGCCCTGAGCCGAAGGCAGACGCTTAACCGCTGTGCCACCCAGGCGCCCCAGTCCTCTCACTTTTAAAAGAGCTAAGATTCTTTACAATCATGTTTCCTTTTATGTTAACTTTAGCCATCTTTTCACCATCACTTTAGTTAAAGGTGTAGCCAAGGGGCACCTGGCTGGCTCAGTCAGAGGAGCATGCAACTCTGATCTCAGGGTCATGAGTCTGAGCCCCACGCTGGGTGTAGAGATTACTAAAAAAAAAATTAATAAACAAACTTAAAAAGAAATGCGGTAGGCAAGTATTGTTTTTCAATAATCTGTCATCCTACCTTAAGTGCTCAAAACTCCTGACAGAAGCTTTTGATATTTTGTCTTCCCCAAATCAAATCCTCTCTTAAAAGCTATTGCTAAGTGAAAGAATCACCAATCTGAAAAGGCTACATACTGTATGATTCCAACTAATGACATTCTAGAAAAGGCCAAACTATGGAGACAGTAAAAAGATCAGTGGCTGCCCAGGGGGCAGGGGAGGGGTGCCGGGGATGGAGAGTGGGGGAATGGATAGGCAGATCACAGAAGATTATTAGGGCAGTGTAAATACGCTGTGTGATACCATAATAATGGATACATATCATTTCTTTTATAAATACAAAAATAAAATCCTAAAGAGTATCTTTCACACCTAAAACTGTTTTTGAGATTTCCCAGAGGGCCCCTAGAAAATCACTTAGAATTTTTTGTTTATCTTTTTAATATTAGGTTTATCTGATAAGTTATAACTAATGAGAATCACAGGAAGTTGGTTAAATCAAGAGATGCTTTCATTTGGGTAAAATGTTATTGACAGAAAATCTTCAGAAATTTTATACTGCAGAGGAAGTTCTAGAGAATTGTCAGTGCCCTAGCTGTCCATAATATATTTCTATTTATCAGAGTCCTAGTGCTGTTTTGCTGAATATTAGACAAAAACAGGAAAGTGTTATCAATCATAATTTGTTGTTTTTAAAATGTTAACTTGGTTGCAACTTTACTTCTTTGACTTGAATCTAGCACGTTGGAGGCCAATGGCTTTTGGTGAGAGATTCATATCACTTATTCATGGGGTTTTATTAATACACAGGTATTTATGACCAAATCCAAATTTACAGACCCTCTTTCCTTGATATTCTTAACATATTCTTGGTATCAAATAAAAGATAAAAAAAAAAAAAGATTTAGTGAGGAGAGATTTTATTTGAAGGATTACTACAAGGGCAACAGTAGAGGAGGCATGATTGCAAGAAGGGGTGAGGAACAGCACAGGAGACTATTGTAATGGAGAATCCCTAAGATCTGCATGTGTCACATGGGTTGGCAAAAAGAGTTTTTCTTTTATAGAAAAGAATGGGTGTGAGGAAGTGGGATGAAAGGGTGGCATGACAGGATGGTAAATCAGAGTTTCACCCTGAGGCCAGCCTATTCTCAGGAGGGTTTGTGTGTGGGCTCTGGCTGACGTGGGGGGGCAAAGTCCAAGGGCCTGTGAGAAGGAGAGAATCTTAACCAAAATTTGGTTAAAAAGCATTTTATTGCCATTAATCAGTGGGGACAAAACAATTCAGCTAATCCTTTATGAGGCAAAGCTCAATGAACTCCCAAAAGGATAAACTCGAAGAAACCTACACTGAGACATATTAGAAGCAAACTTTCAAAAGACAAAGGACAAAGAGAGCATCTTAAAAATCACAACAGACTAGCAAATCATCACATACAGGGGGTCCTCAATAAGAAAATAAGCAGATTTTTCATCAAAAACTTTGGAAGCCAGAAGGCAGTGGACCAGTATATTCAAAGTGCTAAAAGAAGACCCTGTCAATCAAGAACTTTGTATATGGCAACTGTCCTTCAAAGTGAGGGAGAAATTAAGACATTCCCAGTTAAACAAAAATTGAGAGGGAGTTTGTGACCCCAAGACCTGCCTGGCAAGACATGATGAAGGGAGTTCCACAAGTTGAAATCAAAGGACAGTAACTCAGCTCCGCTTAGCATGAAGTCTACTTGTCCCTCTCCCTCTGCTTCTTCCTTGCTTGTGTGTGCACTTTCTCTCTCTAAAATAAATAAATAAATAAATAAATAAATAAATAAATAAATAAATAACATCTTAAAAACAAACACACAAAGTCCACATGTAGAAGTAAAGATCCCAATAAAGGTAAATACATGGGTACTTATTACATGGGTAGTTTTTTAAAACAATATTTTATTTATTTGTCAGAGAGAGAGAGCGCACGTGCACAAGTGGGAGTAGGGGCAGAGGAAGAAGCAGGCTCCTCACTGAGGAAAGAGCCTGATGTGGGACTCGATCCCAGGACCCTAGGATCATGACCTGAGTCAAAGGCAGATGCTTAACCGACTGAGCCACCCAGGCATCCCAAAGGTAGTATTATTGTAACAATCATTTGTAACTGTACTTTTGTTTGCTTTCTACATGATCAAAGAGACTAATACATTGAAAGAAAAACAATTAATAGTATAAAAGCTAATATTACTGTAACTTTGGTTTCTAACTCCAAATCTTTTTTTCTACATAATTTAAGAAACTAATGTGCTTAAAAGAATCATTAGTTTATGTTTTGGGGCACACAATATATAAAAATGTAATTTTGTAACACTGACGACCAAAAGGGGTAGGGGCAGAGCTATAAAGGAACAGACTTTTTGTATGTTATTGAAGTTAAGCTGGTATAAATTCAAATTACAGTTATAACTGTAGCATGTTCAGTGCAATCCCCATGGTAACCACAAAGAAAATAGCTATAGAATATACACAAACAGAAATTAAATACTTCACTACCAAAAAATCAACTAAACACAAAAGAAGACAGTAACGGAGGAATAAGAAACATAAAAGCTATAATGCATATAGAAAACAAATAGCACAATGACAGAAGTAAGTACCCCCCCAACAGTAATTACTTTAAACGTAAATGGATTAAACTCACCAATCAAAAGATAGAGATCGGCAGAATGGATAAAAACACGATCCAACTACATGCTATCTACAAGAGACTCACTTGAGATCCAAAGACACAAACAGGTTCAAAGAGAAAAGATGGAAAAAGATATTCCATGCAAATAGTAACCAAAAGAGAGCAGGGGTGGCTGTACTAGTATCAGACAGCAATAGCCTTTTAAATAAAAGAAGTGTACAAAGAAGGATGTTAAATATTGGTAAAAGGTTCTGTACCATAAGATGATGTAACAATTATAATCAGTCATGTACTTAATGACAGACCATCACAACATATAAAGCAGAACCTGACAGAATTGAAGGGAGGGATAGATCGTTCTACAACAGCAAAGGCTTCAATACCCCACTCTCAATAGTGGATAGAACCACAACACAGAGACAAGTAAGGAAACAGAGGACTTAACACAATAAACCAACTAGATCTAGCCGACATGTACGAACACTCTACCCAACAACAACAGGATATACGTTCTTCTCAAGTGTACATGGAACATTTTCCAGGATGGATCATATGTCGGGCCATAACTTAAGTCTCAACAGATTTAAAAAGATAGATATTGTATGAAGTATCTTCATCCACAACAGGATGAAGTTAGAAATCAATCACAAAAGCGCCCGGGTGGCTCAGTCGGGTTAAGTGACTGAGTCTTGATTTTGGCTCAGGTCATGCGTCCTGGGATTGAGCCCCCCATCTGGCTCCACGCTCAGCACTGCTTGTCTCTGAGTCTGCTTGTCTCTCTCCCTCTGCTCCTCTTCTCACATGTACTCACTCACATTCTCTCCCTCTCAAAGAAATAAATAAAATCTTAAAAAAAAAAAAAAAGAAATCAATAACAAAAACAAAACTGGAAAATTGATAAACCTGTGAAAATGTAACAATACCGTTTTAAAAAACCAACGGATCAAAGAAGAAATCATAAGATAAATAAGAAAATACTTAGAGATGAATGAAAACAATTAAAAATAAAAATAGAACTACCATATGATCCAGCAATTCCACTTCTGGGTATATATTCAAAGGAAACAATAACACTCTCAGGAAAAATATCTGCACCCCCATGTTCGCTGCAGCATTATTTACAACATCTAAGACATGGAAACAACCTAGTGTCTACTGAGAGATGAATGGATAAAGAAAACATGGGGTGTGTGCACACGCACGCACATATGCACATACACACACAGGAATATTCAGTCATAAAAAAGAAGGAAATGTTGCCATTTGTGAGAACATGGATGGACCTTGAGGGCGTTATGCTAACTGAAATAAATCAGACAGAGAAAGACAATTACTGTACAATCTCACATATGGAATCTAAAAACAAAACAAAACAAAAACAAAAAACCCAAAACCAACCAAACTCATAGATACAGAGAACAGATTAGTTGTTGCCAGAGGAGAGGTAGGGAGTGAGAGGATGGGTGAGGTTGGTCAAAAGGTACAAACTTCCAGTGATAGAGAAACAAGGCCTGGGGATGTTATTTGTAGCTTGGTGACTATACTTAAATACTGTATTATGTATATTGAAAGTTACTAAGAGAGTAAGTCTTAAAAGTTCCCATAAAGGAAAAAAACAACAACGTAATCAGGTATGGTGTTGGCTATTAACTAAACTTATGGCGGTAATCATTTTGCCAAATGTACATGTATCATAAGATTATGTTGTATACCTAAAACTAATACAATGCTATATATCAATTATGTCTCAATTAAAAAAAGAAAAAAATAAAGAAAACTTAGCAAAGAAAACAAAACACCTCACAGTAAGGAGGAGCCTCCCTCTCTCCGCATTGTCCTGCGAGCGCGGTGGGGATCCCAGACCTGCGTCTCATCTAGCAGTAACAAAGCAGCTCCCCTTTTCCCTGCCAGAAAAGTCTCACACAAGGCCTGCTAACACAATATTTAAATAAGATCCAGAGTTTCGCAGATAATACTCAAGGTGTCTAGGTTTCAATCAAAAGCATTCAATGAACATACCAAGAACCAGCAAATTCTCGGCTTGAAGGAGAAAAGACAATCAACAGATTATCAACATTGCGATGTCACAGACATTAGAATTCTCTAAAAGGATTTTAAGGCAATCATCATAAAAACACTTCAGGGAGCAATTGTGAACACACTTGAGACGAATGAAAAAGAAAATTTCTCAGCGAGGGCCTCTGTGTTCCGTCTTGAGGTGTTCCCCTACTTCCACAAAACCTTCCCTGACCGTGAGTCCGGCCTTACTGAGCCCTCTATGCCAGAATTCCTGCCAGAACAGACGCTGCTTTAATTACAAGGCTCCTGGTCTCCGGTAACCTTGCATGTGTATGTCTTGCTTCTGTAGTGAAACTCTGGAAGGAAACTCAGTGTCTCTCTCTCTCTTATTTTTATTTATTTATTTATTTTTAGAGAGAGAGAGAGACAGAATGCGCACAAGCAGGGAGGGGGAGAAGCAGAGGGAGAGGGAGAAAGAGACTCTCAAGCAGCCTCAATGCCTTAGCGTGGAGCCTGACGCGGGGCTCAATCCCATGACCGTGAGATCACGACTAGGGTCAAAATCAAGAATCAGACGCTCGACCAAGTGAGCCACCCAGGCGCCGCCCCCCTCTCTCTTTGAAAAACTTCTCTCCCAAATCCCAGCAAACAAGGGTCTCAAGCAGGCGTACTTCACTGACAGGGGCTGAAGGGTCCAAGAGAACCTACACAGCACCCGAGGCAGAGTCTACACTGCAGTAAAACAGATGGGAAGCAGTACAATGCACAACAGCGCATCATTTCTATCAAGCAGCTTTCAACACTCAGGGCACCCAGGAAACAGTGGAGAATGCCAGGCACTCGGATCAGGCTCCCTCTCCCTTTAAGAAAACTCAGAAGTATCTTTTCTACTTACAGGCCCGAGGAGAAGGTGCTGGACTTCCATCTGTGTGACGTGCAGCTCCTGGGTCCGCTTCACCTGCTCGGGAGCCTCGTTCTCACATGGGGCCCAGCACTGGGCCCGGCAGTGCAAGAGTGGTTGATGGGGAAGGGTTGCTCCTCCTGCCTCCGGGCCAAGGGGACACGAGGGCCCAAGGCCACCTCCCTCCTGGAGTGACCTAGCTTCAGGAAACCTCCAAGTCCTCAGGATGTAGCTTATGGGAGCGCAGAAGAAAACGCAGACCCTGGGGCTAGGTCTCTGGGCATCTGAGTGTGGCTGGGAAAGATCAGCCTCACCGGCCTGGCCTGTGAGCTACGCAGGGGGCCAGGGGACCCAAGACGAGGAGCACCTGATGCTGGGGGCTAGGGCGAGCACACACTGAGCCTTACAGCAGAGCCACCATCCCGGCAAAGGACAGCATAAAACCAGACATGATCTCCAGAAATTTATTGGAAACACAATACAAATTGATTAGTAGATGGTATCTACTTACAGACAGTCCACACTAACATCACGCTCTGAATGGATTATCCTGGGGAAACACTCATGACCACGGACGCATGGTCTGGGCTAGTGTTCTCTGGCAGGACAACTCGGAAATTGGGGGCAGAGGAATGGAGGGGAGGGATGGACAGAAAACTGGGACATGGCTTTCCTGAGGGGAATGGTGAGGTGGGGCTGCTAAATGGGTAAATTCCCCCAAAGGAAAACAGGGACAATCTTTGAGAATAAAGGCTTTACCCCCCTCCCTTCCAAACACATTTCCTTTCTAGGTGAGTGAGTCTACAAAACGCCCACGGGGGCAGCTCCTGCGTCTACCCTCACTGGGATAGCACGGGGGCATAAACGCCAGGCTGGATGTGACACCGGGCACACCCAGCCTGCCTGCCTGCCCTCAGACCCGCTCCTCTATCTGCACACCCCCCCCAGCAGTGGGGGCTGACCACCACAGCGTGCTTGTCCCTGGAACCCCCCCTCCAGCTGGGTCACCTGAAGAGCCTATAGGGCACGAGGAAAGGAGAAGCCAGGCTATTTCTCCCCACCCCTGCCCAGGGCGGCGGTGTTTCCGGCAGCAACCAGGCCTGCTCGAGGCTCCAGCTCCCACCAGAGAGGACTTTTGTGGTCCCCAGTTCCTCCCAGTGGCCCTGGTCCCCACGCTCTGGTCACGTGGCCTCTCCCCTGTGTCCCCCCAGCCTCTGGGGGTGGCCGTTTCCTGTTGTTGTTCCCCACCTCTGAGTTTGGCCTCTTCTTGTTTCTGTGTTCAGTAATTCTCAGGATTACAACCCCTGTTTTAAATATTTGGAGTGGCTTCTGTGTCGCTGGCTGGATGCTGACTGATAGAAACTGGGCTCTGGGCAAATAGAGCTGTGAGAGGTGGGCTAAAAACCAGTCCGTGCTCCTCTTTTGCATTATCTCTAGGGGTGCACAGGTGGTTAGGCAGAGTGGGGAGATGGCTTGTGAGCTTCTGTGTGCATGTCCAAGGGAGCACAGACCAGGCTCGACACGGTGCCACCGGGCGCATCTGCCGTGGGCCGTGCAGACAGACCCCGCGTGTCTACCCCACAAGCTCACTGCACCATGGTGACATGCCCCCACACAATGGAGACACTGTGGCCCCAACAGTGTCTGAGGGAAACCCTCTCAGCACCAACTTCTCAGAACGGCCAAGGCAAATGTTAGAGGCTCCTTGGTGTTTTTTCTCTATTCCCTTGAGTGTTCAATCAGAATGCCGGGGAACTTTCCAGAAATGAGGCGGGAACATAAAGATCTTAGTCAACATCCTCTTTGTAGGAGGATGGGGCTGCAGAACCAGGCGTTCTTACTACAAGGTGAAGTAACAGCTTTCTTGGTACATGTGGCTCAAAACGAGATGCGCTTTCACCAAAGCTAAATGTGAACTACAACTAGGGTGGGGGCTCCCTCTTCTCCCTGCAGACCGGGCTTGGCCTCAGTCTCCAAATCTCCTGGACCTGGGTGAGGAGGGCCTCTCCCAAGACGCAGGGAGAGTGAAGCTTGGCAGCAGAGTCACGGAAGTAGACTTTTCTCTAATCAACAGGCACATTTCACACGGGTCAGGAGAGGAGCGTGGAAGGGCAGGGAGCCATTGCACCTCCTGTGTCCATGTGCGACAATAAGTCCAGGGCAGGACACAGAGACAGCTTTTCCCTGTCTTTCTTTAGAGAGAACACACCATGTGGTGTGTGATGCAGTGAGCCAGTTGCCTCCTCTCCCTGTTTTCAGAGGGGGACTTCTCTCTGGGGAACCCCGAGGGTGACGCCTGTCACCTCCACCCCACTCATTGGGCACCTCTCATACAGGCCCACCGTCGGGGCCCCAAGCAAGACCCAGAACAGCTCCAAGAGTTGGCAGTGGTGAGAACATCCCCAGGTCACCCTCGCAAAAGCCAAAGATGAGAAGCAACGCCTTAGAAGAGAAGCCACACTGGCTGCAAAACTAGAGAAGGAAAAGGCAGCTTGAACTCTGGGCATTGCCATCAGCCATCACCCATCATGTTCTCTTTGCTGAGCTGAACCCAGCCTCTGAGGATCTGGGCATCTACGGTGTCATTGTCATTTTAATGATACCTCACTCTACTTGGGGGGCAGGGGAGTGTCAACTCAACCGTAGTCATTCTGTCCTGCAACAACCTGGCTGTTTGGCCACCCAGCTGCAGACCCCAGGGACAGCTTGAAGGCCAGACTCCAGTTTTCTTTCACGGTGCTGTGAGCCTGTGCCCTGCAGCCTATTCCTGCAAATGGAGGACAGGGGAGTGGCCAGACTCATATCTGCTCGGGGGAGTCGTGGGGCACTAAGTTATTCCTACCCCTGCAGCTGTGTGCACAGAACTGCAGAATGGCCAGCCTGTGGGGCCAGCAAGGACTGGTGCTGAAGGCAGACAGGAAGAGCCCAAGCCAGTGAAAACTGGGTCACAGGCACATCTCCTGGGGCCTAGGTACGTGTGTTCACAGAAATGTCTGGGCTGGAAGCGGGAGGGGGCTCGTGGTGTCGTATATACACACTCACCTGCAAACACACTTCTCTCATTTCACCCTCCTAGACCAAACAGATTCCGTCTGTTTAAAATAAACCTGGGTGATTTGTGACTCGCTGAAGGACCAACCTGGCTACAGTTGCTCGGCGGCTGGCTTGGCTGTCAGGGAATACGGCAGGACGCGAATGGCTTGTCACAGTGATACACACGCTCAGCTCGGTTTCAACACCTGCTTTTGCTGGAGCTGTCTGGGACCAGGCAGAACCAAGTAGAACACCAGCCTCTCTCCAACAATAAAATACAGATGATATGAAGAATTCACAGACTTACCGAAGAAGATTTTCTTATTTTTTTGTCAGAATCTCATAATTCTGTATCTAGGAGGGGTAGAGAAGGGGGAGCCAAATATAGGATGCAGGGGTGAGAGAAAAACTTCCCCATTAAAAAAAAATAAAGATGAAGCCTAGTGAGAAAAAGCCAAGTGACAATAACGGCAGGGATGGGGCAATATCATGAACTGCATAAACACTGGCACTTTTCTTAAGAAAAATCCATTCAGAAAGCTGCCATGTCCCTCCTGTAGACCATCATGGCGCCGACAACAGGGCTGAGCTGACGCATGCAGGGCAGCAGCAGCTCTGAGCTCTCAGCAGCTCCGCTGCCTGAGGAGCCGCGGTGCCTGGGAGCGGAGTGCTGAAGAAGGAAGAGGCTGAGGGGCTCCCTTGTCCCCTCAATTTTCAGGCAGGTCCCGCTGTGGGACAGTGAGGTCTCTGAGGGGAAAGCGAGGTGACACTGATTCACACGTGGAGACGCGGCTTTGGGGACGTGCACTCCTACAGTTTCTTCCCCTGCCCCACCAAGTCTCCAGGGGGCACATGTGTAGGTCTCCCACTGAAATGTGCCGGAAATGGGGCTGCCTCCTTCCCAGGCACGACTGTGAATATCAGCAGGACGGTGTAGCGAGTCTTGGCTTATAGTATGAAATAGGGATAGCTCAGTCCGACACGCAGCATGTGAGTTCTGGGGAAGGAGAGAAATGGGGGGTCAATGTTAAAGCAGTTCTGACAGAGGGGGCAAGGTGAGATCAAGGACAGAGACAGCCCTCCCACCCACAATGTCACAAACATCAAGGAAAGGCAGTCAGGCATTAATTCAAATAAAAGCTCACAGGGTAGTTTAAGGTTGGACCAAAGGGAAGTCTTATTGAGGCCAAGAAAATATGTGAACGACATGAAGTATCTTAAAAGCTAGGTTTTGGGTGGGCAGGTGTGGTGGTCACTGCCAAGGCGTACGGCATACCAGGCAGGTGCCAATACGCTTATCAAACCTACATCACGGGCCATCTCTGACCAGATACTAAGGAATGGGGAGCACAACTGGCCTGGAGGAGACACAACGTGATCTCAGGTAACCATAATTAATCACAGTGATGTGGGCACTCAGAGGCTAGGCACACATTTTCCTGCAGGAGGGAATGAATCTCAAACACCCACTGTGTCATAGTGGCCCTCATTCCCACCCCACATCCTCCCCCCCCAAAACCTTCAACTCTTCTTCCCAGAGTTGGTCATCTAGAGACTCGCAATAGAAATAAGTAAATGAAAAGCAGAAGTGGCCTGCAAAGCGTATCATTACCATCTCGTATTACTCACTAGGTTGTGAAACCTTTCGCTTGGTGATGAGGAAAGTGGCTAGAGGGGAAGTGGGGGTTGTTTGCTGAGATGGGACCAGGTGCCCCGGCCAAGGGAGTGCTCGGACATTCTCTCCCATCACACTCTGCAACCAGGAGAGGACACAGGGATGCTCACCTTCACAGCCTCCCGCCATCCTGAGGAAGGTCTGCAGGATGGAACAGAGCTGGGCCTTCACTTCATGAGCCTTTCTAGAATAGGGGAGATATATGCACACAGCCTGGTATTTGATAGGGCTCCGCAAATACGTGTTAAATAAAAACCCAGATAATTCAGTTTTGGACTCAGGCTAACCTTTGCTTCATTGAACCTACTGCGGGTTATGTAACGCATCGTTTAACAACTTTCACCTGAACCTTGTGAGCATCAGAAGGGTTAGGAACTGGCTCAAGGTCACACAGTGAGTAAGTTGAGGATTTGAACCCAGATCTTCTTAATTCAGGCCAAGATTTCCCTACTACACCAAGCTGCCCCATTCTCCATCCATCCCAGTAAGAGCATACTGTCCTCATCGGTGTCTAAGTGAAGGGTTATGTATGTGTCAGAATCTCTAGGATTTCTTAGAAGGCTCTCTCTCTCTTTTTTTTTTTTCAAGGGTGGGGGGATGCTCTGTTTTTGTCCAACCCCTGTGGAATTAAGCCATCTGCAATAAGAGCCACTTGTAACAGTTTCCCAAGTTTCTGATCTGTTTTGGTAAAGTGTGCTTCCTTTTATTTGTACAAAACTTACCTGCTTCCATTTCAAACGCAACCCCCTAGCATCCAGGTTGACACCCGCCTTCTTCACACCGGCCGTGGTTTTAAGTTGAGACAAGTCACCTCTCTGCATTCCTGGCTGAAGAATCCCAGTGCTTACCATCTGTCCTTGTGAGGCTATCACTAAACCATGCATTTATCCCCCCTGCTCGGAGCTTCCTCAGCCCCACCATGTTTCCTTGAAGCAAGGAACAAGCACCACATGCAGGGCTCAGATGCCGAGGCCCCAGCACAGCAGAGAGCCCCAGGAGGAGATGTCCGTGACCTTGGACATTCTGCACTCTAGCTAACTAATGCAATGAAAGCCACCTTCTTGTATCCACCTGCTGGATTCTGAGTTCTCCCTTCTGAAACCCAGAGGAGAAACCACCATCAGAATTTTGGAGGCTGGAAAGCAGATACTCGAGTGATAACAGACTACACGCTCAAGAAAGGCAAACCCGAAGCTGGCAGTGAGGAAAGCCAAGAACCCAATTTGTCCAAAGGGTCTTCAAATGGCTCAGGAACTAACACCAGAGACCTCTGGCAGTGGAGAAGGGAGACTGAATCATGGAGATTAGCTGAACACTGTTTGAGAAGCAGGTAGACCCCTAGAAGCCCTCCTGACTCCATACTCCTAGGCGATTGCCTGCCTCCCACAAGTCTGAATGTATGTCCTCTGAAGAGGACCCAAAAGAGGGTCTCAGTCCTAGGGGACACCAGGCAACAAGCACATCTGAGGGTAGGACTGGCTCTCCAAAATTGAGGAATCAAGTGAACATATGCCTAATGGATGGTGAGACCTCCAGTGTTCTTCCCATTTAGCTCCCAGAAAGCATGCCACTAAACCTTAAATTCTGGGGGAAGAGACTGGTCTATGGTCTGGTGTTTGTGTCCCCACAGAATTCCTATCTTAAAATCCTAAAGCCCAATGTGATGGTATTGGGAGGGGAGACCTTTGGGAAGTGAGTAGGTCATGAGGGTGTAAAGAGACCCCACAGAGCTCCCTAGCCCCTTCCACCACGTGAGGACACAGAGAGAGGTCAGCAGTCTGAAACCTGGAAGAGGGCTTTCACCAGAACCCAACTACACCAGCACCCTGATCTTGGACTTCCCAGCCTCTAGAACTGTGAGAAACAAATCTCTGTTGTTTATAAGTGATCCATCTGCAGCATTCTGTTATAGCAGCCTGAATGGACGACGAAAGATGGGAAGAATCTTCTCTGGGAAATGTGACCAGCCTATGAGAACAGATCTGGAAATAGTGGCATTTGGGCCACCTAACAAACAGCCCAGCCTGATCGCCATACCATGAAGTGCATTACAGGCTCCACCCACAAGCAGGGCAGAATTTTCAATCTGATTAGAGTCTCCTACTCTTAAACATTAGTAGACAACCACAGGTCACCAGGGAGAAACCTCCAACATAAATGTCAGAGACCAAAACAAAGAACAAAGAGAAGAATTAAAATTCTTCTATTCAAAGAGAAGAAAACTTAAAAAACAGAAAACACTATCATTAGTATCTCCAGAAGAGTAAGAAAAGATACAGTATCCCTGAAACACAAACAGTATGCTATTGAAAAAAATAAATAAATAAAATTGAGGGGCACCTGGCTGGCTCAGTTGGAGGAGCATATGACCCTTGACTGAAGGTCATGAGTTCAAGCCCCATGTTGGATGTAGAAATTACATAAATAAATAAACAAAAACAAACTTAGAAATTTTTTTTTTAAATTAAGAGAACCAAGGGGAGTTGGCAGAGAGCCTATAGAAAGATTGAAGAGTTCTGCATTCTATAATGGTGGGCTAATTTATATTGGACTAACTCTCCAGCCAGTAACAATAATAAACTCTAGATAAAATATATAAAAGAAACAACTGCTCGAAGATTCTGGAAAGCAACCAAAAATCAGGCAAAAAATGGAGGGATATGATACTTGAAAAAAAGGTGATATTCGATGACATCCACCCCTAACTGGCTTTTCCTTTGTGGGCACTTCCATGCAGTACAAAAGGAATATGGCTCAAGCAGAAAACTGCAGTCTAGCTGGGCTGAGGAATCAGGGGGAGCCCAGAATTTGAGGCTGCCAATATAGCTGGAAATATAGGAGGAGATCCTGGAAAGTAAGAGGACAGGGAAAGGGAAGCTGCCAAATCTACATATACACTCCTCTCAAATCACTGGTTGATTCTGGAACTATGCATTTATGAGGTGGGACTCCAAGGAGCCCAGTGGGAAACATCAGCTGAACAGCTAAAAAAGGCTAAGCAGCAATCTTAGCAGCTGTCTACTGCTGGGAAGACAGATTATGGAGTTTCAGTTCCGCCAAGTAGGAGGGATTGGGTAAACAACTTGGTCTTTCCATTGAAATCTCACAGGACTAAGAGCAAAACTGAAATAAACCAGACCTATTAAAGTTTTAAAACAAGCCCCCACAAAATCAAGGTGACCTCCCAATTTAATTGCTTGCTAGAACAAAATGCAACAGTCTGCAAAGGAAAATAACAGAATCCAGAGTCCCTAAAACTTATCATCCACATTGACCAGTATTCATTAAAAATTAACAGACTGAGGGGCACGTGGGTGGCTCAGTGGGTTAAGCGTCTGACTCTTGATCTCAGCTCAGGTCTTGATCTCAGGGTTGTGAGTTTAAGCCCTACGCTGGGCATGGAGCCCACTTAAAAAAAGAATTAACAGACTGAGTAACCCATCCAAAGAAAAAAGTCAGTAGAAAATGACTAATGGATGATTCAAATGTTAGAATTTGTGGGTACGGATATAAAATATTCACTATAAGTTTGTTAAAGAATCTACGAAAAAGATGAATATAATGGGTAACAAGATGGTATATTTTAGGAGAAATATAAAAGAACTAAATGGAAATTCTAAAACTGAAAAAAACAAAATCTGAAATGAACAGTTTGTTAGATGAGATTAATAGCAAATTTAATATTGCAGAAGAGGGGCCCTGCCTGGCTCAGTCAGTAGAGCATGCAACTCTTGATCTTGAGGTCATGAGTTCCAGCTGCATGTTGGGCATAGAGTTTACTTAAAAAAATACTGCAGAAGAAAGAATCGATGAACTTGAAGATGTCTAAAAGTTATTCAAACTGGCAAAGCATACACACTACATGAGTCCATTTATCTAAAATTCTAGAAAATGTAAACTAATCTGTGGTGATAAAAAGCGGATCAGTGGTTACCTGAGATGAGGCAGGGGAGATGGAGTGGGTGGGAGGGTAGATTATAAAGGGGTACAAGAAAATTTTTGAGGGTGATGGATAAGTTTATTAAGTAGATAACGGATGGGTAAGTGATTATGGCGGTTTCCTGGTACATACATACGTTAAACTTAACAACTTGTATATTTTAAGTATGTTTTAGTTGAGGGGTGCCCGGGTGCCTCAGTTGGTTAAGTGTTCAACTCATGATTTCAGCTCAGGTCATGATCTCATGGGTTGTGAGATCCAGCCCCATGTCAGGCTCCACACTCAGAGGGGAGTCTGTTTGGGATTCTCTGTCTTTCCCTCTTCCTCTGCCTCTCCCCCTACTTGCATGCACATGTGCTCTCTCTCTCTCTCAAATAAATAAATAAATAAATAAATAAATAAATAAATAAATAAAATCTTTTTAAAAAATAAGAAATACATGTAGTTGAATGCCAATTATGTTCAATAAAGCTGTTTAAAAAAGAAATGATAATGGAAAATAGCTTTATAGGGTTTTTAAAAAATCTGCTGGAATAACAGGTGCTGGGTTTAGAGATACTATGTAAGAATCATTCTGAGTTCAATAAAACTAGAAAAAATCATTTAAAAATAACCCTAAAAAGAACAGGAGAAAAAGAAAACTGGTGTGATCATGTTAATATCAGGCAAAACAGACTTTAAGCCAAGGAGTATTAACAGAGCTAAAAAGAATCATTTCACAGTGCTAAAAAGGTAAAAAAGACATAAAAATTGTAATTATATGTATAACCAATAACCGAATTTCAAAAAACTGAGGGAAAAATTGACAGAATAAAGGGAGAAATAGACAAATCTGGTTGGAATATAAAGTTGAGAGTTTCCCAGAAAAGAGAGCAAAAAGATGCAGAGGAAGAAAACTGGAGAGAAAAAAGAAAATCGGAGGACCAGTGCAGGAGGTCCAATGTCCAATATCTTGACCCTTTCTTCTGCTGTCTGATTCCAGATGCCTAAAATGTGGTCAGCCCTGTTTCCCCAGGACTCACTCTTGGCCTTGCTCCCTGGCTGCCCTGGGGAGGGGCTCCCGTAGGCACTCAGCGAAGCTGCAATCAGACTGTCATGGAAACAGTCTTCTCAGATTATCCTCTTCAGGCACCTCCATTTAACAAAGTTGCCTTCAAGCTTGCTCCTCAGTTTTACATTAATTACTTTTTGCATTCATTTATATGTAAATAATTGTTGATAAAAATAAATATTTGCTTATGGGAGGAAAATGCATAGATTAAAACTCAGATGTTTTCTGAGCTTAGAGAGTACTCAGTCATCTGGAAGGAAAAACAGGAAACTGGAAAAGAAAATAATAATGAGCAAGGTTGGGAAGCTTAAAATGAACCCAGTGGGGGGGTCCCCGAATCAACTAGACTGTGACAAATCTTTCTATTTCCATTGCCCTGGGGGGCCTCCAGATTCAGAACACTTCTCCTCACTTCCATACTGGGACCCAAAGACACTGCTCAGGAGGATACCTAAATCAGTTGGTTTGGTTTCTGGATTGGTCTTTACCTCCCCGGGGCATCACGATCTACTACTGATATCCCAGTGGCTTTCTCAGACATATGTGCCAGCTCTTTGGATCGATGCGTCACACTTCAATGGAAGAGTTGTTTCTCAGGGATTTTATCCCCTTCCTCTGCTGTCTTCCTCGCTCTCCTTTCCCAAGCATCTACCCTTCCCCACAAAAAGCCCAGGACCTAGCTCTCACGTTACAGGTTCACTTTCTCAGAGATTCACCCTCCACATGTCACTGAGAATGGGAATACATTGGGAGAGGTTGGCTAAAAAGGTTTCCTCTAATGTCCCTTACAGGTAAACAGAGACAGTTTAGTGAGGAGGACCCTTGAGCAACTACCATGGACTTCTGTCGCTCTTTTATTGCTCAGAGGGTGTCATGTGTAGACCTCTTATAGGCTCACACACTAGTATATCCCTCAGGAACAGGATAAAAGTATTCTCTGGGAGCAACTGATATTAGCAAACCCAGGAATGGTCTCAGGTGTGGCCGATTTGGCATCCTTCCAGAATATTCCAAAACACCAAGTTGTTAATTACTCATGCCTAATGCATTTGGGTCTGTTTTTCTCTACAACATCACCCTCCTACGGCTTCACAGTATGAGCGAACGTCCAGTGCCCTCCACGTAATGCTTCAACAGTCCTGAAACCCTCTAGATATACTAGGTACTCTGCTATAATTCACATTCAATAAACCCTGGGGCCATAATGACCCATTAGAAAATACTGGGGGAAAAAAAAAAGAAAATTCAAAGGCACTTTTATCTATGAAACCGGGTTGTAACATTACATCCTGAGACAAGATCAGAGGCAAGTCTGGGAGCACTTGATGTTCTTCCACAAACAATATTTTGGAAGATTAAAAAAAAAAAAAACTGTAGTCTTTTGAAAGGATATAAAAATGTTGACAGAAGGCGGCCTGGGCCCAAGCATGCCTCGGAATGCCATCAGCTGTTGCTGGCAGTCTATTTTTATTGGGATTTGTGAAGACAGCAGATGCATTCCCAGAGCTCTCTCACTGGTACAATGGACCTCATCACCACCCATTTCTCAGAGTTGGGATGCAAACAGTTGGAGCTGTTGAATCACTGATTCAGAAACAAGTCATCCAAAGGACAGTCTTCACACCCCAGATCATAATATTGTACTCGGAGGCATCCACATTGGATACCCTCTTCATGGGGGACTCAGAAAAATGATATTACTCAATGTGGAAAACAAATAAGGAAAAAAAATTAGATCTACAGTGTATTCATACACCCCAGGGGAAATAAGCCAGAAGAAAGCAGATTAAAAAGGAGTTTACCGTACAATTCATCAATTTCCTTGGCTCAGGTGTCCTGACTCTGTCCCACTGAAAACTCACCTCTCTCCTGAGCCCATTGCTTTGGTTTTCCTGACACTGAATTCTGCTTCAGTAGTACCCCTGGGACAAAAGCTGCATCATCTCAGAGAAAGATGAAAAGAGCACACCTCCGATTGATGTTCCCTCGGTCGTATGACTACAAGACAGAAGTTGCTCTCTAGGGTCCCCATTTGATAAAGGCAGAGACATAGCAGGTGATCACCCTGTCCCTGGGCACCTGGGCCTCGGGAAGGAAGACCTGATGACTGGGTCGGGGAGGGCATTTTCTTAAGGGGTCAGGACAGGATGGGAGATGTCTGAACAGCCCATCTGCCCCTCTCCTCTCCTCTGAAAAAGATGCCACTGTCTCAGGATGATAAGGATCCATCCCCTCGGTGGTAGGGTATTTAATTGCAGGAGCCTCCAGGGACCTAAATGAGCCCTCTTTATCAAACTAATTTCCTGTCTTCAATACTCCTTTAAATAACTTAATCAAAGGCAATGTCTCTTTATAGATACTGGGCCCTTCTAATGTGCAAATACGCTTTGGAACCTACCCATTTACTTTCAAGCAAATCCATGAGTCGGTTTTTGAAAATCGTATTTTTGGGTAAGAAATAAATGTAGTTATAAGAAAAGTGTTGACATTTTATTTACATACAGTCCACATATGACTACAAAAACTTTGGTTGATATCTTAACAATTTTCAAAACAAAACTTTAGTAATAGCTCTTCTTTAAAGGGTAGGGGACAATAGAATCTTAGCACTTACTGAATACCTACCATGAGTCAGAGTCAATGCTGGGTATACCGTATTATTTAATTTAAACACATTTCAACTTTAGGTGATTCTGTGAATTCTCTCTTATTTCTTTTTTCTCCCCTCTCTCGGACACGAATATAGTTCTTAGGCTCTCCATTCCAGAAAAAGTAGGGGGTGTGATATGGGCAGAAGAGCTTCACAGAGGCAGGAAATGGAGTAACAGCTTTAATCAGACAAGGTGGCTTACCACTCACGGCTAAGCACAGAAAAATACCTACTATGTTCCTCTCTATATTTCCAAACACCCACCCACCTCCGATACACAGAAAACAAACATCTGCCAGGTACCTGCTGCACTCAGCACACAAATCTGGGTCCTTATTCACCCGCTGGAAACAACCCTGGATTGGAGCTTAAATCTCACCTCTGCTGTTGTTAGCAGTGTGGCTGTAGGCAAATCCCTTAACCTCTTGGAGCTTGGACTTTTTCATTATTAAAATGCAGGTTGTGACACCTACCTCATGGAGAGTTTGGGAGATCAAGTGGTATAAAGTAGGTGAAATATTTTTAACCATTATCACAACTCCATTAAGGCAAATGAAATTTGTACTTTACAGAGGAGAAAACAGGTTTAAGGAAACTAAGTGATCGACCCGAGGCCACACAGAAGTAATCAGAGAAGTCAGCGGTTAATCCCATCTGATTCCAAACACTCGGAGGTACTTTTTCCCCCACGGTACAGATAAATTCCATTTCCCTGCTGCCTTCTCTTTCGGTTCTCAGACATGGAAAGGCTTTCCAGTAATCGCTCTTCTATCCCCACTGATCTCAGGGCCTTCGCTACTCACAGCCATGTGGAGTTAACCAAATGGGCCAAATGTGGTAGGTGCCTGGTTTACTGGCAATAAAAATGTCATCAAAGCATCTTTAAGTCAGAAAAAGAGACAGGATTTCGAAAGCACATGACAGCATGGGCATACCACCGGACCAACAGCCTGATGGGAAAGACTGAAGTGTAAGGGACTGGTAAGGGACCAGGTAGGTCTCTGTTCTGAAATTTCATTTTTCCGTCATTACTGACCCCAAATAATGAGGCCTCTTACGTATGAAGATTCTGTTTTCACCCTTGGAAATTAAAATTCCAGTAGGGTCATCACAGAGGGGTATGTGTGGCCCGGTGCTGTGGGTTACATGTAGCAGAGGACACAGAGGGCTGACTCCCAACCACCAGGGCCTTTAAGGGGCCAGGGCCAGTGGAAAGCCAGTGACTTTCAGGAAGATGATAAGAAGCCGGCCATCATGTTTTTAAATGTCAGGTAAAATCCTTTCTACCAGCAGAAATCCAGAGCCTCTTTTCCCATCATCGTGAACTTCCAACTGAAGGTAGAGGCTGCGTGAAGGGGGCGAGCCACTGAGAAGGGGACAGGAAGCCCTAAAGCTGGGAGACCTGGATACTTCCGTACAATCAAATTTTGTTTCCAGTTAAATTAGTTCTGTCCGTCAACATCCTGTTTGGTGTACTTGTCTGTCTGACATGCTGGTAATTAAGTAGCAACGCTAATTGATTTTATGATCGCATCACACAGGGTGAGGCTTTTCCATGAATTTGTATTCATCAATTCCAGTAAATGACGGTATTGACTATCCCATGAAAACTCACTATCAGCCTAATCTTTTTTTCTAGTACTTTGAGTTCACCTTGGAAACTCAGGTTTAGTCTGGATCCTATATCCCGAGGAAATAAGAAACAGAACCTTTATCCCAACGAAAAGCTCCACTGGAAATACAAAAGTGGGGACATGTTCTGCAATGTGTGTTTGCATTACACTTGTCTCTCAGCCCCACATCCATCCATCTAAACTCAGCTTGGGCCGTGCTGGGACTGCGACCCTGCAAACATACTGCTCCTCTGCCATCCGGCTCCCTGATGCACCAGCAGGGGGTGCTAGAGGGAGCCTGCAAGGCAGGAGGTCGGAGAAGGCACTTGCAGCGTCCTGTTCCCGTCAGCCTCATGGCGGCTGATGTTTGCTCCGTTCCCAGCTTTCCTTCTTGCTCCGGGAACCAGCCTTGTCACACCTGAGAGAAGCCAGCACCGGGCGGCCGGCAGCGCCTTCCCTCAGGGGCCTCAGTTCTTGCTCCTCGGGCCTCCTTGAGCCTCCAGCAAAAGGAAGAACCTAACTTCTTCATTTTGCTCTCCCAGCCTTGGGGATGGAGGTGGCTTCCTGTGCCCCCCATGTTCCTGTTCACCTATTCTGTCCTCCAATACATGTCCCATTGACTTCTTATGTTAAATTAGCTAAAATAATTTCTGTGCTTTCTACTTTGCTGACTCATATGGCGTATTTGAGAGCCACAACTTCATAACCGTGGTTAAAAGAGCAAACTCTAAAATCAGCCACACCTGAGTGGAAATCCCAATCCATTTATACCTGGTAACTTTGGAAATTTTAATTTACCTCTCTAGGTCTCAATCCTTTATTCAATTAACATTTATTAAGTCCCTGCTAAGTTCCAGGCACTGTGCTAGGCAATAGAAATACAATGTTATGCAAAACAGTTAAATTCCCTGACCTTCTAGAACCTTCTGTCATGTAAATCAAATGAGGTAACACAGGTAAGGTACATGTCATCAGCCTTCCTCTCCATACCACACCGGAAAAGCAAAGACAAAAGGGTTTGAAGAAAAAAGATGTTTCAACAGTTAAGTCTCTTCAGAAAATGAGATGGGTGTCATTTCCTCAACAAGGTTGAAGGTCTCAGTTAACGTAACCCCAAGGAAGCCCTAGAGAGGGAACACTATGAGGTGGCATTTCTTAGAAATTCTAAGGAGACAGGTACCCGTGATAAAATGCGAGCTGTCATGCGGGGCTAGGACTGGGGCCTGGAGTGACTGTGACCATAGAGCACAGGTGGAAAAAGATAGTAGAGAGCTGCTCTTCCAGCTGTAGTCACCACAAGAGTCTTCTTACCCTAAAGTGTATATTGTATGTGTATGCGTATGAACCAGAACTTAATTTCTGCTTCCTGCAGTAGGACAGTACATACCTCCAGAGGCCAGGGAGGTGATGACATGGAAAAGAAAGAAAAGCCCCAGGCTGTGGGCAAGGAAAAGCTGGGAAGAAACCCAATCTCCACATTTTGACACAATCTGTCCTTAGTCTTCCACTGTCTAGATATCGGGCATATTGTGGCAAGGATGGCCAATGTCCTTGTTATCAAAGAAGTGTTTCTGCAAGACTACTGTGCGGCTAAATTCTTGAAAGCCATATCTATAACACACTGATACCCTATAAATGCAAATTAAACTCTTCGCCCTCAATTTTTTATTCATTTTGACATCACCATGACCATGAAAAGTCATACTGAAGGAAAACAACCATGGGAAACTATTACTAGAAGGTCTATTGCACATCCCTGCTCTAGGGCCTCATTATAACTAATTTACTGTCACTGAAGGAATTTGGAGGCCCCGAAGACATGAAAAGCCTGGAGAGAGTTTTACTCGTAAATAAATGCCAACATTTAAACCATCAAGACAGCTTCAAATTCCAGGACTATTGAAATGGACAATATATACTGCCTGGATGATTTATTATGCTTGTGTTTATAGTCCAAATGGGAAGATAATTCAATTCCACCTGAAGAGTCATTATGTGGCCAAACCCCAAGGGAAGTACTTTGGATAAGAGGTGATATTTCTCAGCTTTTCCATTTCAAACAAATTATTATTTCTGTATTTAAGACATCACCCGGGCAATTCCCTTCATGACTTGTAGCACTCTTGAGCAATTAAAAAAATTTTATAAGGTGAAAGAAGTAGGGGACAAACGCCAAATCCAAAATGATCCACAGAACGCCGAAGAGCCCCCAGAGAGCACGGTTGCCTCAGACATAAGGTGAAATCCTCCCTTCTGCTCAGGAATACATAAATGAGCAGTGCGCATGCATCCAGCAAGCACATTATCACCCAGCAGAGACAACCTGATAAATACAGACTTCCTCTTCAAACAAGCCTCCTCACAGGGCACGTGGGCGAAAAGGTCCCTCCTGAGGAGGTGGTGGAGTATTACTTGGCAAAAGGTCTTCATTGTGGCACGCGGCAGCCTTCCCTCGTACCCCCTTACCACACACTCAGTTCAATTAGAGGGCAGAAGAACCTGTTTGCTACGCGTCTTGGATTGGGCGGAGGACATGCTCAGAGTGGACAAGAGCAGAGAGGCCCTGGCCTAGGAGATCAGCCCCCAGAATTCCTGGGCTTACATACCATCCAGGCCATTGTGATGACTGTAGTTTCTTTTCCCCAAAATGCTCAGAGACGTGTGATTCGGGGTGGTTAGCATCCGCTTGGTAGTGGGGGTTTGCAGGCTTGGCGTAGATCGAATTACATTAGGTTTCTTCGAAGGATGGATCTCTGGCAGGGGGAGAAAAGGTTTCTCAACTCAGAACATGGTATTAAAAATCTCTGTGTGCACTTACATTGCCTAATAGGCACACATCTTACTTCTTAATGAGCTGAGAGTCAGTTCCTTAGGAGCCAGCCTGCTTTCCCAAGGACTTGCATAATGAATCAGCTTCAAGTGCTGTTACCGCGGCTTTACTTAGCAAAAGCGAGCTGCTTCTTCCTCTGCTAGCTGGAGCTGAGCTTCACGTTGGGAGGACAAGCAACAAAAACAACAACAGAAACGCCACTTGTGCTTCAGAAGGTCACGAAAGCACAGATCTACTAAGGGAATAAGGCAACTAACTCTTTGAGGTTTTAGAGATTTAAAGGTTATCTGGAGAAGCCTCAGAGAAAACCCTGTGTTCTATCAAACCAGAAACATGGTATGCAGCATGTCTCGGGTGTGAGAGATTTCTGGAAAACAGCATTCTTCCTCTGGCTCTGCAAGGAGGGTATAGGACCAGGGTTAATCACTCCCAGGTCCAGAACGTTTGATGAAACCTGACACCAAACTCCAAATTCTAGACTCAAGATGTAGTAGAAGAAAAGCTTTGATGGAGGACAGATCACGAAACGGTGATGTGCACGTGGGATGTGTGTGTTTACGTGAAGCGTGTTGTTGTCAAGATACATAGTCTAGAATTACTTGCACTTTTTGGATAAAGCAGATGGACAGAAATTACAGTAGGAACTGGATTTAAGGATCTCGGTCTGTCACTGTTACTGGGCAATGTGTCGTCCAAAGCTAAACCTGCTCCCTGATTCGGAGTCACCACCTGTGCACGAGCCATCCTGTCTTCTCAGGGGAGGGCCAGGATATCAGCCTCACTGCCCGAAATTCAAGAAAGGCGGTTAGAATTGTTAGAATTACTGTATCTTAGTCTGGTCAAAATTCTACACTTGCCAAAATTAGGAACAGATCAAGTGCTAACCAGTATATAGTGCTGATTTTTTTCCCCCCAACATGGCACTGAAACCGCCAACCCCATTTTTCATTACCCAGACTACGCTCCATCCAAACCAGACCACCTGCCTTTGGACTCACAAAAGCCTTTGCTCTTCAAGTTCTCTTGGCCTCAAAGGGACAAATATTGTTTTCCTATTTTTCTATCTATTTAAATACTACTCATCATTCAAGGTTGAGATCAAATACTGCTTTCTCCACGCAGGCTGCCCTAAATCTCATCAGAAATAACTATTCTTTCTTCCAAGTGTCCAATGAATATTACCTATAATTCTTTTATAAGAGCTAATCGTTTGCTTAATTGTCCTTACCTGTGTGCCTTCCCCACTAGACTAAAACCTTTGAGGGCAAAGTCTCATTCATCTTGGTGTTCCTCCAAATCACTTAGCACGGTGTCTCATACATAGTAAATACTCAGAAATATGTTAGGTAGGGATGTGGTTCAGCTAGTAAGCACAGCACAGCTTTGGGCTTACCAGGTAGGCACAGACACTAATTTATCAGCAGGAGGAACACACAATTATTAACCATGGAAAGACTGACTGATACGCAATGTTATATTCTATTTCTTATGATCAGAGACTTGTCCTTGCACAGTGGGAAGGGGGTTGTAGGATTAGGCCCTGCAAGGGAATACAGATAGCAAACTTCAAGGACTTGATCACCATGACCTACCTAGCTCCTGCCTATGATAACATGGTAATATTCTGGGGGCTATCAAAGCAACCCTTTGGGCCCTGAGAAATAAAACAAGAAATCAGGTGAAGTAAAATCAAAGGGGGAGCTGTGAGCTTCTGACTTCTGGATGCTCCGATGAGGACCAGATAATATACCAAGTTCAAGGCTACACTTTGATTTTTGAGTGTGTCTAGAGTCTGAACACTTCATAACTGTATATCTTTCTGACAGAGCAATAAGGTTCAATGCAACTTTGAGTACACCTTTCACTTCTACTGAGAAAATGAAAAAGCAAGAATATTAGAAGCACTAAAAACATGCCAGTATAGCTTCCAGGTATATTAGGAACCATTTTAGGAATGATTATTTTGTAAATTATCTTAAAACTTTGCAAAAACCAAGAGTGTTATTGCCTAGCGATTTTTTAAAAATACTCTTCTTAATTTGATATTTCAACACGTATATGGAGTCATTATCTTTGGCAAATTCCAAGTTAAATAAGATGGTAAAAACCAGAAAGCAATACAAACGTTCCCTTTCAGAGTAACCTTAATTGGTACATCAAAACTATAAATATTTTTTTAATGTTAGCTTAGAATGAGTTTTATCTCATTTAAAAAAATAAGCCAAGTAGAAAGATCCAAATCAAAACATTAAGAATATTCATCCTCTAACAATCTAGTGATTCTTATTTTCCTCTTTTTGCTCAATCTGTATTTATATCCACAAATATACATTTTTATTGACTGATATTTTTTGGCAAAAGTAAACACATCCATGACCTTGTGTATATGTGGTGTGTATATGTTTTGGTATTAACAAATAAAAGCTTCTAAAACAAAATAAATTGACTATACATGTGAAAGTATCCAATTTCAGCTACTCGAAAGGCTTAGATTTAGTGTTAAGTATGGCAGTTTATAGTAGCCAAATACATGTAAGGTACAAAAATTGTTCTTTGAAATTTTCCTTCTATTAGAAAATACCCACCTAAATACCCAATGATACATGCCAAAGGTTTCCTAGTGCTTTTGCTTTTCAGTGGACTTCCAGATAGTTCGGCATGTCTGTCTGCATCTGAGGAGAGAAGGAAACATGGAGACAACCAATGAGGCTGATTTCTCTATCTGTTCTCCACACACTGCAGAGACAAAGGGTGCCAGTGGGAGATACCGCAAAATATCCACCAGACTCCTGCATGACGTCCTGTGGGGTTTGAGAAAGCCGTTTCTAATTCTGGCCCCGAATTACTAAATGAAGGAGGTACCTGGAGAACACTCACTTTAAAGCCTCGTGTGCAGCAAACACACATCTTACACACACGTGCTTTCTTTCTGTATGTGCCCATCTGAAAAACAGTGGAACTATGCTTCCTTCCTAGCCATGGCATTGCTTCCTCATAGTAGAGAAACTTCCACGCAGGATGAGGTGAGATCAGTCCTCATGTAAGAGTCATCTGGCATAGAAGACAAAAATGACAAAGCGGACAAAGGCAACACACTGAGCCATCCATGACCTAGAGGGACTGAGTCTCCATTGAGAAGTCCTCATCTAGTCCATTAGATGAGAGCCTCACAAGGGTAAACATGGGTCATGGGTTTTATTGCTCGCTTTCCATCCTTCATAGCCGACTTAAAAGGTTGCCTGTACGTAGAGTGTCTCATCCATTAGTCAGAACAGTAGAGACTGTGGGAACGGCTGTTAGTGTTCGCGAAGTTCACCTCACACTCCCCGTACGCTACCGTAAGACACTCCTGACAGAGAAAAATAAGGCGTACAACACACACACTCTCTGCGCTTTAATTAGTTGTCATTAGCATGGAAGAGTGGATGTGGAACACGGCTGCTCTCAGACCGAGGAGCTAAATTACAAAAATAGAGTTTAAAGGGAGAAAAAAAAGGTGTACTGAAGTTTTTAAATTTGCAGATATTGTCATAAAACTTAACAGAGTAATTTTGGCAGATATTATCTGGCTACGTGTATGCCTTTTCCCCACCTTTCAATACTTGACAAAAAGGCCCTACAGGTTTTCTGTGTCTGAGACCACATTTCTAGGCACACATACAGGAAATTTCCTTTGACATCCATACGAATTCTCTCTGCACTATTAGTGTTAAAATATACAATTCAGTCTGGAACCACAAATCACTGAAAATTAAAAATTAACTTTTTCGTCAGTTCTAGCCTTCTCTTTCACCAAGGAAACTATTTTAACTATTAAACAGAAAGAGGTGGGAAAATAGCATTAAAAAAAAAAAAAAACAACCTAAAACGAAGCACATACTGCAGAGAGCCTCAGATAACAGGAATCAGGATATGAATCCTAAGCGCCGGCTCATTATTATACAAACATGGACAACTATAAATGATCTGATTTCTTTTCCTCCTTACTTAGCTGATTTAGTTTGGGAAAAAAAATTACTGAGATACAAAGTTTTTCCCCTGTTGTTGACTAACAGTGAAGATAAAGGAAGAAATATACCAAGCATATTTTGGAGGAATAATCTAAATAAACATTAAAAAGAAACACAAATCAAATCCCTGTCAAATTGCTGTGAGTGGATACTAAGTAATTCCTTCCTCATATTACTAATTCATCTAAAATTCAAGTTCTACTCAGGATAAGGACAAGAGAAAATTTTGTCCTTTCTATTAATGAAAGAAAGCGTGACTGGATCAGCTTTTATTTCCTCAATGATCTGGACACAGGCAGCCATTGTATTACTAGTAATAAGATTAACGTTGCACTTTATTCCAGTTAATAAGGCCCAAGGGAAAACTATCAATGTGGTTACAATTGATGGATTCCCCTAGGACTATCACCTTGACCAGAATCAACAAAAGGAAGCCTATCAAAGGGGTCACCAACATAATACCGAAACATATTTCATTTTAAACTAATCGGCTTTTAATTTCTCATCAAATCAGTAGCATTAATTACATGACATTCTAAGTGATGATTTACAGAGCACCTGCGTGGGAGATCAAAGCGCTTTAGAAGCATCACTAATCCCCATTACATTTTAAAGTAGTTGGTGGCAAGAATGATCAGTCTCTGCTACGAGGAAATTAGGACAGAAAGCGCTAAGGCTACCTAGTCACTGTGTAATATAAAAGTTGCCTCTTTCAATGATATGCACTGAATACGCATGGGAAAAATACCTTCTGCCCTGGGGGAATGATACACATGGGATTATCAGGTCCACACTTGAGCTGGTTAAACAGAATCTTGGTCTACACTCAAGAGCAGGCCAGTGATGCCACTTATCAAATTATTCACCTAACTCTAATTAAAGAGAGATAATTCATTAGTATGCATTAAAAGTGCACAGATAAGGCAAGCAACCTGAGAGATGCCCAAAGAACCCAGAAGGAATAAAAATCTGCCCAGAAAGAGCGAGAACATGAGCATCTCACCCAAGTCACTTGATTGCACACAGGCTCATTTCTTTGGCTTCCTAGAGTACGTCTCCTTGAGGTAAACCTGGAAAAACACCTGCTTTCATTGCAACTCACAGCCATTTTTCTAAAATGTTTTGGAAATATGTGTGTGGGGGGATAAAATAGAAAAACTGCAGAAAGTACACAGTGAATTAAAATTCACAAAAACATTCACATGGGCTTCCAAGATTGCTGTCAAAATAGAACCATCCATAGAATTTTCTTATAGGAATTGCAAAGGCATTTCTAAGACACAAAACCCAGGTGCCGTTATGGAAAAAAAAAAATCAAAGGGGTCCCTGGGTGGCTCAGTCGGTTAAACATCTGACTCTTGGTTTCTGCTCAGGTCATGATCTCAGGGTCGTGGGATCCAAACCCCGTGCTGGGCTCCATGCTCAGCGGGGAGTCTAAGATTCTCTCTCCCTCTCCCCCCCCCCAAATTAAATCAATCTTTTAAAAAAATGATAAATTCAACTATGTTTTTAAAAAATCTGCTTGACAAATACATCATAAACAAAGTCAAAGGCAAAATGGGGGAAATATTTGCACCACGTATCCCAGATCAAGAGCTAACGTCCTTAAAATATAAAAAGTTTTCACAAGTCAGTAAGACTTCTAATAGAAAACAGGCCAGGGGCAAAAAACAGCTGACAGAAAGGGAAAAACAAATGGTTTCCAAATATATGCAAAGATTTCTATCTCATTCAAAATGAGAAATGCAAACTAATATAACTTACATGTCATCTGTCAACTAGTCAAGGGTTTCAAAGATGAATAACACTGTTGGGCAAGGTTCCAGAGAAATGAGCATTCTCTAGACATTGTGGACGGGGGCACAAATCACGGTTTTTCCAAGGGTAACTGGATAGTGACTATTAAAATTCCAAATGCATGTTCCTTGATCCAGATATTTTACTTTTAGGGGTCTGTCCTGTGACCTACCCACACATTTCACACATCAGTATGAAATGCTATTTGTATAAGGATATTTGTTGCAACATTACTTACAATAGAGAAGACTGCAAATAATCTAAAAATCTGTTTAATAGGGAATTAAAGTATGAAACAGATTATTATGCAGCTGGTAAGAAAAGGAGGTAGCTCTCAATGCACTGGTACGGAATGGCCTCCAAGATCTGTTAACTAAAGAAAGCAAGGTGCAGAACAATGTGGACATTAACATCTGTATTAAAACGAAAAAAAGAATACACCTACTTAGACTGGCATAGATACACAGAGTATCTCTGGATACTTCAGACAGGATGACAATGGTTACCTCTGAAGAGGGTATAAAATGGGAATGGCAGGGGCGCCTGGGTGGCACAGCGGTTAAGCGTCTGCCTTCGGCTCAGGGCGTGATCCCGGCGTTGTGGGATCGAGCCCCACGTCAGGCTCCTCCGCTATGAGCCTGCTTCTTCCTCTCCAACTCCCCCTGCTTGTGTTCCCTCTCTCGCTGACTGTCTCTATCTCTGTCAAATAAATAAATAAAATCTTAAAAAAAAAAAAAAGGGAATGGCAATACGATTTATAGCCACTTTTCTATCTTTAGAAAAATTTAACATATCCATTCAAAAATGAGTTTTTATTCAAAACAAACTACCCAAAATACCCAAACCAAAACCGTTCTCACCTATTAGAGCTTAAAATTTCACACAACTTTATACAATTATTAATAGTTAACTTTTGTGGAGAAATCTCTAGAAAATCTCGTATTTTAAAGCTTCTGAACACAGGCCCTTGGGATACTTTCAAAGCTGAATTAGCATCTTCAAACAGAAAAATGTGGCTCCAGGTGCCTCTTGAGGAACTGCACACTAGGGCATTCAAGTCTGGTGTTACCAACTCAGAAACCACTGAGTCACCATGCAAGATATGAAGATGGCAGGTCAGTCACTTGGACCCACTTCTCCAGGCACTTTAGCTTCATCTACAGAGTGCTGTGAACATATCCACTTCTACTTAACCTCAGTTTCTGAGGTTCCTGAATCTCAAATAGTAACCCTGTGCTCATCGGGTGGTGGGCGATCTTACAGATGTTTGATGAAGTCATTGGGAAGCTCAGTGGTCATGTCTGATGGCAAGAACAAAGGAAGGACACCATTATCACATTGTGGCTTTTTTCACTGAGGGCAGGGGGAGAAGAGACAGGCTGTCTGAAACTTGACAACCCATGCTATTGGTCTGCAAATTGTGTCAAGGACACAATACCTTTCTTTCTGTGATGTCCTGGTTTTTGATTTACCAATCCATGTTTAATAAGTACTATCCACGTGGTGGAACGGACTCTACCATTGTAGAGGCATTGTACTGATGTTAATCATTTTTGTAATGGATTTATATATTTACATATAAAGGTATATTATTAAAACAAATAGAAACTTGGGGAATTTGGTTTTAAAAAATCACCTTCTCCCTCTCTGTATTTCTTACATGTATATATTTTTCAACACGTTGGTCATACTGTATACTAAAGTTTTTAAAATTATTTTTTAAAATAAGAAATATATTCCCATGGTTCAAAATTGAAAAAGTTTAAAAGGATAAACGGGGGAGTCTCCTTCCCACCCCTTTGCCTCAATCTCCCAGCTTCCCTTCCCAGGGGCATTATTTGTTCTTATGTTTTCTCTGTGATACTTTATGGCTATACAAAGATTTCCCCTTTTCACTCTACTATTTTAACATCATTTTCTTAAGGAAAATAAAATACAAAATGCCAGAGAGTACTGTTGTAATAATGCAAAAAAAATTTCCTCTATTACGATCAACTTGTAAGTCGAGCACTCATGTTACCATTATGCTCTGCACTATCTGAGAATTTGTCTCCTTACTCTTCCCTTGCCTCTCACGCAGTCTGTTACCCCGTGAACTCTGGCTGGGACACTGACTGTGATGGTGCTGACAAGGCCAGAAGCCACGGAAGGGGTCAGCTTCTATAGTGCTTAGAACTCTCAAGTTCACAGGGAAAACTATTTGCCTTCCTGAATATTATGAAGAATTATTCTAATATGCATCAATTAGAGCTCTTGATCCATCAGTATCTTTAGAATTACAGACTTTCATCTCATCTGAACATACATTCATACTGCATCACAGGGATTCACTTTTTTGAGGAGGGATGGGGGACCACCAGTGCCCTTGAGAAACCAAGGAAAGCTTACTAAAGAACAATAGACCTATGTATTCCCACTGGACCATAGACACAGCTGCCTATAGACATCAAGTTATTAACAGTTTATCTTCTCCATAACAAGCCAAGATCAAGGGATCTGCTGAAGAGGTTGTAACAAGGTACATATAAGATGGGAGAAGATGATGTAAGAATCAATTAGATGCTGGAAGAGTTCATTAGTTGCTTGTCTGAGAAAAAATAACAGTGGATGGCTGCTGAAACTTTGCAATTTTAAATTTCAAGGTAAAATTATTTTGAGAATCTGATTCTATATATAACTTGACCAAAGAAGCAAAATGCAAAATAAAATATGCTCCTTGACTCTCATCACACCAAACGAGTCTGTTCTTTTATTATTATATAGCTATATGTTAATAGAAATAAAACACATGTAATTTAACTTTGACCCCCCCCCTTTTTTTTAGTAGCATGGCCTTTCAATTGAGGAATACTACATAAAATGAGGTAACAGAAAAATACACTTCATTGAAGAATAATAAAAATAAAGGCAATTTGCATATTAACTGAGAAACTAACAGAAGAGCCATGGGAAACA
Source organism: Ursus maritimus (assembly GCF_017311325.1). NCBI lineage: Eukaryota > Metazoa > Chordata > Mammalia > Carnivora > Ursidae > Ursus > Ursus maritimus. Next base: position 33,741,151 of record NW_024426774.1, on the reverse strand, counting down.
GAAGCTTCCTCAGCTGCCAATTTAGTTGGTGATGATTTCTTTTCCATTCATAGGAACAAAGATGATATTGGATCCTGGCCAATTTTAATGGAAGAATTTAATTCATTCTCTTTCTCATATGTTTTATTATCCTGTTTAGTTAAGAAACTATATAAATGTGTTTTAAATCAGCTAAGCAGTTTGGATGAATGCAAATATTTTCCAGTTTCTTAAAATGGTTTAAAAAACGATAAGAGCATAAATCCATGAACTCGGAAATGCCAGCATGAAGTATCAGTATCAGCCTAAGTTCCAAAAACACACGAGTCTAATGGAGCTAAATTCCCCTCCATGGGACTCAGAGAGCACTGCCATTTTCCACTCTCTTTACAAAGCACTTTTCTTCTCCTTATAAAGCTTTTACCCGTAAGTTGTAAAGCCTTTCAACCGTTCTACTGAAAATTATCTTTAGGAAGAAAAAATGATTTTTGATTATGACTCCTTATATGGATACCCTCCTTAAATCAAAATGGAACATCTCGTAACAAGAAAGCTCTTTTCTCACAAAGAAAAAGCACCTACTAAATGTCTGTAAGATTTCCTATCTGTTCAACAGCCAGACAACAAGTCTGCTCATCCTTTAGGGGAGAAAGTTGCATGGCTCTAATGTGGCAGCCAGGCCTGTGACTACACATAGCAAGACCAGAATCAGAGCTAGCACACAAAGTATGGACACATTTTAGGGGTACATGGTAATAAACAGAACTCACAATTCACTGATACATATGACCTTTGTTCTAACGAGAAAAAAAAAATGAAACATAAGCAAGACTGAGCATGTTGAAAATGAGAGTAATAGTTATGTACATGGTCTGCAGTAATATATGTATGATATGAAATGGAAACCAAACTGGACAAATAGAAAGAATGCTCAACCATAAATCTGGCCACTGGCCTGTAAAAACTAAACACATATTTTCAAAAAATTCACCCAAAGACACAAAAATCCATTTATAATTTGCTCCATCTTCCAGTAACTGTAGTGTTTGTTATGAAGCACTGCGAATTTCCATAAAGTTGTACGGTTGTAAAAGGTTCATGGGAAAAGGAGAGGTTTACAAAGACATGCAATTTCCAATTAGTGTAAATTGGCAGATTTTATTCGAACTTAATGAAGCCACGTAACAGCAGACTGCATGTCTCGTCTATGGGGCTCCACTGGGACACCGTCCTTAGGGGTTACATGGCGGCACGACCTTACAGGTGAAGTGCCTTCTCATAAGGGTTCTCGGGCAACCCCCCGTCACAAGACCTCCCTGGACAAGAGCGCCTCCCACCGGTTCTCTGCTGAGCACTACCCTCTCTGCAGAGGGACTTCCAGTGTTTCCTTTTTAGGTTGGCATGATACACATGGCAGCAGACAAAAACAATGTTAAAAAAATAAACCAAATAAAAGGCTGTACACAAGAACTTATGTTTATTGCCAACAAAAACAAAAAAACAAACAAAAAAGAGAGATAGGGAAAGAGAGAAAATGGTCAGAAGCACAACACATAAGGTTAAGAATTTAAAAGCATCTTACATTCTGCCCTAATGGCAGCATAATTAATAGGAACAAACGGCCGTCTTGCTGCCTGCCGCAGCCGGAGGGTATTTTTGCAGACCTGACGAGCAAATTTTGTGAAATATGTAGTGTGAAGGAAGAAAGCTTGGCGGGTCTTCACTGCAGACTTTGGGCTCCCCGTGTTTCGGACTGGCATCCCCTGCATGGCCTGGCGAGACATGTGACTCCGAACACGGGGGTCCTGCAAAATCAGACACCGACAGACACGTGAAGAACACAATGCTATTGGCATCAGGCTCAAAGAAAAGGCAATTTTTAAGTTTTCCACAGAAGTATCTATAACTTAATACCCTACCCCCAAAGGAGAAAATTTAGATGTATTCATTTCTGGGACGAGGGCAGGGGAGTAGAGAAGGGAACTGGGTAGGGATGGGAGGGTGTATGATCCTATATTTTTGTTTTTTAAGTTTTCCTTTTACTTCCAGTGTGTTAACATACAGTGTCGCATTAGTTTCAGGTGTACAATATAGTAACTCAGTACTTGCATTCATCACTCTGCACTCATCACAAGTGCACTCCTTCCTCTATTCTGGTTTTTAAATTGACATTGAAATCACGCTCACAATAGTAAACAAAACAAAACAAAACAAAAGCTGCCAACGAGGTTAATTAAATTATTTTATGCTTTTAATAGTGAAGGAGTCCTGAGATCCTGTTAGCCCTTAAAAAGAAGTCTCCCTCTGGTCGACATAGGCGCTTATATCTGCAATCTATGAGAATTTTACCAAAATCGTATTTCAACTGTTGTTCACCTCAAGGTTGAGTCCATATTACCTTCTTGTCCCTCCTATGATAGCCCAGGGGCAGAAAAATGTTCAATTTGTATTTACTACTTTGTGTAGTAAGACATATTTCCGACAGCATTTAAAGGTTGCAAACTGTTTTCAAAAAAAGCAATTAAAACATTTAATTTGTAAGCTCTCTACTTATGCTAACACTTCCCACACACATTGTTCTTTTGTCTGAGTAATCACACAAGAACAATATTTTGAATACCTGAAAAAATGTGATTTGTCCCTGCCCTCTCTCCACGCCCACCTTAAACATTATGGTGCTATGTTTCGTTATAAAAAACAGCTTTGCTTGCTTTTTAAGTAATCCCGTACTGTACTTCTGTTTCCAAGGAGTGATCTAGCCATTGAAATGACATTTCTCAACATAAAAGATTATTGCTCACATACCTCTGTAGTTGGGCTGGGAGATAACTTCTCTTCTTCTGACTGGCTGGGCATTTTCAGGCCTCCATATTTTTTCCAATAGAGCCAACAGGTTGCACACAATCTACATTGCATATTAGGTGGGCCCCAAGAATACCACTGATGCGACTGTGTAGCTAAAGATATGAAAAAACAGAGAAAGCTACATAATTTGTAACATCAATATACATAGCATCACATATTTAAAAAATATTCTAAAGTCATCTTTAGTTTACAATGTTACTTTTCTTTCCCCAGTTCACCCAACATAAAAGTTTAATACATGCATGTATTTTTCAAGATCCAGAATTCATTAAACCACGTATTTCTCTCTATATATCGAGTACTCGTGGCTCCTGTCACGAGAAGCTATTAGATGAAGTATCCTATATAATATACTGTGCCATTACCATGGGAGTTTTGTTAATTAAAAATGCCCTCTATTGTGTACACTTCTGGAAATAAGTTATCAGAAAGGTATTATTATTAAATAATGTGTTTAAAGTCTAAGTCTAGGTCTTCAAATCAATGGTTCAGAAACTACCTCAGAGTTTAAGGCGCTCAGAGAAGCCCCACTGATTAAGGCAGGAATCTGTCAAAAATAGACAACTGTTTTCCATTTCCTTATTTTAATAAATCAACAAAATAATCATTTTAATATTTCTCCCTTTAAAAACAGAATCCCTTTCAAGACTACTTAAGTCCAGATCAAGTGAGCATATGCAGCCAAGATCACAGAATGTTTAAGACCTAATAACCCGGCTGATTTATCACTTAGCGAAACACTGCAAGCCGCTGTCAGTTTTGTTCTGCAGTTTGAATTACTGCCATATTACATTTAAAGTATTCCCAAAATGGATCTGAAGTTTAAGATAGGAAACACTGGCACTGATACATTAAGGTAACGAGGTACATAAAAATTATTATAATTCTCTACATTTGCCTTGGAATACTCTTTCCCCAATTTGTAAGTTACCTTTGTCAGGTCAAAATGTTCAAACAGTACATCAAGGTGTCAACGAACACTTCACAAGCCAAGGTCAAAAAGAAAAAATATACTGACCATTATAATCAAACTGCATCTTAGTTTATGGAGAATAATACTGTGCAACCATCATGTGTTATTTTTAGTGGACTCCTTGCAAACAGCAGCCCAAAAACCTTTCCTCTTTTAATTTAGAAACAATAAGTCAAATAATTTAATTATTTTTAAATACAAATTTTAAGAATCCTAAATATTAGGTATGGACCTATTTTTGATTCTGAATATAAAATTTCACTCATATTTAAATATACCCTTTTACCCAAGTTAACCATGACATGGCATTTTAATATTTGTCCACAAACATCCTTCCCCTTACATAATTAACTCAAATGCAATTAAAAAGTGACGGGGTGCCTGGGTGGTGCAGTCAGTTGAGTGTCCAACTCCTGATTTCGGCTCAGGTCATGACCTCAGGGTCATGAGACTGAGCCCTGAATCAGGCTGAGGAGTCTGCTTGAGATTCTCTCTCTCCATCTCCCTCTGCCCTGCTCCCCACCCCCCGCCATGTACTCTCTTTCTCTCTCTAAAATATATACAATCTTTTTTTTTAATGAATGAAATCTTTAAAAAAAAAAGTGACAAAAAGAAAACACCAAATTCTATCTCTCTATAATCTTATATTCATGTTATGAGATACATTTTATGATATTAATGAGTCTAAAATAAATATTATAAATTAAAAATCACTTATTTGTCATGCACACATAAAAATGACAGAATATTTATGAGACTACATATGAATGTAAAAGAGGTAAGTAAAAAATGTAGACAGATTAAGCCACCACTTGTCTGCAGGATTCTTTTTACTTTCATTTAAATACAAATAGACTTCAATATCTAAGAGTTTCCAATTCAAAGACACTCATGATGCAATATACATACAATTATGACCAAAAGAATCTAATTTTCCACAAATCATTTCCCTTTGTGCTTCCATGGTATAGAAAAATGGTTAGAAATATACCATTTCTATGAAGTCAGCAATTTGCCTGGATCATACTTTCCTTGGTTTCAGGTAAGATAATTTTATGACCTGTCTGTCTGTCTGTATTAATTTATAGAGAGAGCGAGCAGGGGAGGGGCAGAGGGTGAGAGAGAATCTTAAGCAGACTCCATGCCCAACATGGAGCTTGATCTCATAACCTTGAAATCATGACCTGAGCCGAAATCAAGTCAAACGCTTAACCAACGGAGCCACCCAGGCACCCCTACATGACCTAGTTTTAGAAGTCTTTTCTAGGGGTGCCTGGCTTCAGTTGGTAGAGCATGAAGCTCTTGATCTTGGGGTTGTGAGTTTGAGCCCCACGCTAGGTACAGAGATTACTCAAAAAAAAAAAGAAAATTAAAATAAAAGTCTTTTCCTTCCTTCCTTCCTTCCTTCCTTCCTTCCTTCCTTCCTTCCTTCCTTCCTTCCTTCCTTCCTTCCTTCCTCCTTCTCCTGCTTCTTCTTCTTCTTCTTCTATTTATTTATTTGACAGAGAGAGACAGCCAGCGAGAAAGGGAACACAAACAGGGGGAGTGGGAGAGGAAGAAGCAGGCTCCCAGCGGAGCAGGGAGCCCGATGCGGGGCTTGATCCCAGGACCCTGGGATCACGCCCTGAGCTGAAGGCAGACGCTTAATGACTGAGCCACCCAGGTGCCCCCCAAATAAAAGTCTTTTCTAATGCTGAAGCTTGGTGTGAAATATGAAGCAGAGGCCAGAAAGTCCCTCATTTCCATGCCCTAGGGCAGTAAGCTACATCCAACCCTCCAAAGAGCTGTTGAGAGAAAAAAATCAGGCACCAAGTAGACTTTCAGTAAATATTAGTTTCCTTCCCTCTCCCACCCCAGGCCACTTTGATTATAAGGAAACATAGGTTATAATGTCATTGATATCCATGAACAGATTATGTTGTTGTTTGAGATTTTAAATAAGTATAAAAATACAAGAAGTGAGAGCTGCCTGGCTGGCTCAGTTGGTAGAGCATGTGACTCTTTAATCTCAGGGTTGTGAGTTTGAGCCCCACATTGGGTATAGAGATTACTTAAAAAAATAAAATCTTGGAAAAAAAAAAAAAGTAGGGGGAAAAAGCTAAGAGACACAATAAAATAGCAAAAAAAAATTTTTTTTAAGTGTATTGGGGTGCCTGGGTGGTTCAGTCAGTTAAATACCTAACTCTTAATTTTGGTTCAGGTCACGATCTCAGGGTGATGAAATTGAGTCCCATCATCGGGCTCTGCAATGGGCGTGGCGCCTGTTTAAGATTCTCTCTCTCCCTCCCCCTCTCCTGCTCCCCCCACCTCATTCGCATGCGCGCACGCTCACTCTCTCTAAAATAAATAAACAAAATCTTTTTTTTAAAAAGTGTTATCAAGTACTTCACCTCACCAAACCAATTTAAGATCCAGGTCAAATAAACTGTAATACTGCCCATGTGTGATAGGATCTTGACGTGGACAGATACTGATAAATACCCTGGGGCCCTGAAAACCAAGGCAAACATCGAAGACCAGCTTCTCCCAAACCAGTGCGCTCTGACAGAACCGGGTCCAAGGATGATAAATAGCACTTCATCCACATACAGGTCTCCCTGACAGAATTTTCTGGAGCCTTTGTCAATGTATACTAAGAACCTCCAAGACAGGATTTGGTGTGTTCTGTGGGACCATGGTTTGCACAAAGCTAGTAACAACTCTGAATGCAGCTTAGCAAACGCTGCTGCGGGATACTCAACAGAGGACCCCACAGAAGCAGAGCAGAGGATACCCAAGACCAAAATTCGGCATCCAGGCCGAAGGGAAGGGTGGGCATCTACTCACAGTGTGCTGCTCTTCACCTCCCACCCCGCGGCGGCAGGCACAGGGCCTCGCACCTCATCACAGGTCTCAGGGAGAGAAGAAAGCCACCGGGAACAACTTACCATAGCAGCTCTCACAGGCGCGCCCTAGCAGGGGATTCTGTGGCTGGAATGTGGTCCCCACGGCTCCATTCACAGCACCAGGTTTGCCATTGCTGGCAGATATTTGGTTGGGATTTGGTTTGCTGCTTTCAATGAAATATAAAGTGAGGTGATAAAAATAACTTGTATGACAAGGCAGAAGTCTCTCTATCTCACTGTTGTTTTATCTTAACTGCATATAAACATCTGAATGTTTGGTAAAGAAGAAATCAGCTGGTAAACGTAAGGGGTTAAAATGAACTCAAACCATTCATCTTTGCAAAACAAGGGTATGGAAAAACCAATCTCATGCGTGATGTGCACCAAGTAAATAACGGCCATCAGCTCTCCTCCACCCGAATACAGCCTCCTTGGAACCCCTCTGATGCTTTTGAAAGATGCAAGTTCCTAAGCTCTATCACTTATCACGAATTCTCCTGAGAATAAAAGACAATTTTTTGGATCACATAAATTCAGCTAAAAGCAGTGTGCTGTGTATACAGAAAACCACCGCGCCATTCCTGCCACCGGCGTGGAAGCTGCTGCCGGCGCACTGGCTCTTGAGGGGCTCCTTTCCTTCTATGCTCCACAAAGACACTGTGGATGGCAACACAGCTATCTCTAGAACATACATTGGCATTTCAGGAGACTTAACCGTTTAGGATAATAATTTCTATGACGTCTGAATTTTTATGAGAAAGATTACACAGACCTGAAATTAGAAAAGCCAACAAATGTATTTTGAGGTTTTTCTTTTCAAGAAAAAATTTTTAGGAAGATGAGAAGGAGACATCTATCAAGTGTTCACATGCAAATTTCCCAGAGGCCATAATTCCTCAGAAACAGGTAGCCCAGATTACCTCGGTACTTACTTGGTGCAAACACGGCTAACTTCTCCCCATGTGCCATGCCCCAGAACACTACTGAGGTGCACATGACATGTTCCCAAATAAACTCATCATTTATTAAACATTTATTTATTCAGTGCCTAGTAAACAAAAGTGCCTGACCTCAAGGAGCTTTCATTCTAGAGGAGCTTTCACGTCTATTTGCTAGACAGAAAATAAGCAAAATAAACTAGTCAACCGTTTGTTAGCAATGAAAGCTGAATGACTAAAAGCAGACTATACTCTAACTCCCCCCCAGCTATCAAATTAATGAGAGTTCACTACTACCAAGACACTTGGAGCTTCAACACAGAGTTGGTTCAGGAGTTTCCTCTTTGCTGTTCCCTGTTTCTTCAATTCCATTTACCGCTGAAAGCCTAATGTGTAAACTTGGCCTGACAGCAAATTTCTTTCTGGCATTGTTACTGTAACTCTTAGGTGACACCTCACCACCACCCCAGGAGAAACCATTTAACCTCCGTGTGCACTGAGGTCCCCATTCTGTAACAGGGCTATTATTTACACTTCTAACCTGTGTCAACAATGTATTTTTAAGACAACTCATTTTTTAAAACATATTTTAAACAAGACAGAATGCATTTCTCTTCTTATAGTTTGCAGCTGAAAACGTACACGATTAAAAGTGGTGATGTATAATGACTAAGATTTCCGAAGGTACTTAATAATATTTCTGATCTTTAAGAATCTACTAGATATAGATAGAAAGGATAGCCCCTTAAATCAAATGACTGACTGAATCTCAGAAGGCTTCCCCCAAAATATGAAAATTTCTGACATTTAACCCAGGGTTAAATATATGTGTTGAAAAGGAGCTAATACAAATTTACAGGTGAGCTGCCTGAAAAAAGAATGAGAGCAAACACAACTTTAGTTGTTCAATTGGATTTTGCATGTTATTTGACTGAGTAAACCACTGACCTTAGTTATAATAATCATAAAAGGAAAACAAGTGTGCAAAGACTCAATGAATATAGACACGTGAACCACTTAAAATCCGTTTTGCAAATCCAAGTACCTACAGGTTAATTCTCAGGTGACAAATGATTTCAATGTGACCATTCAAATAAACTTTTACTCTAAGACAAATACGCACAAAAAATTTTCAAAGCTGCATTATATGAAACTGTCCTTTTAGCTAATGCCCAAACCTCTCCTCCCTCATCTGTATTCCAGATTCTACCTCTGCTGCCCTCTTGATAATTTTGTACATTTCGTTCTCTTTCCTGGACCCTCTTCACTGTCATGTAAACATATTCTGCTTAAAAAACTCTTCCTGTTATTCTTTTCCAACCTACCCCTCGAAGTGAAGAACTCCCTCGACTGACCTTTCCAGCCAGTTTTGTTGACAGCTGCCCATCCTGACTGTCTGCAGCTCCTTGGCTCATACGCAGGTCTCGACCACTACGTTAAAGATGACCAATGACCTGTCGCTATGTTGCTAAATTCTCAGGCTATTTTTCATCAACATCTGACATAACTAATTAGTCTCTTTTCCTCCTTGAAACATACTCCTCCCTCAGCTTTTGTGATAATGTACTCACCTTGCTATCCTACTTTTTCTGATACGTAAATCCTGGATTTTCTCAACCTTGGTCTAAGACCCTTTTTTCTTATTGCTTCTCCTGAGAAAGCTCAGCCATGGTTTCAAACACAGTATTATAAACTGATGAAGCTTAAATTTGTATCTCTAGAGCAAAACTATCCCCTGAACTTAAGACCAATATATCCAACATCACACTCAACACCTCTTTTTGGATAGAGCAAATTCAAACTGACCTAGCCTGCTTCTCTGCCAGTTTCTTAGCTTGGTGAAGAGCACAACAATCCACTAGCTGTGCTGGCCAGAAATCTGGGACTCTAGCTTGACATCTCCCCACAACCCCTCCATACAAGTCAATCACCTCCAAGTGGTGTACCATTTCCAGGGTCATAACTCCAAGTTAAGCTACTGTCACCTTTCCTCTCCAAGAACTTCATAATTGGGTCTCCTTACATCCCCTATTACTCCCCTTCCCCAAACCATTTCCTAAAATAGAGCCAGTGATCTTAAAGTACAAATTTGATCACGACACTTTCTTGTTTAAAATCCGCTTCCACTGTTCATCAGATGGGTAAACTCCTGGCCCTTGCCTACCACACCAGCCTCCCAGAGCTCACCACTCTCTTGACAGCATCTACACTGCCTTTTCTCAGCTCCTTAACTACTGTTCTGCCCCTTCCAATCTCAGGATCCCCTTGGACTGGAAAGGGCATCACCTGGTTAATTTCATTTCTTCCTCCAGAGTTCACTCAAACTCACTTCTACAAAGAATCTTTTCTGAAAGCATCAACTGAGCGTGGTCCTCTACAAATTTTCATAAAAACTATTCTATTCTTCTCCATCATAGTTCTTGTCACACCAGGTGACTGTTCGGCATCTGTCTCCCCCACACTAGAATGCAGTCTGTCTTCTTAACCTTTCTACCTCTAGTACTGAACAGAGTGCTCTGCATACAGGATACTGCTGGGCTCAAAGAATGACAGCATAAAATAATTCTTAATCTATTCTTTGTTTCAAAATACTTGATTTCAGAGTTAATTGTGAACTCCTTCAAAGGATTCAGATTCTTATCCAACTCAAGATAACTTCATACCGTCTATTTATGTAGAAGATTTATGTAACTTTTAAAAGAGTTATGATTAGAAAATGTCTTGATCTCCAAAAATCATTCATTTAGATCAGGTTGGCATCATAAATATTTTCAGCTCTGTGGATATTACAATTTCTGTCCCAACCTCTGAATGCTGCCATTGAAGCATGAAAGCAGACATAAATAATATATAAATGAAGGAGTATGGCTGTGTTCCAATGACACTTGATTTACAAAAATAAGCAGCAGGTCAGACTTGCCCTGTAGACTATCGTTTGCTGGTCTTTGACTTAGATCAAGCCTCCAACGAAGTCAATGCAAAACGTAACGGAAACAATTCTCTGGGTTACTAGGTGAAAACTGGTTAGATGTACCTTCCCTCTGCTGTGACAGCACGACGATGCACAAGAAAGCTGCTGCGCTTGCTTCTAAAAACACCACACATGAATCACCACAGTTTTCTTTGGAGAGTTGCTCTTCTATAAATTACTCAAATAAAATATAAAATGTTCTAAAATACTAGAAACCACTGCAGAAGGGACATTACAGCTCTGAATAGAAGTTATGAATCCTGTAAAGAACATGTTATCTGCCTTGAGATTAAAAAAATGATTTAAAAATATCACAACCCATTGTCTATGAGACCTCCGATACATAAAAATATGTATTACTACATCAAAATTCAGTAAACAAAAGCCTAGGCATAAAACAACTGTACTGAGAAAAATCTTGAAGCAGCACATAGAACTTTGCAGCAAATTGCATCTTACTCCCCAAAGAACCTAGTATAGCACTATACACAGAGTGCTCAATAAACTACATTTTCCTGAACAAATGAACAATCGAGCTCTAAAGACCTCAAAGAAAAAGATGATAATTCATTTAAAACGTAGCATATGAAAAGCAAGCTGGCATTCATTTTGATATGACAATAGTTTCTAAGCCCCCAAAATAACGACAGAATACCAGACATGTGAAACAACTGATACCCATTCATTATTTATCCAATATTTACGAAGTACGGTTCTTCTTACTTTCCTTAACTGTTTTCTCCCAAACCATGTACAATCAGCAACCAAATAAACCATCTCAGAAAGGCAATGCGCACCACATGCCCCAAATCCATTCTATGACACGGAAGTTTCAAAAGCTGCTAGCTTTCTGAAGCACATTTGCTTCAAATAATAGAGTTTCACAGGTTAGTTTTCTGACGCTTTCCCTGCAGCTTTGAAAGAAGTATACCACGTGGCATTTTTCCTCTCGTCCTTTTGTTTGTCTACTTGGGGTTTCTCTCATCAGCCATTTTTCTTTCTAAAAAAAATCGTGGTACTGGTATAATAGAAGCAAGTCTCATGCTTTGTAGTGTCAGAAAATAAGATACACAAAGAAATTCAAATTTGGCTGAAACTGACCAAAATGACATATTTTGTTTTCACAGAATTCATACTATGACAAATATTTAAAAAGATTTCTGTTACTTACTAAGTTGGGATATACACTTGTTTCAGTTTACTCTCGGCTTCTGCTGCTTTTAGACGTTTCTAATTCAAAAGACAGACAAAATATTTTACATACAATGTCTAATAATTATTACCACTTCACTGTCTTAAAAAATTCATAAGAAAATGAAATATTAAAACGTCATTCAAAAATTGCCATTTTAACAAAAGCCCTTCTTTCATTTGAGAAAGTACCTATTCTCAAACTGCGTTAATTTGTAAGACAAGTCACTAGATTCTGAGGTACAGAACTGCAAGTATTAATACCATTTTAGACCTACATTTTAAAAATAAAGCAGTGAATAAGTCCATTTTCCACTGCTCCATGAGTGAATAAACAGGACTTAGAAATAACCATTTTTACTTTTTTTGCCCTACCAGAAGAAACACACACACACACACACACACACTCTTTGCTTTAAAAAAATTTTTTTTTCCAGAAATGATTAGTTTCCAAGACCCATGAGAAATAAAGAGATAACAACTCCCCTGAGTACAATTAAATAAGCATTTGTCTTCAAGTGTTAAGAGATATGCAATAAACTTTAAAGCCTGGCTGAACTCACATCAGATTGAGGAGCCAATTAGGAGCCAAATATAAGAAGAGGAATGGGGAAAAGATTACATAATCATATCCAGAAACTGATCAACACAGTAAATGAATACAAAAAGGGAAGGAAAACAATGCATGGTAGATTTCCAAAAAGAAGACAAACCTGAGTATAAGGCAGTCATCCATATTCTCAAAAACATTTAAGAAGACAACTTAGAACTTTCAGAGGAGCACCTGAGTGGCTCAGTTGGTTAAGCATCTGCCTTCATCTCAGGTCATGATCCCAGGGTCCTAGGATCGAGCACCGTATCGGGCTCCTTGCTCAGTCCCTGCTCTTGTGTGTACCCTCACTTGCTCTTACTTGCTCACACTCTCTCTCAAATAAAGAAAATCTTAAAAAAATATAAAACTTTTAGAGACAAAGTTGAAATATTTGGAAATAATTTTATCTAAAAACCACTTTTCAACCACCCATGATGCCATCATCTCCACCATCTTTAGGGACATTTTTTGGCCTTGAAAAACAAGTTTCCAGAGTACATGGTCTTCACTTCAATGTTGTTTGAAATAAGCACTTTTGAATATACATGATGTTGACACTAGAAACTTTTCAACAAGCCATGGGTATATATTCACTATTCATGATCTCAACAACTCACTATGGTCATTTTAAAAGTGATCCTTGGAGCGCCTGGGCGGCTCAGTCGGTTGAGTGTCTGACTCTTGGTTTTGGCTGAGGTTGTGATCTCAGGATCATGAGATCGAGCCCCAAGTCGGGCTCTGTGCAGGGCATGGAGTCTGCCTGGGATACTCTCTCTCCCTCTCCCTCCCACTCACACTTACTCTCTCAAATAATTAAATCTTTAAAAATAAATATGTAAATAAATAAATAGAAGTGACCCTTAAAATGTATTTTTATGGCATCCAACACTTGCCACTGTGTGATCACCCATAACTTAGGGAAAATAATGTCTGTGTTAAACATACTTGTTCTTTTCTTTACCAGCTCTAAACTGTGACTAGAAAATATAAAAACAAGTATTGACTGAAGTTACTCAGGAAAATATACCTTTCCCCAAAAGTAACAGTACTCAAAGTAAGTAATTGAGAGAATTACCTCAGATTGGAACATTTAGAAAGGACTCAAAATTAAAGGATTCCCTGCTTTTAGAAATAATTTTGGAGAAAAATTCATGTATAGTACCAAATCATCAAATTAGTCATACTAACTACTACAGTAAAGGTCAAAGACTTAGGGGATCTATATATGACACAAACGTCATCTAAGGAGGTTTCAGAAGATCTTTCAAAGTATCTCAAACTGTATGGTTGATGGCACTGGTCTAAATTTCTAATAACCCATAAAAATAACTCGTTGACACCTTAGGTCATTCCTGTCGACTACACTCACAAAGAGATGAAGGGCCAAGCCCCTGCAAGGAAAGTACACCTCTCTAGCGCTATCTTTCCCTGTCGTCTTTCCAAAATACTTATCACCATGACTTCTGAAGTAAAGAAAATATTAGGACTAAAGTCTTAATATCTTAAGGACATGAAATCATATAGTTTAAAATAATACAGAAAAGATAAAGCAAACAAATTTAAAATTAAGTATATTGCTAAGAAATATGAAGATATGAACAGAAAGCTCACTTTAATGCAACTGTATTGGCGGCAATATGAAGAAAATTACCTGCTGTACGTATCTGTCAGTAGTTTTCCACATGTAATAATATTCGATGATGCTAGTCAATGATTTCCAAGGGAGCTGAAAAAATATTTAACATGATAATGGAAAACAAGCTACTGTAGAAACTTTTTTAAAGTCACTTTTTAAAAATAATGAGGCAAATATCCACATGGAAGATTCATTCTAGGAGAAATGTTTGAGAAAACTAAAATTAATTCTTAGCAAAGGGTACCCCAAACAAGTTATATTCAGTCAGACACTCTAATACAACACCTCAGATTCCTCACCTCCCATTTTATTTAAGATTATAAACATTACGACTGATAATATCTCATGACCTATTCAGGAAAGTTATTCTTGGGCTGCAGGTGGGATTGAAGTACAATTTTTGGAAATGATATTTAAATAGATTTAGCCTAAGTTACTTTACACTTCCAAGGATGCCAGCTACACCTGGTTGTCATTTGGTCTCTGGCATAATGGTTCTCATCTTTATCAAAACTGATTTTGACCTATTTTGTTGTAAATGAAATAAAAACCTAAATATCTGAGAGACAGCGTAGTTGAGTGTCATGGCTTGTATTTGAGAAAGAGGAAGCTTACCTTTGCTATTTTCCTAGAATGATTCAAAACCGGCCAAACGAGCCCTACTAACGAGACCCACAACCAAGGCTATATCCCATACGATCCTCTGTAAAGGGCGATCTGTCAGTCAACCAAGATGTAAATCGGAACAGATCAAACCTTCAAACAAGTGACTATCCACAGTCACAATCTTTAGCTGTTGCGGCAGATTTTACGGATAGGTGACTCAGCGCTCTCTGACTCCTAGCCAGCTTGCCCCAATGCATCGTTGGGATTGGAGAGTCAAAACAGTACTTCCCACACCGCCCTGCAGCTGGGGTCAGCTTGAAACCCACGTGTACAATAGCCACACCATTCTTATCACCTCTACGTTTCACTCACCTGTTTGCTCTGAAGAGGAAACAGATGGAGTTTTGAGAAAGGAAATTATTTTCAGCTTAACGGGGTGGCAGCTCCAACAGCAGTTACCAGTGTGGCCTCCTTAAAGGACCAAACCACACAGCCATGGGTGTCCACACAGCAGCTAAAGCAAATACCGTTTTCTATGACCCAACAGGCAATCTAATGGTGTGTCTGAGGGATGGTGTAAGGAGCCCACAGCAAGACCTCACGGGGCAAGACCTCCCGGGGTAAGACCTCAGAGGACAGTCATGGGCACAGTCCCCCAGGGCTTCAAGCAAGCTACAACCAAGCAAGCTTCATCCCCTAACTATTCTTCTTCTGAGAAACAGCCCCTGACGTGCAATTACCTGGAAGGCTGAGAAAAGGAAACCAAGTGACTAGGGAACCTAAGCTTCACCATCAGCCAGATTTTATCTAAGCCATCAAGTCCTACACTCAGCTGTGCTCAGCACCACCGCTCTCTCAAGAAGTACAGGTTTTGAAAGCACAAGTAACGCATCCCATTGTGTCTCCTCCTGTTGCAGGATTTCTCCCCCAACCCTCACGGCTTCACAGGAGTTCCCTAGCACAGGTCAAGTGAGGAGGAAACAAATCTGAATGTGGCTGATGGCTCTGCACGATATCCTGGCACTGACCAGAATTCTACTGCGGCAGCATTTCAGCCCTGAGCAGGAGTGGCTCTGAAGCACAGTGAAGAAGAGAGATCCTTTGGGAGGGCAGGGCATTAGTCACCATTGGGCTTTCTACTTTGAGTTGAAGGAGAGCTGGCCATTAGTATGGTACTAATCCATACCCACTTGTAGAGAGTGGTTACTTACCTGTCACAATGACTGGGGACTTGAAAGGAATCAGATTAGAAGGTTGGTAACAATGAGGCTTAGGAAAGAGGTTTGTGGGAGATACACCTCTGGATGGGCCCAAGTGTGAGGGTATTTGTGTCTCCATGCTTATCAAAGGCTCCCTCTGGAGAGGAGGTTCTCATCAATATCAGGAGGACAAGATGATCTCCTCTAGGGCTATCAGCCAGCCTCTTTCTCTAGCGAGAACAATGACTGCTCAAAGGACACATAAACAAAATGGACACAGAGGCAAGCAGACAGATTACACATGGGTACCACCACATGGATGTCCTCTCACCAAATCTGATCTGATTACTCCAGGTGTCCAATCTGCAAGGAACAGAGTACACTGGGCTTCCAACATGGCACCATTCCTGGTAACATGTCAGTTACATTAGACTCTCAGCATCCTGGAATGAACAGACATCTTGTTCTTGTTGAATAGACAATTATTCTAAATATGACTTGCCTTTTCTGCCTATAATGCATTGACTAGCAATACCAACCACAGACTTATGAATGACTTATTCTCACAGAACACTGCTTCTAACTCAGGTCTCAGAACCAGGAAAAAAGGTTTGGGTCACCCTACCAGGTTAAGAACATTGGTCATCTAAGGGACTAAGGGGAGAATAGTGGAGGAATTTGATTTTGAATGCCAATGAAGACCTCAGGATGAGTTTCAGAAACAGAGAAAGGAAGACTAAAGAAGCTACCTGTATTTCCTTCCTTGCTTGGTATAATGATTTTCCTTCAGCAGCCCAATTCCCTTTCTATTTTTATATAAGGTCTGTTGATGGTAGTTTTACTTTTATAATTGAATGCAGAAGTTACAAGCAATAAAGACAAGGCTGTGACTAAAACCTGAGGAAGAATAAACATCAACCAGAGAAGGATGCTGTGACATTAAATGTGAGGAAAAGGTGCCACGTTTTCTAATGATTCAGGGATAATTACAATAGTTTAAAAATTTGATATACGGAAAGGAAGCATGTACAGAAGGCAGGGATGATGCCGAGTAACCGAAGAGGTGAGTGATGGCAGATCCTATACATCCACTTCCAACCCCCTTCTAGCTTACCTTCCTTAAAGCTCTAAACAACATCTTCCCCAGATACCCTGGACCAAGGACGCAGACATACGGGCCACTTACAGGCAAGGGGACAAGATGACACCCAGATGGAGAAGTGAGCAACATAAGGATGAGGCTGCATGCAGGGAGAATGAACTGTTTGGCAAGAATAATGGTTGAGGGGCACCTGGGTGGCTTCGTCAGTTGAATGTCCGACTCCTGATTGTGGCTCAGGTCATGATCTCAGGGTCTTGGGATCAAGCCCTGGGTCAGGTTCCATACTCAGTGGGGAGTCGGCTTTAGGATTCTCCCTCTGCCCCTCCCCCTGCTCTCTTTTTCTCTCTTAAATAAATCTTAAAAGAAAAGGAAAGAAAAAGAATGATGGTTGAAATATCATGTTCTTCTGGGGCATCTGTGTTGACCTTTCCGCCATCCATACTTAACATCATGGGTGCCAAGCAGTGGAGGGCATGGTGTTTCCACTGTTACTGGAAGTGTAGTGTCCAATCTTGGTTCTCTAGTCTTCCCAGAGATTCTGTGAGAACCTAATATCCTATATTCGTTTCTGATTAAATTAGGTATAGTGAATTTCGTACTCAGCAACTAAGAACCCCAATACAACCAATACATTTATTCTTTATACTAAAATGGGTGAGGCTGAGTTTCTCTTATCCGTAATCAAAAGCACTCTAGCTCGTACAAAGGTCAGAGGTAAAGTGTTCAAAGAATAGGGCCTAGACATGTGGCATTTACTTTTTGTTTTATTTATTTAAGTAATCTCCACACCCAACGTGGGGCTCAAACTCATGACCCTGAGATCAAGAGCTGCACACTCTTCTGACTGAGCCGGCCAGGTGCCCCAAAAGTGTGCCATTTATTGACAGAGTCAAGTTGGAGCAGAAAGCAAGCAAGACTGGTGGCAGAGGCAATAGATGTAGTGGACTTTCTGCTAGGATATTGCCATTGCAGGGTCAGATATTGTTCTTGGCTTCAAAAGTCCTGGCTGTGAAGCATCTAAACTTGGATTCCTGGCCCGCCTAGAGGTTCTGTTAGCCTGAAACACACCCTGTAATAAATCTCTCTCTCCTTAAAATAGCTACTCAAATGGATTCTGTTGTCTCCAATTATGGCTTTCCAACTTCCTTCACGTTCACTTTCCTATACTGGAAGGCTAGAATGGAAATATTATATTTCTGAGACTCCCTTGTGATTTACTTCTTCCAAACAGATGTAGAAGACCTAAATTCAGAAGTGAATTAAGCAGGACAGAGGGAATGGTGCACAGGTATCTGTTCAGCTGCAGCAGAGCTAAGAGGCGTAGATTGTTCTAGAGCCATCAGCTCCACTAGAGGCTCCCTGATCCCAAGACCACGGTTGAAGTAGTGTAGTCCTGGAACAGAGGTTAACCCAGCAGCTTCCCACTTCCGGGGGGGCGGGGGGCAGAGGTAGGAGCTCCCCTGCCTGACCATTTCTGTGGAACATTCTGATGTCCATTCTGGAGCCTACTTCTCCAACTCTATCAATTATCCAAAATTAAATTCTCCAAAATTATATATTATATAACACATATAATATATATAAAATTATAAAAAGTAATTATCCAAAATTAAATTCTCCAAAAGTATATATTATATTATATATATAATATATATATATGTAACCATAAAGAGTAATTATCCAAAATTAAATCCCATTCTGTTTAAAATAGCTTTTGTAATTATCTGCAACTGAAGCTTAAATGATAAAACAGCTAGGAAATATCCTCTGCTGAAAGAGGGGTTTCTATGGCAAGAGACCTGAATGCATGAAGGAACACAGACTTCACAGTTCTGCACTTTGAATTTATCAGGTTCCTTTGTTATCTCAGGTCCTGCTTCTCCTTAAAATCCACAAGAGAAAGTCATTCCCACTCTAAAAATGAGAAGAAAAAAACCCAGATAATCTACAAAACCACACCAATTCTTGAGCTCATCACAGAGCTAAAGTTTCAAGACAATCAACTGAACTGAATTCCAAAGTCACGCTGAGTAAAGACTAGACTCATGAAACGCATGAACTATTTTTACTTTGGCAAAGCACACACACACACACACACACACACACAGGGTAACAAATAAAAACAAAGAAGAAAACAGTCAAAAATTTACCAAATTATTAAAGGTCAACAGTGAGCTAGGGCAACTGTTTAGCATCTATGGGAGCTCTAGACACCAGGGGAATCCATCTACCTTTGCCACAGATATCCATCAGGTGTTCATCAGAAAGAACTGGCCCAGAGCGGGAAACCTGAGAAAGCCCCCACTGGTGGTAATAGAATTTGAATCAGCACAAAGAAATGGAAGAGGGGCAGAAATGGTAGCATTTTAAAAAATAAATAACAATATGTAAATAAATATGGGGAAAAAAAGATATTTTTAAAAATCTCTTTAAAAACATCACTGAGTGTCTAAAAGAAAAAACAGTAATAATTCACTGTGGGATTTAGAACATAGGCAGAAGTAAAACGTATGACAAAAAAAGCACAAGAATGGAAGGGAGGAACTAGAAGTGTATTATCACATGGTTCTTTCTTTTCCCTTTCTTTTTCCCTTCTTTCTTTCCTTCCTTCCTTCCTTCCTTCCTTCCTTCCTTCCTTCCTTCCTTCCTTCCTTCCTTCCTTCCTTTTCTCTTTCTCTCTCTCTCTCTCTCTCTCTCTTTCTTTCTTTCTTTAATTTTTAAAGTAAGCTCTACGCCCAACATGGGGCTTGAATTCATGACCCAGAGATCAAGAGTCACATGCTCTACCAACTGAGCCAGCCAGGCACCCCAGTCACATGGTTCTTATAATCTATGTGATCTAAGTGGATTTGACTGAAGGTAGATTGTACAACATTAAAGATGCATATTATAAACCACTGAAAAAATAAACGTTTAATTAGTAAGCCACTAATAGAGATAAAACTGGAATAAAAAAATAACTAAACGGACACCTTTAACTAAATAACTAAACCACTGGGTGGCTCAGTCTGTTAAGCATCCGACTCTTGGTTTCGGCTCAGATTGTGATCTCAGGGTCGTGAGAGGGAGCCCCCCATCCAACTACACACTCAGCGTGGAGTCTGCTTGAGATTCTCTGCCTCTCCCTCTCCCTCTGCTCCTCCCCTGCTCTAAGTAAAATAAAATCTTTTTAAAAAATTAAATATTTTTGAAAAGGGGGAAAGAACAGAACAATGGGACAAATGGAAAATGAACAGTAAGATAATTGGTTTTAAACCAAAAATTACATTATTGATAATGACACTAAAGGTAAATGGTCTAAACAATCCAAGTAAAAGGTAGAGATTGTTGGACTGCTTTTTAACAAAAGATCCAACTGTATTCAGTCTACAAAAAGCCTACTTTGGGCATAAATAAGATACAAATAAAGGGATGGAAACAAGATATACCATGTAATCAATAAAATAAACCCAGAGTGGTTATATTAATAGGAAAAAAAGTAGACTTCAGCACAAGG
The DNA here is from genome assembly GCF_017311325.1 of Ursus maritimus. Classification (NCBI taxonomy): domain Eukaryota; kingdom Metazoa; phylum Chordata; class Mammalia; order Carnivora; family Ursidae; genus Ursus; species Ursus maritimus. The sequence goes on along the minus strand of NW_024426774.1, from coordinate 33,720,718 downwards.
AATATTACCATAAAGAGGCATGATGTAGAGATAAAAGGGTCAATTCATTAGAAGAAGATAACAATCCTCAATGTATGTACCCAGTAAGACAGGTTCAACATAATTAAAGCAAAAACCTATTTTAATTGAAAAAGAGAAAAAGAAAAGTTCACAATCATAGCTAGAGACTTTTAATACTGCTCTCTCAACAATAGAACAGGTAGACAGAAAATCAGTAAGGCTCCAGAAGACTTGAGTAACACCATCAATAAATTTGACCTAAGTAGCATTTATAGAACATTCCACCAAATAGCAAAATATCTCTTCTTTTCAAGAGCACATGGAACAGTCACCATAATGGAACATATACTGGGATCAGAATCAATCACATGTCAAAAATGTAAAATCTGATTTTTTTATGAAGTATATTTTCTGATCAAAACAGAATGAAACTAGACTTCAGTAACAAAAATATATGGAAAAAAATCACAAATATGTGGAACTTACCTCTAAATAATCCATGAGTCAAAAAAGAAAATCAGAATGAAAAATGAAAAATACTTTAAAGGAATGAAAATGAAAACACAACTTATCAAAATGTGGAGAGAGGCCCTGTAGCACAGGGCCTGCTGAGGTTGAGACAGGAATACCGAAGCCCTCCCACATTCCAGGCCCCACATCAAGCGCAGGTAAGAATTTGAAGTCTGTGGATGTTCAGATCACTTCCTATTCACCCCTTCACGGAGGGAGGGACCCGCCCCTCAAAACAGTATCAGGTGGCTAGATGTACAACACACAACAATGAAGACAAAACAGAGGAGACCGACAGTGGTTTATTAGTCACAGCTATTCAATACAACCCAGGGGAAGACGACACCGTGTAGGACCACAGTGAGTCACTAGGGGCTGTGAAAGTGAGGTTTTGTTTAGCAAGAGGGTAAGGTATGCCCTGGTTCTGAAGAGGGTTCCCATGGGAGGGTGCGACTGGCTTGTCTGAGTAATTCTGTGGGCTGGCACGGAAGTGAAACCCAAAAGGTTGAAAGGGGGGGGGGCAGGGGCTAGAACTGGGCAGATGGGGAGCCTTTCCTGCTGGGTGAGGGCCATATCTGGCAAGAACAGTGGAACTTACAGTTAAGTTTTTGGTGCCCAGTGAGGCTTAAAGATGTCAAGGCAATACATGACATTTTAGGGCTTCTGATATGGTGGTACCCTGAAGGTAAACAGAACAGCAACCAAATCCAAACCTGGCCCAACGACAGATTAGATTAACATATTAAAGGATCTTAAAAAGGTAAGACAGCACACATGAATAGATGGGGAATTAAAACAGAGATTAAAAGTATAAAAAACAAATTATAAGTGTTAGCAAAATATGCTATCATATTTGAAGAATTCGTTTAACAAGTTTATCAGTATACTGGACATGGCAGAGAAAAAAATTAGTGCACTGGAAGACAGCTCAATATAGAAATCACACAAGCTAATGCACAAACAGCAGATCCTGGCTCTTGGAAGCTCAGCAGAATAATTACAAAGAAAAACATACCCAGGAGCACTGCAGTAGTGAAACTGCTTAAAAAAAAATTTAAAAAGAAAAAAAGTAAAGAGAAAATCTTGAGCACAAAGAAAAAGAAACATTTACATACACAAGAATTTCTCGTCAGAAACTATGTAAGCTAGAGAGACATCTTTAGAGTACAGAAAAAGAAAAAAATGAGTTCCATAAAGAATAACATTTTTGTTAAAGAGGGCAGTAAGATGATTTTGAGAAAAAGCTAAAATTACTGTCAGCCAAACATATACTACCAACAAATGATTACATTACAAGGAAAGTTTTAACCTTAAGCTTCAACCTTAAAAAGATACTAGGAAAAGACAAAGCACTTAAGCCTAAAGCAAGCTGAAGAAAAGAAATGACAAACATAAAAGCAGAAATTGATGAAACAGAACAAAAAAAAAATCAATCGAACAAAAAACTGGTTCTTTGCAAAGATCAATACAACTGACAAACTCCTAGCTGGACTGATGAGGAAAAGAGAAAGACCTAAATTAGCAGTATCAAGAATGTGAGGGGGGCATCACTCCAGCTCATCCCAAAGACTTTCAAAGGGTAATGGCAGATTATGATCCACTGTACGACAATAAACTAGACAACTCAAGATAAAATGAACAAGGAGAAAGTGGTCAGCAAGACACAGGAGTAGGAGATACATGCCTTTGTAAATGAAAATAGCCCTGGATGGATGGATGTAATTAAGACTCAAGTAAGAAGCACGGCAAAACAGTGGAGCAAAAAACAAAGAATAACCACACAGAAAGGATCACTGCAGAGGTAGGCTTAGCTTATCTGGAAATGGCTAAGAACAAAAAAGAAGAGTAGAGGCTATCAGTATAAACCACGTAGCAGGTGCCATTGTGGTCCCCATGGCCTGCTGTGCAGAGGAGCCTGGCAGCCATTGCCACTGAGGACCTCACCAGCCCTCAGGACAGCTGCAGAATCCCTGCCATGCTCATAGCAGAGGACTCTGCAGTGTGTGGTGGTGTGGACTCCAACAGCCTGCTCTGCAGAGGAAACTGACAGCTTCTGCCACCGAGGTAACCAACAGCCATTGCTGATACTGACCTCCAAGAGAGGGAAATGCTGCTGCACCCCTCCCAGAAGACACTGCTGTGTCCCCACCCCAGGAACAGGGCTGCCAGCCCCAACCTCCAACCCTGTGCACAGCCAGGACCCCAGGATTCTGGCGGTTCCACCTGCACCCACACTTCAGACCCTGAGTCCATGGCCACTCCACATGTACTCCCATCTCTGGCACTGACACTGCAAGCTAGCCAGCACACCAGACCCCAGGCTGCTGTCACTCTGCAAGCCTACATGCTCCACGCCTGGCTCTACAGCTGATCCGAGCATGCTCACGCCACATGCTCGCTGCCACAGCAAGGGTACTCCAAAGCCAGGTCCAATGCCAACAGGGATCCCTTTGGCAATGATATATCCCATGGGAGAGAAAGAGACCAGGAGGTCTCCAGCAGCCTTTGCCACCAAAGACCCCAACAGCCTTCACTGCTGCTGCAGATACCCAGAGCACTGGCTGCTGAAGACCCCAGCAATTTAACTGACACTGACCTCTGCTTATGAAGCTGATGGGCCTCCCCAAGAGCTGGAACCATCATACCCACCCTTCCAACACCCTTGAATCCACTGCAGGTGAAGGGTCTCTCCCCACTAAAACCAGTCGGTAAAGTCTGGTAGAGGTAACTACTCAATCAAATGCACAAACATCAACACAAGGCTACAAGAAATATGAAAAATAAAGGAAATATGACATCACCAAAGAAACTGCAATTTTCCAGTAAGTGACCCCAAAGAAATGGAAATCTGTGATTTCCTGATAATGATTTCAAAATAATGGTTTTAAAGAAGCTCATTGAGCAAGAAAATACAGAGAGAACTAAAATCAGGGATAGACTCCAAAATCAGGAAAACAATACACAAAATAGAAGCTCAACAGAGAAAGACATCATAAGAAACAAAAATGCTAAAGCTGAAGAATTCAATGAATTAAATGAAAAATGCAATAGGGAACATCAATAACAGACATGACCAAGCAGAAAAAAGAACCTGTGAACTCAAAGTCAAGTCATTAGAAATTACCTTGTTAGAGTGAAAGAACAGAAAAATCAATGAAAGACAGTGTATCCAGTTAGCAGAAGGAAGGAAGCAACAAAGGTCAGAGGAGAAATAAATGAAGTATACTAGAAAAACAATAGAAAAGATCAATGAAACTAAGAGTTGCTTTTCTGAAAAGATAAACAAAATTGACTAACTAGACCAAGAGAAAGAGAAGACTGAAATAAAATCAGAAATGAAAACCAGAGGAGACATTACAACTGATACTGCAGGAATACAAAAGATCACAAGAGACTACTATGAACAATTACACACCAACAAATTGGATAATCCAGAAAGGATGACTGCTATAGAAAGCTATCCATGGACTTCTCAAATAGAAATTTCCCCATTTCAAAGAGATTATAAGCTTAATTAAAGAGAGCAATTCCATAAATACGAAGACAAAAGGAAGTACATAATAGTAGATAAGATTATCTAGTATTTAAAATCCAAGTAAGATACCACATATCATTAAGAGGAGTCAAGGGCTGAAAACCTATAAAGCATATTTTCCTACTCTGCTTGGTACAGGTTGTTTCCATATTAAAGATCCACACCAAATTCAGGCTCAACAATTAGTAAGATAACTAGAAAAATATAAAAGATCTAAATGAGAGCAACAAACTTAAAAAGCAGAGCTCAGAAATATTTAGTACTAATAGTCAGAAAAGCTATCCATATTTTAAACTTGGAACTCAGAGCCTTCTGACCCAGGATCTGATAATTACTTCCCAAAACAAATGTCAATTTCTCCCTCTGTCAGACTAGCCTTCATTCTATGTGGAGCAGATAAAAATTACCAAGCCATGAGCTTGCTAAATGGTTTACCCAATTCCTAATAAAAACAAAATATTCCCACCCCAACATTTTATTCGCAATTTTCTACTTACAAAGTCTTGACGTATGTCATTGAAGTCTTTGCCATATTTTTCCAGTGCCTCTTCAAATAAACTAGCTTCAGAGGCTGACCACTCTTCCATTTCATCTCTGCATAAAACAGGTCCTCCAAGTGGTACTAAGACACTAATAGCACTGCTCAAATCATAGCTGTGCCTATACAATGTATCCATAGCATGAAACTAAAGAAAACAAAATGGAGAGAGAAGATCAGCCAGAAATGCAAACTTGCTAGGTTATTTAAGAACAGAAATACTAAAATGCATGATGCGCTTAAAATTAACACTAATACACTTAGGTGTTTATTTTTTAAGTAACAAAATTAAGAAAAATTAAACATCAGATTACTTATTTAAAATAGCATTTATTGCTTTAAGAAAATGCTGATTTGTACCTTGTAGGATGCGTATTTAAAAAAAAAAAAAAAAAGCGTTCATTTGTTATAGTAACCTAACCGTGAAGAGCCAGGGCCTCTAGGTGTTACACTGGGAACCAGTAAGTTTCACCATTCTCTTGGTTAACAGTGCCAAAATCACTTCAGCTATTGTACATGGTTGGCACAGCCTTCCTTGACAAGGGAAAAATAGCTTATATACCAGAGAGAAAAAATATTCTCAGGTTGGATTAAGAGAATGATGTCCTAAAAATGAGAGATACAGAGAGCAATGGAATTGAGAATGAAGGTGACACAAAACAAAACTACACATCCATGTTAAGCAAAACAAAACAAAAGTACATATCCCTGTAAAAACAGTAACTTGGTGAGGATTTCGTAAGACCAAGAAGAGATGACCAGGCCTGCTTGGATCGGCTAGGCTGGCGTGGGTTTCCTATATACTTCAAGAGACAGTGATAACAGGAGTAATTTGAAAGGAAGAAAGACAGCTTAGGATAATATACCTGGCTTTTTGCATAAGTACCTTGGGGCTAGCTTACTTAAAAACGTTCTTCTTCCCTTCAGAAGCAGTGAATAAACTTAGGTTCTAAAACTTTAAGATTCGAAAAACTTGAGATGGTTTTTCTACCAGGGAGAAAGAGATTCATTCATAACATATATGCACATTTGTATGTGCAGCAGGAAAACTGGAAAACGGGATGATCAGCTCTGCTGTGTCTGGATAAGCATATAGGCGTGGCCCAGATTTGGTTGACAAGGTGACCAAATCATTCCCAAGTGAGAACTAGTTTTATTTCAACTTTCTAACACATGAAAGCCAAATCTTGCACCTTGCACACAAAGTATCTTCTGAAATTTTCACAAAATGGACATAGTGTCACATCTATGCGACAACACAGCTCTTAAAATTTAGCTTATAAGTGAGTTCCCTATTCATACAAGAACATAAATTTAGCTCAGATATCAACTAACATCTACTAAAAAGAAAGAATTATTGGCTACAGTATGCATTAAAAAAGACCTATTTAAGGCACCTGGGTGGTGGCTCAGTCGGTTAGGCGTCTGCCTTCGGCTCAGGTCATGATCCCGGGGTCAGGTTCCCTGCTCAGTGGGGTATCTGCTTCTCCCTCTCCATCTCCCTCTGTCCTCCTCCCCCCCTCTGGACTCATGCTGGCTTTCTCCCTCTCTCTAAATAAATAAACAAAATCTTTTTTTTTTTTAGTAAAGATTTTATTTATTTATTTGACAGAGAGAGACAGCGAGAGAGAACACAAGCAAGGGGAATGGGAGAGGGAGAAGCAGGTTTCCCGCTGAGCAGGGAGCCCTATGTGGGGCTTGATCCCAGGACCCTGGGATCATGACCCGAGCCGAAGGCAGATGCTTAACGGCTGAGCCATCCAGGTGCCCCTCAAATAAATAAATAAAATCTTAAAAAAAAAAAAAAAGATACATTTACACTGTGATACATTAAGACATTGAAACGGGTCTAGAATAGGAATTTGTTGACAGAACTAAAGACGTGATTTAGGACATACAGACATGTTTAAGGTACAGTAACTAACTGCTTTAACAAGGATTAACATCGCTCTTAAATAAATCACTGGATTCCACAAAACAAAAGAAAGCAGGAATTTCATTATTCCCTAGTTACAATCACAGCTAAGACCACTGACCATGTATAGTCTTTTGCTGTTATGTGTCACAATCATGGAATAATAACTTCAATTTTCAAGAGAATTTCTTCCCACCTTTCTGCAGCAAGGGTTACAAAAATGTTAGAATTGATCTTTATTCTTTGCCTGTGCTCTGCAAACTTCAGAATCAACTGAACTTCACTTTTCTAGCTAACTTCACTGGACAGATTCAACAGTTTAACTCTACTTACTGTAAAATGCTAAACACATTTACATAGTCCCTGAAATTACTGTTTCCAGATAACTGATCTACGAAAGTGAAAACAAAGTCCAATAGCATTTAGGGATCCCTTCAATTAATAATATATTACTATAAACAATTACTTTTGAAACTAAATTACGATGGGTAACAAAACCGAAAAAGATTCAATGGTATTCAAAATCAATAATTACACAAATTAACTGTGCCGCTGAGATTCCTCAGGAGGTAGAAGTAATTTTTATAATTAACAGGTGCTCTGAAACCAAAAGTCGCACAATTAAATGAGTTTTTCTCAGCTGATATTATACCAGCCACTCAAAGCATGAAAGGATTTTCAGTCTTTTGTTCATGTGAGATGAATGAAAAGGCTTTTCTTATAGGCATTTTTTAAAACGAGAGTCTATTATCTAATAAGGTTTCAAAGAACCAAAGTAATATCATAGCCTTTATAAGTGATTATGACCAAAATGTGAAGTGATTAGATTGTTTTAAAGGTTCTTTTCTTTACAGAGTGTTACTGAACACTGAAGTAATAAGCATCTGCTTTCAGAAGACTAACTCTTGCTCTGCCACAAATCAAATGGAAAGAATGGGTCCAACTCATAGCTGACTGGAGGCTATGAAACCCCTAAAGCCCACTTTTGAAACACAGCCCAGAGGAGAGCATCATCGTGATCGGTCTGTGTAGAAAATAAACATCCCATCAGACATATGCAGCGTGGAATTCCTAGGGAATAATTTCATTGACATCGACGACCAACTTCACAAAGGAAACCAAAGGATAACATTATGTGCTAGGAGTCCATATTAACTCCATCTTTCTGACACACATAGGTGGCTCCTTCAGGACTTTTATACAGTCCGATCTTACCCTATAGAACTATAAGTGAAACACAGACTGAGACAACATCAAGTGAAGACTCTCAGAATTAGGCTAAGACATGGGAGTTTGACATATGACTTGTGGTTTATTAATAAGATAGTAAAATTTCCAAGAGCTACAAATACAAAAGAATACACCGGCTGATTCCATTTATTTTCTTTTTAAGATTTATTTATTTTAGAGAGAGAGTGAGTATACGCGCGAGCGGGAGAAGATCTCAAGTTGACTCCTCACTGAATGTGAAGCCCTACACAGGACTTGATTCCAGGACCCTGAGATCATGACCTAAGCAGAAACCAAGAGTTGGTCGCTTAATCAAATGAGCCATCCAGGCGCCCGTGGCTGATTCCATTTAGATGAATTTGGAGAAAAGTAACACTCAATGGTAAGAGAAGTCAAAATAATGATTACCTCAGAAGCAGGGGGAAGGGGGGCGATCACTGACTGAGGAAAGGCATGAGGGAACCAATGGGATTCTGGTAGTGTTCTTTATCCAGATCTGGGTGGTAATTACATGAATGTATACATATATAAAAGTTTATAAGCTATGTACCTAAGTGTACTTAATACACTTCACTGTATGTATACCTCAATTTTAAAGACAAAGAATTTAAAGACTAAATGTAAAAAAACTGGAAGTCTTCCCTCTTTGATAAATACTTTGCAAAGATACCATGTTTTCAATAGAGATACAGATACACACAAGACCCATTCAAATCTAAATTTAAAAAATCATAAGAACTCAGCACAAGCTGTTCTCTCTGCCAAATAGTGGTGAAGGTGTTGTCACATTTCATCTCATTCATAACAGATGGAGATGACAAACAGAAGTATTTTAGGAGAAAGACTGACAATGAAATCTTGGCAGTGAAATTCTCATTTTTTGTTCATTAAGTAGAATCACACTGTGGTAGACTAGATTATTATTCAGCAAATCCTCCCTCCCTCCCCTGGACCTCAACAGGAGAGTATTCTTCTACTCCACGGATACTGCGCCTGGCCATGTGACCTGACTGGCAAGGAAGACGTTCAAGATATGTGACATAATAGAGCCTTGACATGTGTTTCCATGTCTGGACTTGCCCTCTTGAGCTACTGGCTTTTTTCACCCAAGGATGAGATCTACATGGAGCAGATCTGGACTCATCCTGGCACCTGAAGTAGCCCAGTCTAGTTCAACCAAATCCTAGGCAATCTGCACACGAGTACGTAAGAGTTAATGCTTGCTGTTATAAGCCACTGACAGACTGGGCAGTGTAATAAATACTGTGTTTTCCCTTTTGAGAATAAAGAACTTATTTACTCCATGCTAGATGTGCTGTGAGCAGATAGCCCTCAGCTGTCATCTCTGGTATGATCTCAATTTAAGAAAGATTCATCACCCAAGGTCATGCCCTCTTCTTGGGGCAGTCTTCACCCAATGATGCAAGAATATAAAGGTCCTGCCTGTCACCCTGATTTGGGACAACCTTTCGAAGTATCCATGGAGTTGGCTGAGGCCTTCATTCATACTGTACCATAGCCCACCTTCTTCCTCTGTTCAATCCTGCTTCCTTCCCTTCTCTTCCACAGGTGTTGACACCTAATAAACTTCCTACATAAAAATCTCCATCTTAGAGTCTGTTTCTCAGAAACCCAGCCTGTAACATGTAGCATTATTTTGGCAACAGCTAACTGATACACATATATATTCAATCCTAACTATTGATTTGCTCAGTTAGCATTTTATAAAAACTTGACATGTATACCTCCAGCACAAATTATAGCATTCAGAACACCAAATCTATTTAAAAATTAATGAGCATATGGTTTTTTTCTAAGCAGAAGGTGAATATAAACTCTTATGAGTATAAACTGTAAACCATGATCAAGGCAAAACATTTTATATATAAAAGAGAAGTATGCCATCCATTCTCAATTTCTGCTTCAGTGCCCAGTACTCAAATCAAAATACCTCATTCATCATCAAATTTGTTAAGACTTAAGTTGTCATTTACTCAAATCAATCTACAAGATACCCTGAGCCACGTCCTTGTGTGCAGTTGTACCTTCTGATTATTATCCCAAGACAGCTATGGGGTGGCAGGGCCACAGTAACCCCAGGGCCCTAAATGTCATTTGTGTGAGCAGAACTAGGAATTCTCCCCCTCCCCTCCCAGGCTCTGATTTTAGACACAAACCAGACAAATACCTAACAACTGTGTGAGGACACTGAAGAACAACCAGTGAAGGCAAGGGGACGCTAAACTAATTCAGGAAGAAGTAGGACAGGAAAGCTCCCACACCGACTTGAGCTTTGATCTTGAAGGAATTTTCTAGACTGCCACACAGCAGAACGGACAAAAACAGAAAGTTTCCTTTTTACTAGGCCGAGGTAAAATTGGGTAAGACCTGGGGAGCAAAAACCTATGGAGGATCATGTTCCAGGCCCTGAAGGAAATCACAATATATTAAAAGAACTGGTATCATACATGTTCTCTGAGCACAACCCCCAGGGCAATTAAGATAAATTTATGAACCTCATTTCCTTGGAAATTAACTCACAATTAAATGCAAAATTATAAAGTAAATTAAGAAATACTTAGAACCAAATGATAATAAAAAAGACTACATATAAAAGCATAGTAGATACAGAGGTACATTTACAGTCTTTTAAATATTGATGATGGAAAAGTAGACAAAGTTCATGGGCTAAAGTCAGTCTTAAAAAGCTGGAATAGGAATATCAGAGTAAACCCAAAGAAAAGTAGAAGGAAGAAAATAATAAACAGGAAAAAAAAAACTAAATAGAAAACATACAATAAAAAAAAAATCAACTGAACTAAAATCTCATTCTTTTAGACAATAAAAAAGAAAAATCTGGCAAAACTATCAAGAAAAAAATGGGAAATGACACATATAAACAACAACAGGATGAAAAGCTAGTTATAACTGGGGACTTAGCAAATTATTCTAATAAAGAATACGATGAAAAATTACATTGATAAATTTAAAAATTTAGGGTAAAATAAAAAATCTCCTGATTTAAATGATCAAAATGGACTTAAGTAGCATAAAAACTTATTCTAATTATATCAAATTATAACCACAACCCAAACTAAGGGACATTCTGCAAAATAAATGGCTTGTACTTTCAAAATGCCATGGTCACGAAAGACAAAGAATGAGGAACTGTTCAGGACTGGAGGAAATTAAAGCAGTATGACAACTAAAGGCAATAAATGATTCTCAAGTCGATTTTGGACCAGAAGAATTTTTTTCTTTTGTTATAAAGAACATAACTGGAACAACTAGAAAATCTCATTAAAGCCTCTAGATTAGATAACAGTACTATATAACGTTCTTTCCTGCCTTAATGATATATATAGAAGGAAGAATAATTTCATATTTCATATTTCTTACTGCAGTGGTAGTCTTATTAGTTTTAATTCTAATTTACAGCCTTGGAAACATGGATAGTACTCTAAAGTTTAAGGAAACTGAGTTTAAAAAAAATTATAGGAATTCTCAATCAATTTTCTATTCATTTTGAAGACTACATTTCTGATGTAAAGTAATACGTAAAATGTTAATCTAAAGATTTATATATTCTAGGGGCACCTGGGTGGCTCAGTCAGCTAAGCGACTGTCTCTTGGTTTCAGCTCAGGTTGTGATCTCAGGGTCGTGAGATCGAAGCCCACATTGGGCTCCGAGCTTAGTGCAGAGTCTGCTTAGGACTCTCTCCCCCTCTACCTCTGCCCCTCCCCCTGCGCCCCCCCAAAATAAATAAATAACTCTTAAAAAAAATGAAGATTTATATATTCTGCTGAGTACAGTTCCTTGATATGTTGTAATAACTGTGATCTGCAAACCACCCTCAAATTCCCAGCACTCTCAAGGCCCTAAGCGAATATGTGATTTCAACAGGACTCACAAACAAAGAGAACAAAGTACATGATTAATGGCTAGCATTTTTTATAGACTTAATATCTGAAGAATAAAATTACTATTGGTTGTGTCGACTTTCTCTTTTCAGGAAAGTCAATCATTTTTTCCATGTTCTTCTTGCTGGGAAAACTTTTATTGTAAAAATTATAGCTTGTTTAAAGGGGAAGAACATTAAATCATATAATTTCCTTGTAACAATTATATTAAAATGGGGCATTTAGGTGGCTCAGTGGGTCAAGTGCCTGACTTCGGCTCAGGTTATGATCCCGGGGTCCTGAGACCAAGCCCCACATCTGGCTCTATGTTCAGTGGGGAGTCTGCTTTTCCCTCTCCTTCTGCCCCTTTCACCCCCCGCCCTGGTGCACGCACACACTCACTCTCAGAACAAAACAAAACAAAACAAAATAATTATATGAAAATGTATGATCGATCATAATCTAATGACCATATTCAAACTTGATAATCTACTACAATGACAGTAAATATGGCATGACAAAAGCCCTTTTAGACAATTGATAATGCTATAATCAAAAGAAAGTAAATGAGACTCAACAAAATTGGGGGGAAATGTATCATTGTTATCATCTCAACAAACAACTAGTATTACTGAGCCCTCACTGTGCAGACACTGTTCTAAATGATTTCCAAGTATTACCTCATTTAATTCTCAAATTAATGCCATACGGTAACTCAGATATAGACTTTTCCAGAGGCTGGAAGGAGGGTGCCAGAGATCTTATTCAGGACACTGAGGCATCATACACTCCCTCTCCCAGTGAGAACTCAGCCTCAAGAGTCAGAAGACCCCAGTATTTGTGAATATTACCTTAAACGAAGGTGCATCAACTATTCAAAGTAATTTCTTCTGGAATGTTGATGGAAGCTCAGTAAGACTTGTGCCATAGCAATAAATAAATCACTTATCTTCCACCCAACTGGGGTAGCCAATTTCATAGAGTTCTATGCCCCTCAGAGAATTCAGGAGCCCAGGAGAAACTGCCCCAAGGCATGCTCTGGAGAGCCACTGCTTGGACACATACATCTGCAATTTATAGAGGTGTGTCTGTTTACCCTCTTGTCAGTAGATAACCCCCTGAAGCAGGACAGGTAGGTTTTATACCACTATTATTCCCAATGCAGATGAGGAAACTCAGGCCAGGTAGGTTAAGTAACTTGCATAAGACTAAATGGATCATAAGCTATACATCCAGGGGGAAAAGCCCGTAGAATCATAAAAGTGTATCCGTTTGTACCCCCACGTTCACAGCAGTATTATTCACAATAGCCAAAAGGTAGAAGCAACCCAAGTTTCTACTGATGGAAGAATGAGCATGATAAAATATTATGCAGCCTTAAAAAGGAAGGAAATGGTGACATAATACAATACAGAAGAACCTGAAGACACTATGCTAAGTGAAATAAGCAAGTTACAGAAGGGCAAATACCATATGGTTCCATTTAAACAAAGTACCTAGAATAGTCAAAATCACAGCAACAGAAAGCAGAATGGTGGCTGCCAAGGGCGGGGGAATAGGGAGCTGTTAGTTAATGAGTACAGAGTTTCAGGTGGGGAAGATGAAAACATTCTGGAGATGGACGCCGGTGATGACTGCACGACAATGTGAATGCTTCGTGCCAGAGAACAGTACACTTAAACCTGGTTCAAATGGCAAATTTTACATTGTGCCTACTTGACCACGGGTTTTAAACAAGTATATCCATTGCCTAAAACTTTCCATAATTCCTGGTCTTTAGACTGTGTATGTTCAGCTCTGGTGACACAATGAGGCTAGAATTCAAATTTATAATCACTCTCAGCAAAGAGATGCAGTCAGTAAAGATTTATTAAAATGCTAAGTAACATTTAACAGAAATAACATACTCCAATGACCTACTTTAATAAAGCCTATTGTCTTATGTTGCAGAGATAGAAACTAATTTATTCATTCTCAGATATTTACCGAACACCTAGGATATCAACCAAGAACTACACTTGGTGCTGGGAACTCAACACTGAAGATAATGAGGATGCAGTCACTATACTAATGACTGCCACAAGCTGATATGTAAGGAATGGGAAGAAGACAGCGAGACACACGTTAATGAGATAATCGCAAAAATAAGTGTTTAATTACAAACAACTAACATGGAGGAATGTGGCTGGTTCTCCACATGAGCACATCACGAAGGAACCTGCCTTAGACGGATGCATTAGGCAAGACAGGAAGAAAGATGAAGAGTGAAGGTGGGGCTGTGAGAGCATCCAGGCAAAGGGCAGTGAAGTGGCAGAGATCCTGTGGCGGGAGACAGACCATGGAACCAAAGGACGGCTACAGCCTGGCTGGGTCCCAGAGGACACAAAGTGTCAGGGCAAGGGACTGGAGAGAGGGGCCAGGCAAAACCCCACAGGTTTTTTTGTTTGTTTGTTGGTTTGGGTTTGTTTTGGTTTTGGTTTTGGTTTTGGTTTTTTTTTTTTTGGTTTTTTTGTTATTTTGTTTTTCTTTTTGACTGTTTCAAGGATCTGGGTTTTCACCCTGAAAGCAATTAAAAGCCACTAAAAGGATGTAAGATAGGAGACAGCAAAATCAGAACCGCATTTTAAAAAGATCAGATAGGAGAACTAGAGATGTTCCAGGATGCAGTGTCCTTCTTACAAAATCAACACAGACTGACCTTTCTCAGAACCAGACTCCGCATCACAGAACCTGTCTCTAGTCCTGATTCTGTCACTAATTAAATATGAATCTTTATATAAGTTACTTCACTATTATCTTTAATATGATCTAACCTTGAAGATTTCTAGGCTCTGAACACTCAAAAAACTCTTTTTCTCAGATCCTGTCCTCCAGCTTGCTTTAGTCCTCAGGGTCCAAGGAAATGAGAAATCTAGTACCTATATGATTACCTGTTCTCCGAGACCGAGGCTCCCTACCAATGCACGTGGCATTCTGCCCCTCCACCCACAGGGTGCAGACCACCAACTACCACTTACTGACCACCTCTGGTGGTCTAGGCCTTCCACCAACTACCACTTACTGACCACCTCTCGGTTTACTTTGTTTTAAGGAATTCTGTTTCCACAAAGGGGAGAAGAGAGGTCAATGCAGGTTGTAAACTGATTTCATTTCTTTCTTTGCATATTGCACAAAGTACACTTTACATTTTTTTTTTAAGATTTTATTTATTTATTTGACAGAGAGAGACAGCCAGCGAGAGAGGGAACACAAGCAGGGGGAGTGGGAGAGGAAGAAGCAGGCTCCTAGTGGAGGAGCCTGATGTGGGGCTCGATCCCGGAACGCTGGGATCACGCCCTGAGCCGAAGGCAGACGCTTAACGACTGCGCCACCCAGGCGCCCCTACACTTTACATTTTAATGAAACGAGGGTGAAATCTATAAAGCCTCCACGACAACGTTAATTTTTTAACAATTATAAATCTTACCATGTATCTTAAAGCAGTGTTTGAAATTCAGTCTAGCTATGATTTTAACAGAACTCAAAACAAGGGTGTCAGACCTAGCGATCTGCAGGCAGCTTAATTACCTCCTCCCAAAACATTACTGGTGACTCGACAAGTAGCATACAGAATCTAGGATAAACAGATGCTTCGGATTAGGAATGCTGAAAGCTAACTGCAGTCCTTACAGGAAAAACCATAAAGAAAATCACGTAGAACAGGCCCCCTGAGGTCCTGTAGTTCTAGAACTCTGCCCTCTCTGCAGTGAGAGGTGTACAGATACTCAGTCTGGTCACCTGATGGACACAGGTACTAACTCTATATCTATACAGACCTGAAAACAATGACAGAAAAAGTAAGAATCTGACTCTCAAATTCGACTGAATGATGAATCTAATTTTCATTTAATGGCACAAAACAACTTACCAGTTTTTCATATGCTCTTTTGGGAAAACAATCTGTAAAGCTCATGTTATCAACATATAATTAATCAATATGCAGCCACTCCCTCTCACTTCTATAGTAATGCCCCAGGATCTTATATGTTAACATCAAAGTAGAAGGCATGATACCACTGGGCAAACAGGATTAAAGGTGCAGGTCACAACATCTGAAATAACAAAGAGCACCTTTTTCTTCCTGCTTTTGTGACTTCTGAAAGATGTCAATTTTATGGCACTGAAAATAATCTCAACCCAAGAACAACATATAGAAAAACTCCAAGTAAAGCTGAACCTGGAGTAGTTAGAGCAGGACACCAAAGCATTTTAATGCTGCAGACAAAAGAGCAGATCTTTGGTGCTGCGTAATCCAAGACAGACAGTAATACAGATTTTTAAACCCACGCCATTTTAACGACAGCGAGAGAGAAGAGGTAATTCGGGAGAGAGAATTCCTCAGAGTCAAGCACAGGTCAAACCCTATCTCTGAAACCAGCTGTACAAACATGACAAAACACAATTCCCTGGGCCTCTGAGTACACTTCTGCTTTAAAAAGTAACAGAGTAGTAAACAATTTAAGATACTAGATGTAATACAGAAGTGGCTTCCCAACTGCTAAATACCAAAGGAGACAAAACAGAAGAAATGAGAACACTGGAGCGTGTGAAAAGCCCCCGCCTAGGAGTATGCAGGCCAGGACTGGGAAAGATACACACAGAATGGTGTTTAGACTAATTAAGGTACATCGGTTGTGCTCTCTTTAAAACGCTTCTTTTACAAACAGCCTTCACGGACAGAAACCAATACTGAATCCAAAAAACTGCTCTCTCCGAAAAAAAATTTGCCCGCTGTGCCACCAGGCACCACCAGTGGGAAGCAGAGAGTCGCTGGCGCAGGATCCCAGAGCCCACGCACCAGCTCTTCACCTGTTCACACCTACCTCCAGGCAAACCAGCCCCCCTGTCACGGAGCTCTGTACTTTCTCAAGAGCAGGCCTGCCCGCCTCACTCCTCAGACAGGGGAGAGGGAACCTCCTGCACTACGACCAGGAGAGCATCTGCACTGAGGATCTGAAAAGCATTCTCGCAGAAGAACAGTGTTAAACCACAAGAGACTGGCTATATAAGCAACGAGTTTGTCCATACAAGCACAGTCGTGCAACATTTAAAAAAAAAAACCTTCCAATTCTTACGATGATGATATGAAAGAGTGTTCATTTTATATTGTTAGGGAAAACATGGTGGGAGGAGGCAAAGTACAAAACTCCCATTTAAATGACTTCCACTATGCGTTAACAAAAGAGTTCACGTGGGACTTATCAGCTTTTTTATAATGTGGTACTTGCGCAGGGACAGACAGATCCACAAAACAGAAGAGAAGAGGTAACAAATCCAGAAGCAGACCTGACCATATCTAAAACCCTGAAATGAGAGAGGAGAAGCATTACAAAATCATGAGGAAACAACCAATTCAATAAAAGGTGTTGGAATGTTTATTTTCCATAGGGGAAAAAAGCACAATGAGACTCCTATACCTCATTCCAGTCTTAAAAATAAACTCCAGATGTATTTATAGTCTTGAATATGAATAACATTTTAAAACTATTAGAAAAAAGTAAAATAATGCAAGTGAAGAATGGACAAAGGATATGAATCTAAAAGACAAAGAAGAAAAACCCTCAAGAGCCAATAAGCATATGAAAACCTGCTTAACCTTACTAAGTAAGAAACACATTAAAATGAGATAAGCATCAGGTTAGTAAAAAATTTTAGCCTGAAAATACACAAAGTTGAAGACAATATAAGAAAATGGATGAGGAAAGAAAAACATTCACTGACTGCTTGTGGGATTATAAATTTCTATTTTAGTGTGCAGAATAACTTGGCTGCATTTGGTCAAATTCAAAGTGAGTGCAGCCCTATGAATCACTATGAATAACTATTCCAATTCACGTTATGGCAGAAAGCTCGCATACATGCTCACAAAGGATATGTGCTGGAATTTTCAAAGCAGCATTATGGGTAGTAGCAAATGAAAAGTGTTTTTAAAGCACGCCAGATGTTCATCGTTAAGAGAATACATAAATAATGTGGTGTCGTAGTCCATGAAGGAGAACTACAAATACTACCCTGTAGCTACAATGAGTGAACTGGGTATGTGTTTATTAACATAGCTAGATGTCAAGAACAAGCAAATAGCAAAATGTCACAGAGTAAATTGAAACACATGCAAAACAATCTTTATGTTGTTTTCAGACACACAAATACACAGTGAAACTAGAAAAACACAGACTAGATACATAGCAGATCTGTTACAGTGGCTGCCTCTTGACAGGAAGCAGGGGTGATGGGCATCAGAGGTATGGAGGGAGGGTGCAGAACAGAACTAGGGACTCAACAGTATAATGGTTGAAATTTTCTTTAATCCAAAGAACTAAAATACTAGCATTTGTTTTAGCTGGCATTATGTGGAGTTTTATTACATTATCCTCTGTACTATTCCGTAATTTGCTGCTATTACTGTTTATAATGCACAAAGAGTGGCCGAAAGGAAATATTACAAAATGGTAAGAAAATTCTACTCTGGGTAATGAGAACAAGACTTTTCTTTTTGGCTGCCTCTGTATTAAATTTGACAATTTTTCAAGAAAGCATACACTGATTTTAGAATTGGGGGAAAAATCTCCTTGAACAGGAAAAAAAATACAAGTGGTGATTAGATTCCATACAGATCTGGTTCACAGAAATATCTAGTGACAGGATTTTGAAGGTTTTTACAAATGTGACACTTGTACCCTCGCTCCTTCAGTAAAGTACTCTACAATTTCTAAGAAACAAAATACAAACCTATTTTGAAACCCCTAAACTTTTATATAAAATATTAATGTACCAATGGAGAAAACAAAACGCGCTCCTATAAACAACAGTCCAGTCTCTGAGAAAGCATAAAGGGGCTGCATATGGCTACAGAATATTCAGAGTATTCATGCTTTCACCATCATCTATAGTGTAAGAAACAAATTTGATGTGCATTCCAGTATGAGTTTTTATATTACTGTTGTTTTTATATTATTATGGCATTTCAAATTGGAATATAACCAGAAAGTAGTAAAACCTATCACTGTATTCCATTCCATCAGAGAACAGACCTGAAACTTGTAGGAGTAGACCTGGGAAAACCTGTGACGGGGTACTGAACATCAGTACTCTAAGTGTGAAGGTTTGGATTAGCACTGAAGAACTTGAGACAAAGAGGAGTGGTCAGGTTTTGGATGTATTTTGAAGGGAGACGTTTTTAGGACTTCTGGGCATTTTATTTGGTAGCGATTATGGTCTGAAGAACTGAAAGGAAGACAGGATTGGAAGATGTATTTAAGTTTATACTATAAATCTCTGAATGATCAATTTAACAGGACCAGAAAAATTATTGCTCACATTTTTTCTGCATATTCTGGGCAAGACCTGCATTTGTGGTCATCATCAACAGAGCACAGTGATGACTTCAAAGAAAGTCACCAGAAACTAGTATTCAGAAGAGGCAGGATGCATAATGTAGTGTCCTGAGTGATGATGTAACCAGCATTAATAAACGGTCTCAGGGAACTGCAGAAGCAAGAAGATCTACATTAATAAACTGGTTGTAAAGAGCCATGGTATTGTGAGGAAAAAAAAAAAAAAGGAAACCTTTATTACATGTAATGGCTATTGGTCAAATAATTTAAGCTCGCCAAGCCTTGGTTTTTTCATCTGTAAAACAGGCATCCTACTATGCTTGTCTCAAAGGGCTGTGGTAGTCAAATACAGAGTAACTCGAACTGGCAAAAACCTGCAGGTCCACTTTGCTGGAGGGTGCAGAGAAAGAAGGCAAGCGCCAAGCTCAATGCCTGGCCACAGCAGGCATTAGTGCTATAACCCAAATATGGTAAATTTCTCTTGATCATGAAAGCAAAAAAAGGAAATAGTCTTAGAAGAAGCAACCATCATGTAATGAAATGAAGTACAGAACCAGAACCTCTTTCTAATGAACAGACACGAAAACTTTATTGATACTGAATAATGACATGACAACCAAATAACTCCTATAGCAACAGTTTTAAGAGGTCGTCACGTCCACGAAAAAAGCCCTGTAAAGCATTATATACGATGTACAACGATTTAAGTCCATAGACAGACTACAAGAAAAAAAGCATACAAGTGAAGATGGGTCAGAATGTTAAATTGTCTTCCCCGGAATATTCTTCTCCCATTTCATAGCTACTCCATCAACAGTCATTCTTATTTGTCTCAGCTCACAAACACAAGAGGGGACTTCGGAATGGGACACCCTATCCCCAGTTAACCAATCAGGTGAGCCAAATCAACCTAGCAGTCAGCAGGGCGAAGACCCAGAAAGTTCTTTCACCAGAAATCGCTCCCATCTACAACATGCGGTACTGGCTTTAAAACTGAAGTAGCAGAGGAAATAATAACCCCTAAATTTCAAAAAGCATCTTACCAGGGTGATGTCTCGCGACGCTGCAGCTGCGCTCATATGCAGACTCGGCTGCCTCACAGAACTGCTGCAATCAAGGGCTCGAGCGAATGTCCCCACAGCACTGAATAAGCCACCAAAACAAAGAGGAAACGTTAAGACTGTTATTTTTTCTATGTTTAAAAAAACAAAACAAAACCATGCATTGGGTAGTGCATGCAAATTGTAAAAGTCGGAGGTGAGGATCTAGGGGCCGCAAGCTGAGGTCTGAGTGTGAGTCTCAGCCTTGTCTCCAACGCATGTTGGGCCTAGGGTGAGATGTCCCAGTTTCTTCCTGTGCAAAGAACAGCGCAGGCCAAGAAGAGCTCTACACATTCGTCTCTGCTACAGTTCCTTTCCGCGGCAGGCGGACTCGTTGCCTTCTTGCCCATGGTGCGGTCATTCAGGGACGATCTCCTGGAGTGGACCGCACCAGGCAATTTGCCTCGGCCACTTCAGAGATAGGGGATGGCACATGGATGGAACCAACCTCTGCCTGCATCTAGCAATCTCAGAAACTTGTCATTCCTGAGTGTATCAGCCTCCAAGAGGTAATCCTCTAAACAGGCTGCAGAGGACTATTTTCCCTGGTCTTTATGGCTGGGGCTCATCTTGGGCAATACTTTTCTTTACACAGGAAGACCGGTAAATTTACATAGGTAAATAACAAACGTAGCTGTCAGGTGGACATGTGCTACGGAGAAAAAATAAAGGAAAGAGAGAAGAAACAAAAAGTCAAACAAGTTCGTGGATGTTTGGGAATCAAGTATCAGATAAAAAGTTATTTTCTGTAAGATTTAGGCATTGACAAGCCAATTTACTATATATGGGTCATTATAAGGAAATGGAGAAAAAGTGATCTGTGTGCCATAAAGAAGGAGGGAAAGACCTATTATGAAATCCATGGAGTAAACAATTTGGTATTGAACTGTGCTAAAAAAAAAAAAAATGGGAAGTAAATAAGCTGCAGAGTTTGACAATTACTGCAAAACAAGCTCTACTTTTTTATACCCAAATTGTGAATCCCAATGACATTTTTTTCCTTGAAATGAGTTATCATCAATTGTAGCAACCTCTTCCTATGAGGGCTCAAGATATAACAGATTTCCATTAAAACAAACAAAACAAAAAACAATTACAACATTTTTTTCACTTAATGATTCAGAAGGCCTTCCCACAGATAAAGCATGAAATGAACACAAAACTTGCTGCTTGTTGTCTGTGTTTCATTCTATTCCCCTTCTCTTGTATTTTAAGCATGTTGGCTGAGGAAGAAATTTTCTAAATGTTCTAATTAACATATAACACAGGTGCACAAAAGCACACATTGTACAGCTATGCAGTAATTGCAAAGCGAACCCATTCATGTCACTAACACCCAGGGCAAGAAACAGAACGCAACAGAACCCCAAAAGACTCCTCGTGCTCCTTCCTGATCTGTACTCCCTTCCTCTTCCCGAAAGAGAACCACCATAACGGACTCTAACACCATGGGTTAGTTTTGCTCATTGGAGAACTTAATAAAAGCGCATACTATGTACTCTTTTCACATCCAGCTTCTTCTGTTCAAAATATGTTTAGGGACTCACGCATGCTACTGGCCATTCCTGTGTTCCTTCATGTTCCTTGCCATGGAGCATTTCTTTGTATGATGCCCCATCCCCACCCCTGCTCTACTGTTGATGGACGTCTGTGTCCAGTTTGGGGCTACACTGGGTAGTGTCATTGACGCCATCTGTATATGTATCTTCCGGTGCACAGGTGTAGGTATGCTCGTCTGCTGAGTATACATTCAGGAGTGAATGTAAAGGCTGTGTCTCTGACAGCCAAGAGGCCATACCAACTCACACTCCCAGCAGCATGACGCGAGAGTGCTTGCCGCTCCACCCCTATTCCAATGCACTCTTTTAAATTGAACCCTTCTGGTGGGATGTGCAATGGTATCTGATTATGGTCTTAATTTGTATTTAGAAGATCTTTTTTTAAACAAAAATTGAAAAAGGCACAGGTGCATCTCTTTAGTGTCTCTCATGCTGGCTTTAAGAAAAAAAGGAAATGTTATGGTCCTTGGCAATGAGGAAAATGAAAAAACAATGAAAATCAAACTTGAAATCGCAATGTCTACTAAATAATCCCAGATCTGGGTAACCTGTCTAGAGTCTCCACCACTGATTCATCTCCACTCCCAAATCTTCAATCTCATCTATCCACTGGACTGGCTTCCCCAACTATGTACTCCAGGTGTCCATCTGATGACCAGTGGCTAGGTGTGTGGCCGCTGGAGCCTGAGCGCCTAGCCGCCAACGTGATGTGTGACTTCCATGGAGACAGGCACTATGAACAGTGTTAAAGGCGGGCTGAGGCCCTTTTTTCCTTTGTGTTATGATAAAAATTAGAGAACATAATGAAGACCCTTCTATTCATGTCTATATCTGTCTAATATTTTGCCATTTTTTGTCCATTTTTTAAGGAAATAAATACTAGAAATTTTAGAACCTCTTATACACATTCCCAGAACTCATACATACATACATAAGCATATGCATCTATATGCCCATTCATGAAATAAGACATTGTTTGTACATTATAAAACTCTTTATAAGTGATCATACGGTGTGTATCCTCACTCAATATTATTTTTGAGATTTATCTCTTTGCTATATATCCCTCTAATTCATTCATTTTCATTGTTGTAATATTCCACCACTGAATATGCCTCATTCACTTATCGATTTTTCCACTATTTACAATGCTATGATAATCGCATTTACCTTCTGCTTTGCAGTAATTCCCCCATGAGCATCATTTACTTTTATAATTGAAAAATAAAAATAAATTTTTGTCCCATTCATTTTCTTAAAGGGGGCGGGGGTAGGTGGTGGGGGGAGCCACTCAGGCAGCCAGACTTAAAGCTCTCAAAGGAAAACCATATATATGCTTGGCAATAGGCCCCACTCATAGGCAAGCACCGTAAGAGGAATTTGAGGTGCACATTATTACTGACACCTGAATAATCCCTGTCCAGACTAAAGGAGGAAACTGCTCTAATTAAAGATAAGGGATTTCAGGTGTTGAATTTCATTTATACTGTTCCTTAGTGCTCAAATTTTTACAGGAAGCATTATTATTTTTATTAGTAAATTAATAAATCTATTCTCAAACAAAAACTAAAGGTTACATATTTAGGAAGTGGTGTGATACATAATTAGGTCTTCTTACATAACTAGAAAAAGAACACAACCAACGGAAAAGGTAGAATACAAGGAAAGGAATATACATACACCTATAAATTCTTTTCTAAAAAGAAAAGATACTGTTTGACTCAATAGTGCCAAACTTACCGTGCTACAACTAAAAACTGGTCAATCTGTCGATCTGTAAGTGGGCTATTTGGATCCCAAACTTTAACTTCCAATTTGGACTGTTCCCTCTCATCTGATTCTCCTGTCCAAGAACAAAGGAAATGGAGTCTTGTTACTTAACAAGGCAACTGTCAAACACGGGGCTGTGATCACCATAGCATTCACAATGTAAGGTCAATGTTTGTGGTTCTGGTACATTCTTTCAGACGGTAAATGGACAACACTTTGTAAAGTGAACTGATAATAATACAACCAAACTAACCATGAGATCTTCATTTAGTCATAACCTTTATTTTCTGAGTACGTGCTGCACGTGTGCGGCACCAAGCCTCATACTGAGGGATATGAAGACAAAAAGAAAGCACTCCTGCCATGAGACACTTTCACTACATTAAAACTAACGCGTAAGTAACCATGATATAAACGAAAAGAAACAGATGTCATAAGAGACACACAGAAATGGCTGTAAGTGGGGTGCCTGGGTGGCTCAGTCAGTTAAGTGTCCGACTCTTGGTTTTGGCTCAGGTCTTGATCCCAGGATTGTGAGACGGAGCCCTGTGTCAGGCACCGTACTCAGTGGGGAGTCTGCTTGAGACCCTCTCTCCCCCTCTGCCCCTCCTCTCCTTCCCCCTAAGAGAAAGAAAGAAAGAAAGAAAGAGAGAGAGAGAGAGAGAGAGAGAGAAAGAAAGAGAGGGAGGGAGGAAGGAAGGAAGGAAGAAAGGAAGGAAGGAAGGAAGGAAGGAAATGGCTGTAAGATTCTGAGGATTAGAGAAATCACTTCAGACTAGTTCGTGAATGGTGTCATAAAGGGGGTGGCATTTCTGCTAAGAACTGAAGGGTCTGAGGGGTGCCTGGGTGGCTCAGTTGGTTAAGCAAATGACTCTTGGTTCGGCTCAGGCCAAGATCTCAGGATTGTGAGACCAAGCCCGCACTGGGCTCCACACTCAGTGCAAGTCTGCTTGGATATTCTCTCCCTCTGCTCGCACTTTCCCTCGCTCAAATAAATAAATAAGTATTAAAAAAAAAAGAAAAAGAACCAAAGGGTCTGAGTGCACTGGCAAGGAGCAGGACTTAAAGAAATGAGAACGTGAGCAAGATCATGTGGCTTTCAAATGTGAGAGAGAGAAAAGCAGCTCTTTTTGTCCAGAGCACATTAAGAGGAATGGGAGAAGATAACTAAGAGAAGAGGGTTATGAACATATAACTGAAGATTCTACACAGATTTTATTTGGAGGTAATGAGAGGCACTAGCCTTTTCAGTAGGAGGGCGACAAGACCAGAACCAAACTTCGCATCTCGCAGTGAGCAATGGTATGTGATTGGTTTTACAGAGCTACCTGATGAAGACAAAATATGGTACTGACAGCGACGAGAGCGCCAAGAGATCTATGTAGCGGGCAGATTTCAAGTCTTGAGAAGTGCACTGGTAGGGCGGGCATGAACAGGAAGCAGGAACGCTAGCGGAGGTGAGGGCTGAGCAAAAGACTGACAATAAAACAGGATGCTTTGTTTTAGAAATCTCTCACAAGGAGATATAACCGTCAGGAGGGACGCAATGTCCAGAGAAAGGATAGTAAAGGAAAAGAGACTTGGGAGGCAGTTGGGAGTTTGATTTACAGCTATGGATTTCTTATTAGGCTGGGGGCTGGGTGTGCTGTGTTTTACTTTTGATCACTGCATCGATAACATGAGGCAGAGTGCTCTGCACTGACTGATACACTCTAGCTAAACATCCCTGGTGACTGACAAACACTGGCTATGAGGCTCTACTCAGCTCAGTCCTGGTAGAGGAGCCAGCAGGTATCAGAGGCTCAGCAGGAGAAAGGGGTGGGGGAGGGCGGCAGACCCAGCCTTTCCACCTGCAGTCTCCCAAGTCAGCCCCCACTGTCAGGGTGGGGCTTCCAGCTTGCCCCTTGTTCAAAGGCAGGTAACCACAGAGCCAATCTCCACCCCCAACAAAACAGAGCAAGTACTAGGCCAAAGAGATCTAAAGTGTCTGAAAGGATTTCACTTTTCATTGTTTTTGATTACAATTCTCAGCCATCTAAGCCAAGACATTCAACATTACCTGTTAAAACCCCAAAAATGTGCAAGCTGCAGGAAACTGGAGAAGGTTAGAACGACACACTTAGACTTCCCTGTAATCTCTGAATAATAAAACTTAAGATAAATAGTCATGGTAAAATGGTAAAAAAGATAATGATAAAATGAAATCAAGATGATTAAATGATGATGCATTCAGTATTAAGCCCGTTACACTATATACTCCAGAATGTCATGGTAAAACCGATCTTTACTTTCAAATTCGAGTTAGTTGATACATTTCAGTCCCACCCACACATTGTGCAGCGTACAGCAGAAATATAATTCACTATAAGAATTCAAATAAATCTGCTGCAAACAATAATAAAACATTCTTGGATGCATTCATACTAATACCTAAAATGCAGACAATACCATGGGATGAGAACAAAAATAGCAGCAACAACAACAACAAAAGAATAAATATAGAAGTGTTCCATATCAAACAGTCCATACTCAGCTAATGAGAATTCCCCATTTTGGATTCACCATATAATTAATTACATTTGTATCACAGTGTGATCACTTTTTCACAGGGGAAAACCTTTTAAGAACCTCTTTTATAAACCTATTTAGAATCTATAAAACTAAATTTTCAGTTAAGCTAGCAGTAATCTTTGGAATGGTCTTAGTAATTGTGGTGTGAGCCAGAAAGGACCAAGATTAATTTCATGATCTGGTCATGTTCATTCTAGTCAATGTAATAATCTCACTTCCAACCTCCATTTATGATAATCTGCACAACTCCAATCTAGTCCCACACCAGCCCATGAAAATCTTCCTAATCTCTGAGTTCTTAAAAAAAATAAATAAAATAGGGTTTATGGGGGGGGGGACAACTTTGAAAACCTATTAAACTTGGTAACCAGAGTATTAAAAAAAAAAGGAATAATCATTAATACAAATACTAGCACAGTCAAGTTTCCACCACCACTTGCAACAAAACCAAAGGCTGGTCGACCCTATATCTCCTTAAACCCCGGTCTCACACTTCTTCCACTGAGATGTAGGTCACTGTATACGGTTTCTACAAAATTAAAAAAAAAAACAGGGTGTAGGGTTTCTTTTTAACACTGGGTGAAATGTCTTCAAACCTCCCTTCATCTTAACTCTTAAGCTTCCCCATATAGTTTTACCATAGTGGAAAGTGCCACCGATTTTGAGGCCACTAAACCAGCCACTACCTGCACTAAAGGAAAGCACTTCTTGTAGAATTTCCATCTTTTTTCTCTTCAACTCTCTTTACCTGTAAGAATACTTGCTTCCCTGATTGCTGGGAGAAGTCTCCTATACACTGACCCAACTTCCACACTATAATGATTATTTCCCTATTTATCAACTGCACATGAACTAATCCAAGTTTCAAGAGCACATACTGTAGCTGAAGAGGCTATACTAATTCTTTAATTCTCAAAGACAGATAACTCCCCAAATCCCCAAGTATCCACAACAGTTATGTAATTAGTAGCAGCAGGCAGTGGGGGCCAGGGGAGAGGCAGCTGCAACAGTGAACAAGGACAGTCAGGTGCTACGAGAAATGCTTTACAGGAATTACTTTATCGGATCATCACATACACCATCGTTAAAGAGGAGATAATGGGGACTTCGCGGGGTTAGCTTTCCACAGGTTACTCAGCTAAACAGATTACTGCCAGGTTTTACCCAAATCCATAAATCCAGTCATTTTAGTTTATTAATTTAATGTTATAATACTTTTTAGCAGTTACAAATTTTAATTTAATATGTAAATAGATTTTTCTTAAAATTTCAGTATTACAATGAAATAATACAGTGAATAAATAATTCAAAACTCCCACCAGCACATCTTTTTCAATGGCAAGTTCTTTAGGTGGTTATTCAAACTCAATACAAGATTTAAAATCTCAAAGAAACTTTCACCTTCCTTTGCAAACTACATACCGATCTTTCCAGAGCTCAAGAGTTTGTTAGCTGGTGGGGAGCCATAAGTGAATTTAAAAATTCTGAAGCTACAAAAAGATGTATTCGCTAGCAAGACAAATGCCACAATGTCTTAGACTCCATCGAGACACATCTACAAACAAAGCAAGCCTGTAATACACTCTGGCATGGTGCGATGCTGCTGCCTACTCAAGGTATTAACTCAAGTTCTATGGCCCATGCCAGTGCAAATCAGAATCTGGCCACTGGTCAAAATGTACCCACTCAAGAGCATCAAAAGGGTTAGTAAACCCAGACTGCAGCAAGTCCTAAGTATCTGTTCTTGAGTATGACATTTTCTACTATTTAATTTCCCTGCAAACAGGTACTAGCTACGATCGGAGTTTCAATGACGTAATGTCCATGTTTCTCAAGAGTGGTTTAACTGCTGGTGACCTATTTGCCACCCTACACGCTTCTCCCCTGAAAATACATTAATTACAAAAAAGGAAGGGGGTTCTTTAAATCTTGCATCTAGTTAGTTGCCTGATTACAAGTGAAATGGAACATGTTGGATATGCCAAATGCTTTAGGCTGAAATAAGAATCCAAAGTGACTTCTTCATTTATGATGAAAAATATGGTGTTTTTCTTTGTTAAAGATGAATACTTACAGCTAACAAATTATAAACTTAAAAATAAACTTAACAAGAAATGTATAAAATCTATATGACTAAATCTATATTAAGAAAAACAAAACAAAACCACAAGACCCAAAAGTAGCCTTGAACAAAGACATCCCTCATTTCTAATTAAGATTTTTCAAAACCATCAAAAGTCTGTTCTCCCTAAATTAACTTAAAAATTAACTGAAACTCCAATAAACATAGTAAGGAAGATTCAAGCTGATAATGAAGTTTATTTGGAAAAATAAAAGGAGAATTAGCCTCACCAGATATTACCACACACTACAAAGCTGCTATAATTAAAACAGTGAGTTACTAGAACATTACCAAACCAGTGAGACACAATAAAAACCTCAAAACAGACCCACGCAGACCCACAGAAACAGACTCAATATTATGAAATGACCCGTTACCTCCCAAAGTAATAGAAAATATTAATACAATTTCAATCAGAATTCTAATGAAATCTGGGAAGGAAGAATGTTGACTAACTGATAAAAAAAAGTCAACAGTCAGGGGCACCTGGGTGGCTCAGTTGGTTAGGTGACTGCCTTTGGCTCAGGTCATGATCTCAGGGCCCTGGGATCAAGCCCCGTGTTGGGCTCCCTGCTCAGAGAGGAACCTGCTTCTCCATCTCCCTCTGCTGCTCCCCCTGCTTGTGTTTTCCTGCTCTCTGTCAAATAAATAAATAAAATCTTAAAAAAAAAAAAAATTCAACAGTCAGGAAAAAATCTCTGAGATGAGACACCTCCCCACCCTGCCACACACACAAGAAATTTTAAGGAACAAAGAGGGGACACTTACCCTACTATGAAACATATAATAAGAGACAGATAAACTTGGATCTATCACACAACAAAACACTGAATATAATTTCATGGATCTCAATAGAATAGTTATGTAACAAACAGGGAGAACATATTAAATTAGTAACAATGTTTGACAGTGGGCAAGGAGGGATGATCTGAGGGACTACGCCTGTTTGTTTTCAGTATACTTGCACTTTCTACCATTTCAGTATACTTGCACTTTCTACCACAATTCCTATTATTTGCAATAAAGTAATTTTAAAATCTAAAAAATGGGGGGGCACCTGGGTGGCTCAGTCGTTAAGCATCTGCCTGCAGCTCAGGTCATGATCCCAGCGTTCTGGGATCGAGCCCCACATCGGGCTCCCTGCTCAGTGGGAAGCTTGCTTTCCCTCTCCCACTCCCCGCACTCGTGTTCCCTCTCTCGCTGCCTCTCTCTCTGTCAAAGAAAGAAATAAAAATCTTTTTTAAAAAAATCTAAAAAATGGGAAGAAGCAAAGAGAATACAGTGGAGCCCCATTGTTACGCTATGTTGCAAAGGGACTTCGTCCTATGCACTTCTAACTTGTACGGCTTCTCTGGCAATTCTGTGTGATGAAGAGACAGGACTCTAGGAGTGGAGTACCAAACAGCGGACTTCAGTGTGTCCTTCTGTCAATCCTAAGGTTCACGGGGATATCTTGAGAGATCCAATGGGACCTTCTCTCCTACCTCACCCACAACAACCTGGCTTTTCTTATTTTATTTAAGGTCATGCTGTGTAGTGTTTCATTAGGAGAAAGTATTCTATTACCTAAATAAAGTTTATAAACCACCCACCCAGAAGACTGCCAGCAGAAACACTATGTTAAAGGTAATTAATACTTGTTAAAGAACTATGAAAGATCTATTACATTAATGAACATTTAATCACATTTTCTAAATATAAAGTATGCCTTTGTCAGATAACTCCCCAAATGCCACAAGCTGTTAAGAATCATTCCTCTTACCCAGAAGAACTTCAAGTCCATTTTGAGAAGAACTGTAGAATAAATTATTGCATTTTATGTATCATTTTGTTTCCTAAAATCATTTTTTAAAATTCTAATCTAGGTAGATATGCTTTCCAAATTACGTAACTTTAACCAGCTTTTATGCCTTTCAGGGGTAAATACCATATTTTAAATAGTCTTTCAGATAAACAGGATCTTGTGATCTGATTCTTCTGCCTACTGTTACTTGAAACATCCAACTTCATTACTTGGTTCAGCATTTATCCATGAGCAATACGCAAAAACTTCCAGGCTTTCCATACACCAAGGCTTATGCTCAGTGCTTAAGGGAGAACCACACGATCAACATCTCAGGTGTTGATTTTAAAATTTCTGAAGTCAAATAATAAAAAGTAGTATAGGGGCGCCTGGGTGGCACAGCGGTTAAGCGTCTGCCTTCGGCTCAGGGCGTGATCCCGGCGTTCTGGGATCGAGTCCCACATCAGGCTCCTCTGCTATGAGCCTGCTTCTTCCTCTCCCACTCCCCCTGCTTGTGTTCCCTCTCTCGCTGGCTGTCTCTATCTCTGTCAAATAAATAAATAAAATCTTTAAAAAAAAAAAAAGTAGTATAAAAGATAGTATGAGTGACCTATGTACACAGTTCAAAGACAGGAGGAATGAGGGTTCAGGGAGGAGTGACAAAGGCTGCGTAGGGGATGCAGGACTTGGGCTGGGTGTCCATGCACACATGGGCACAAGGGACCTTCCTGGCTTTTGGCCTGTGCACAGATGGACTTGCTGAACTATCTCACTAGGAACATATACCTCTGTTCAAAACTCACAGAACTGTACACTAAAAAGGGTGGGATGTACTACATATAAATTATACCTTACTCAAAGCAAGGGAAAAACCCACCTGTAAACGACTACCTGGAAGACAATTCAGCATTTTGTATAAAATTTCAAACACACGAGCCATATGACTCACCAATTCTACTTTATTTGCCAGTTATATCCAGAGTACAAAATTACCCATTATTCGCACGACAGCATTGTTTGTAAAATTTAAAAATCAAGTTCTTAAAAAATAAAATAATATTTAGTGAACACTTAGGTACAGTGATTAAGTCTAACTTCAAATATTAAGGACTAAAAATATAAAAATTACTTCTGGAAGATAAGTTGATTTGTATAGATAAGAATGCCAATAAATGTAATTTCTCAACCTATAATAAACTGGTTCACTATACCCAGTCTGTTCAAAATCATTTCCAAACACAGGTGAGCACAGACACAGCGTGCTCTTCTTCAAGCTGAATCTTAATGACTGACCTTTCCTGGTATTTAAGTTCGTGAAAACAAAGATGTCTGTAGCCTGGCATCACTGACAGCCACCACTGACACCAATGTATACTACAGTTCACAAACTCTATCTTGATTATCTGTTGATTTAACTTTTCTGCATATATTTTCTAAGAAGTTGGCAAGGTAAAGAGAGAAGAACCAATGAAAGAACATATATATATGTGTGTGTGTGTGTGTGTGTGTGTGTTTTTATTTAATAATCTCTGCTCCCAACGTGGGGCTCAAACTCACAACCCTGACTTAGATCAAGAGTCACACGCTCCTTTGACTGAGCCAGCGAGGTGCTCCTGGAAGAACTCATATGTTTTAATAATCAGAGGCAAAAACAAAAGTGGAGGCCTTTCTGTGAATAATGCAAATCATAAAAGGCCTTAAAGGAAAAGACTAATAAATTCTAAATTTCTGTATGACAAAAAAAAAAAAACATTTAAATTTAAAATCACTATTAAAAATTTTTTTAATGAAATAATTAAGTGTATGTGTGGAGGGGTGTTTGCAATATTTATAGACAAAGGGTAAATACTTCTGTGTTTACTTACCTTTAATAGTCAAAGAACTCTTGCCAACACATATAAAAAACCCGTAAGACAATGAAATATCAAAATGTGGGGAGAAAATGGAAGGTGAAAAAAATCCCTCACAATCAGCGTTGGTGAAAGCACCTGGTTCTTTCACATGTACAGTAACACAACTTTTTGAAGAACAAAGGAGCATTTTCAATATGTAAAATGTATATACCATTTCACTTCCAAGAAGTTATGCCTGAAAAAATACTTATGCAGCACAAATACATGTGTAAGTTTTCTAGCAGCATCAATTTGTAGCATCGCAAAACGTAAACACCTAACAATCTATCAACAGGGGACTAGAAGAGGGAATGACAGTACATCTGAGCAAATGTAAGACCTGCAGGGTCACTGAGAAGAATAAAAGTCACACTACTCCTGTGCAAAGGTGCTAAAGAAAGATACACTGTTAACTGAAAAGAGCAGTGGCAGAGAAACAGTCGTGGGTGGGGGGGCAGGCCAGTGTGAACACAGTGAAAACAACCACAGGCATGAAATGGGGTCGGCAACGAAGGAAAGGGGATGGTGTTCACTCCTACATGAAACATTGCTATGTTTTACTTTTTTATTAAGAATGTTTTACTTTTTAAAATCAGAAAATAAAGGTTTTAGTGTACAGTCATAACAAGAGAAAGGAAAGGTAGGTCCTGCTAAGATGTTTTTAATATGTAAAGCTCTGAATCTGTCCAGTACATAAACTACCCAGATTAGCCCAAATCTCCACCAAAATGTAACTGTTCACCAGATTCCAGACACCTCAGATAGATGACTTAAGGGCATTCAGGACCTCAAGGCACGTATGTGTCACATTAAGACACAAGTTCAACAATACGAACATTCTTAAAGTTCCATTTAAAAGGAAAACACAGTGGCACCAGATTGGTTAAGTGTCAGACTCTTGATCTTAAGAGTCGAGAATTCAAGGCCCATGTTGGTCTCCACGCTGGGCATGGAGCCTATTTAAAAAAATTAAATTAAATTTAATTAAATTAAAGGAAAACCCAGCCAGAAAACTCATAAAAATGTAAAATAAATAAATAACTGCTGAAATTATTTTGTTGCTATTTGTTGTATTTCTACAAGTGGAAGAACTTTTAACTTTTATACTTCAGCCTAAAAGTTTCCTTTCCCAGATGAGGAAAAGAATATTTGAGTTTCAAGACACACTTGTTTTCATAGGACTTGAAACCCAAAGGAAAACATACCTTCTAAGAGCATCTCTGGAATGTCTGCTTGATATCTAGGCCCCACTCTGATTTCACCTTTGTCAGCTAACAGTGTTTTCACTGAAGGGTCATAGACCAATGAGTAGAAAAAGGTGTCCTGAAAAAAAAAATGACAGAACATATTTAGGTAAACTTAATTCCTTCTACTTTTTATAAAGCAATAAGGCCAATGTCATGATAATGAAACCATAAAACTTCAGAGAGTATGTAAGATTTCATTTTTGTGAATAAATTCATAGATCTTGAAGAAGAAAACGATGTCATCATGTAAAACATTGTAAAATTAAATCAAGAAAACTAAATACCTTAAAATAAAGGTAGACTATACCTTTGTTGTTTTGTTGTTCATTTTAGTCTAAAAGAAAACCATTTAACAGCTCTAATACAAGATTCTGAAAAGCTAGCAGAGCTAAGCTGTAAGTCAAAGTAAGACACCTGAAATCGAGCAATCACTTCAATCTCTAAAGCTCACTCGGAACAAACAGGGAGGACCAGGCACCCTTTTAACTAAATGTGTCCATCCACATTTTATCAAAACGTTAAAATGCATACACATCTAACATTAAATAAAGTTTAGAAGAGTTGAGCTTATATGCAGTTTACTGATTAAATGTCACATTGTATTATTTAAATATCTATTAATTCTAATTCTGCAGTTCTCTTTTAAATCCTGAAGCACTCATATTTATATATAAATAGATATATAAACATATCTATACCTACCACTACCAGCACACCCACTAACTTTCCAAGGTCCTTTAAAATGAAAAAGGCCCTAGTTATTAAGCCTAAAGGATAAAATGACCAGGCCACCAGGCCTTTGCTGAATTCTGCAAAACCATTGGCTGTCTTATAAAGTCTTGTCCCTGCTTCCTGCTATGACTTTGAGGGTCATCTACGGCGGGACTCTCTGCATTACATCTTGGAGGGGGCTGTTTCTACCATTAGCACTTTACCAAGACCCTGGTGAGCAAGCGCAAATAAGAGAGAATCTGCCAGATTGTAAAGCTTTCTCTTTTCCGGATCTTACAGACTGTGATAAAGGGAAAGGAGA
Source organism: Ursus maritimus (assembly GCF_017311325.1). NCBI lineage: Eukaryota > Metazoa > Chordata > Mammalia > Carnivora > Ursidae > Ursus > Ursus maritimus. Next base: position 33,686,640 of record NW_024426774.1, on the reverse strand, counting down.
GAAGCAGACGAGGTGATACCATCCACTCAGAAACTCTGCACTGTTTTAACCATGGGTCACTGTCAGAAGAGAAGCTTCAACAATAAAACTGCCAATAAGACATAACAAATGCATATAAAAAATGCTACCCAGGGAAAAGAAAAATCTGCAGAATATAAATCAACCTAACCTGCTTAATAGGTTGATTGGGGTGATCAATATGTTATCAGAATGATGTGTTTCTGAAGACAGGAGCACCAAAGAATGTTGGTAGGTGACTAAAGCTACTGCCACTGGCACAGCATCGTTTTTTTTTTTTTTTTTTTTTTAAAGATTTATTTATTTATTTATTCGACAGAGATAGAGACAGCCAGCGAGAGAAGGAACACAAGCAGGGGGAGTGGGAGAGGAAGAAGCAGGCTCACAGCGGAGGAGCCTGATGTGGGGCTCGATCCCATAACGCCGGGATCACGCCCTGAGCCGAAGGCAGACGCTTAACCGCTGTGCCACCCAGGCGCCCTACAGCATCGGTTTTAAAAGAGGACACACTTCTGGTCACTTTTATTCTGTAAAATATGTTAGCACAGTGTTCTATAAAAATAGGATTTTGGCATACTTGACAGTAAAATGAGATAAATTATTACTTAGGGCCACATAGACTTAAGGCTCCTTAAATTTGGGGCTCCTGGGTGGCTCCGTCAGCTAAGCGACTGAGTCTTGATTTCAGCTCAGATCATGATCTCAGGGTTGCGAGACTGAGCTCTGCGTCAGGCTCTGTGCTGAACGTGGAGTCTGTTTAAGATTCTCTCTCTCTCTTCCTCTGCCCCTCCCCTGCTTGCACTCACTCATATGTGCTCTCTCTCGCTCTCTTAAAAAAAAAAAAAAAAAAAAAAAAGGACTCCTTAAATTTATATGTGCTGCATGATATGGGAGATTGTTTAAAATGTAAATATAGTTTTTCAAGAAGTAAAAAATCGTGATTAGGAAGTTGTCCTTTGCGTTACCATCTTCAAATATGCCAATCTCAGTATTTTAAAAACCAGATTTTCTCAAGGATGGTCTTATAACAGATAAAGCAGTAAAAAGTTTTTAAAAAAAAAAGTGTTTTTCAAATTGAAAAAAGAATATAACGTAAGCAGTTTTATTTTTACTAAACTCCCTCTGAATAAAAAAAAGTTTTCCTCAAATACACTGCCAGAGACGTCAGTTCCTTTCCCAAAGACTGATACGGGACCAAGTGCTTAAAAATCAAGTGGACAGGACAAAAATCCTAAAGACCTTTGCAAATTTTCATCTCCTACCATCCTTAGCATTTAGAAATTGCTAACAACAAATTAGAGGGCAAAAATACCACTTTTTAAATATCACACTGTTGGGGCACCTGGCTGGCTCAGTCAGTGGAGCATGCATGTGACTCTTGATCCTAGGGTCGTAGGTTCGAGCCCCACGTTCAAAATAAAAATTCTTTAAAAATAAAAAAACTTAAAAATTACATTGTCTTAACAGCCAAATATACCAGTAAAATACACTGAAACATACTCAAAGTTTCCTCCTTTTATTTCTGCTTCTGTGAACTAATGTTAATTTCTGAGCATTATCTTTATCCATATTATTATTAAAACATCACTAGGTTCTTTTCTAAATTTCACATGTGTAAGTTATAAAGACTATCAACCTTTTTTTCTGCCCTGAATATTTACCTCCTCTCAGTTTTCTCTATTACCTAATGTACAATAGTTCCACTTGTCTGCATCAATCTTTTGTAGTTATGTTCTCTTCATTTGAGATGAGGGGACAACACTTTTAAGTATAATAAAAAAGCTTTTTTCAAAGAAAATATATCCCTTTAATTCTTTAAAAACATACACACATATATGTAAAATATATATGCACACATACACACACACACACACACATACATACAAAAAATAAAGATTTGGGAAAACAAAAACACCATGAAACTATGAAGGTTAAATACTAAAACATCAACAGTAAAAATTTTCCCATGGTGGAATATTCTGTTTAGAGGAATTTCCTCCCTGCAATGAGGCATATGCTCTCATTCAACTTGTTAAAAAATGTTTAAAATGTTTCTTGTTGAAGTTTACAGAAAGAAACATTTTTAGTTGACAAAGTTTATTGGGATTTTAGGAAAGAAAGCAGACCACCAGTTAAGATCTCATCTGGAAAAAGTCTAAAAGAAAAACTGTTTATCTGAAAAACAACAAAAACAAAAAAACAGGGAGGAGTACCAAGTATACCAAAGTCACTTGTTTCATAAAGCCAAAAATAGTTCTTCTACTACCAACTAAATCATCATACTGTATAAAGCCTTTCATTACCAACTGAAAAAAAACAGATACAGAAGTTTTTGCCAAATGTTATCTCAGTTACCCAGAAAAATCAAATTATCTAAATGTATTCTAGTCATTATACTTTTATAATGTTTCTCTCCTGGTGCAATAATTTGGTGCAAGAAGAAATAAACTCAAAGGTATAGGCTTCATGTGAAATCAAGGGGGGAAAAACACAAAACAAGTGTAATTGTGAATTACCTCTTTATCAAGATATGACAATACTGACTCTGTCTCATTCAGAAGGGCAACACTGCATTTTCCCCTGTTGAAAGAGGGAAAAAGTGAATAAACATATGAAAGGCGACCTCATACCTTCACAGTGATGACATATACAAAGTTAGGAATATGCACAATTAAAGTTGATACTAAGAAATTAGATGGCAGTTAGGAATATACATATACGCATATGCTTAGACTTGCTTTACAATCCTGGTGTTAAGTAACCTAAAAAAATAGGATTGTCTATAGACATTTACTGTGAGGCTAACCTGTGGAAGGAACTGTGTTAGGCAGTAAATCTTTATAACATAAAACACTTGATAGGTATTTCCTAATTATTACAGGAAAAAAAAAAAGAGTACAATGAAACCTTCAGATCAGAAGTGAGTTTCTGAATCCATAAAGAGTTAATATGAGGCGATTTTATACAAAGAGACTTTAGATGGACTTCACTGTGCAAACCGGTACCTAAAATAATCTTTGGATTTTTTTAAGTAGCCACTGCATATGAGAACCTAAAAATAATACACATTCATATCAAGATTAACTAACTTACCTTTATTGACATTGCTCTAAAGCCTAGTTAAAATTTAAATACTCTGCTATAAAGTAAAGGGCAAAATAAAGATCTACAGATTTACAGACCTTGAAGTCTGATGGCATTTACCTTTGATCATAGCCCTGGGTGTGAGTCTGAAAATGAATGTCTATTAAAAAAAGAAAAAAAAGGCTTGTCTAGACTTGAGAAAAATTAAGGTTATCCAGGTAGAGGCCTTTACTGCAAACACATTTATAATTATCCTCACTAGCTTCAAAAATTCTGTAGAGCCACAAACTTGACAGGAGAGTTTTGAAGATGATTCAAGTTATAGATAATTGGTCAGGACTCACAAAATATATTTTCAATGTCATAATGTCATTTGATTTGGTAAACAAAAGTTACTGCTTGCTCCCCACAAAATGACCAGCAAAAAACAAATACATCACATATACACTGAACGGGAAGCTAAAAGAGCAGGCTGTTGGAATATCAGAGTGGAGAACAATTCAAAGGAAAAAATTACCAAAAGCAAAAAACTGTAAAATGCTAACAAACAGGTCAAAAATGACAGTTTACTAAACATTTTGCAAATGTACATTCCTTACATTTAAAAAAAATTTTCCCCCTCATGAAAACATCTTTTTCTGGTAATAAGCTATAGTTAATATCACTTCAAAAGACTCTGAGAGCATGTGTTCTTTCCATATTATCCTGTCAAGTCTCTAATTCGGTTAGCGAGAGTTATAAAGGTTTTTGGTTTTTCTAATTTTATTCGTGCATATCATTGAAGCAGAAAAATTAACATTATTATTTCAGAGCATATAACACCACTCAGAGTCAACAATTACCTGACAGGCTCTTAGGAAGGACAGAATTCCGGGCGGGGAAATGGCTCTGCTGAGGTCTGCATGCCTACAGCTGCCACGGAAGAACTCCTGTGACCTGCGTATGTGTGCTCCTCACACAGGCAGCGTGCTTACGGACCAAATGGGCTTTCCAAAAATAGGCTTCAGTTAGTTTTTCTGCCTAACAGCTGACAGAGCAGTATTCCTAACATTTAATAATCACCTTCTAAAATCTTAGTTTTTACAGTTCTCTAAAGTTGGTTGTTTTTTTCTTAATGGAAAGGAGCAAGAGCTGAATGTTATTTTAAAGATACTACTTTCTTTAAGAGCCATGTGGATGTTAAGGGTTCATAGACACTGAAAATTCATACAAACAATACAACATTAGTCTCCTCCATACTGTCTGAAATGACAAGAGGATTTCGACGGAATCATCAAACCTTTATTTTCATAATTACAGTAGGAGATAAGAAAACGCTGACTGTATACTATTTTAGAGATACAACATGATTACAAAATCAAGAGGATACCCAGCCAACCTAAAATATAAATTATTTGGGGGAATGTAGTTTTTATGCAAAGATGTAAAAATAATAGGTGATTTTCGTTTTTAAATTTTCTTTACTGTAGCTATGTATTTTCTCCCAAATTAAAAATGAAAATCTGACATGTGAAATATTCAAGTACATACACTAACAGCTAACAAAGCAGGAGGTTGAGTCAGAATTATTTTATGAAGTAAATATAAATATGTAATTAACACACGCACTACCACGCCAAGAATTGTTAATAAACGTAGTTTAAAAGGAGACTTAAAGTGCTGGTTTCCTTTATGCTGAACAAATCTTGGTTCACAGAAAAAAAAAAAACATGATAAATTTTAAGCTAACCCCAAACCAAAGGAACTATTATCGAACCGTAACACAATTGGTTGATCTAAATCTGAAGCAGTGACCCTAATTGTTCTCATCCACCACACTTCAATCCTCGAGGAATAAAGATACCCAAACATGATGAGAGAAATATAAAATACATTAATGACCTTAACACAAAGATCACTGCAGGCCTATATAATTATTCATACTGCTTTTCTACAAGGAACTATCCAGCAACACAGAATTTCCATAGAGACAACATACTTTCCCACAGATCACTGAAAAAGGTTTTAGAAACATACCCTGCCTGCTTCAGAGACTGCACAGGGTGCTGGGACAGAGAGCCATGGGAATAAATAATCATGACAAAACACAGTCCCATGTTTAACAGCAGGTGCTGATTGGCCTGCTATCTGCTTAACAGGATGTTCAGTATCATCCCACAGACTCCAACACCACATGTAAAAATGTGCACACAGGTTATATATTTCTTTTATTTAAAGATGTTACCTATTTGTATAAATGAAAGAGGAAGTTTAAATGAGCATCCATTTCCCCAGTGCCTGAAGACTCTCGGTTTCATACCACTGCAGCCTGTAGAATGGTGCAGGACCACTAGGGTCCCTGCTTAGGAAAATGCAAATTTCTTAGAGCCACACCAGACTTATTGAGGCCAAATATCCTGGGGAGGGATCAAGATATCCACGTGGTTCAAAAGTATCACCAGGTGACCCTTAGTCAGATTTACCGAATCCAGTATCCCGGGGAGGGATCAAGGAATCTACATGGAAAATAAGCATCACCAGGTGATCGCTAAGCACAGTGAACTTGAAAACCGCTAGTACAGATGCAGGGTCTGACTCAACTTTCCTTGCTCAATGAAAGAATATTTTTTCATTAAAAAAAGGCATTTTGGGGGGTGCTTGGGTGGCTCAATTAAGCCACCAACTCCTGGTTTCGGCTCAGGTCATGATCTCAGGTGGTGAGATCGAGTCCCACAAGGGGATCCTGGCTCATCAGGGAGTCTGCTTGAGAATCTCCCTCCCCCTCTGCCCCTCCCACATACTCATGCGCCCGCGCACACACACGGGCACATGCGCTCTCTTGTCCTCTCTCAAATAAATAAATCTTTTTTTAAAAAGGCATTTTTCTCAGGGCGCCTGGGTGGTGCAGTCGTTAAGCATCTGCCTTCGGCTCAGGGCGTGATCCCGGCATTCTGGGATCGAGCCCCACATCAGGCTTCTCCGCTGGGAGCCTGCTTCTTCCTCTCCCACTCCCCCTGCTTGTGTTTCCTCTCTTGCTGGCTGTCTCTCTCTATCAAATAAATAAACAAAATCTTTAAAAAACAAAAAACAAAAAGGCATTTTTCTCAATGGCCTTATAAGTCTTACAGTTGCTCTGGATTCTGAACATTTTCTCATATAAAAACAAGCTAAGTTCTGTGATTGGAAATTCAGCGAATAGACAGTTTTACACAGCATTTAATCCACTGAATACAATGGACAACCAAATAAAAAAATGATTAAGTTCAAAAATCCAAAATGCTTTCAGAAAATTACATTTCACAACAGCAACACTGTTAAATGGGACTAAAGGAAAGATTCAAAATTCTCAATGAAATTATTTCCAAATCTGAATTGTATGCCTAAACATATCACTAGCTATGCAGAAAACATTTTCAAGATAAGCAAGGACTAAGAATTTTTTTTATTTTAGAAGACTAATCGAGGGCTTCAGAGGGGAGGGGGTTGGGGGAATGGGATAGGCTGGTGATGGGTAGTAAGGAGGGCACGTATTGCATGGCGCACTGGGTGTTATACGCAACTAATGAATCATCGAACTTTACATCAAAAACCAGGGATGTACTGTATGGTGACTAACATAATATAATAAAAAAACATTTAAAAAAAAAGACTAATCGAAAAAAAAGGCAAAACAAGTTCAAGGAAAACAAAAGGTTGTACAAGAAAGAATACGTGGGGAATCCTTAGATGTTCATAAAATACAAGGAATGATTATTAAGTTTAAAAAATATGATATATTGGGAACATGAAGGAAAGGAAAAGAGAAGAGAAAGTTAAGAGAGATTTAGAAAACTGAAAAAGTAACAGTAGCAGTGTAAGAGTGGTATAAATACAGAAGCCACAGAGAGAAGCTGAAAATGACTGTGGAGGGTTATGACTAGGCTTATGACTGCCTTGGATATTATTATAGAAGTATATACATATATTTGACTTTTAAAAATAATACAATTTAAAATAAAAAGGGAGAGCCTAATTAAACGAAGTGCATAAATTTATATAAATAATACATATACCAAGGAAGCAAAGATTATTTCCATGTGTCTACACCAAGTTTTCTCAACCTTAGCACTATTAATGTAAGAAGCCAGGTTATTCTTCGCTGTGGCGGGCTGTGTTATGCACGTAGGGTGTGTAGCAGTATCCCTGGCCTCTACCCCCTGGACAACAGTAGCATCCCTACACCTAGATGAGACAACCAAAACTGTTCAGACATTGCTGAATGGCCCCCAGGAGAAAAACTGTCCTTGGCTGAGAACCACTGCTGTAGAGTGGATAAACCACGGTTTGTCTTCTTTTTCTTCCTTCCTTCCCTCCTTTTTTTTTTTTTTTTTGAAGATTTTATTTATTTGACAGAGAGAGTGTGAGAGAGAGGGAGAAGAATCTGAAGCAGAGTCTGTGCTGAGCACAGAGCCCAATGTGGGGCCAATCCCAAGACCCCAAGATCATGACCTCAGCCGAAACCAAGAATCAGATGCTTAACCGACTGAGCCACCCAGGCGCCCCTGACCACAGTTTTCTTAAGTGTATCTTAAGAAACAAACACTTCAGGACTCTCTACATATGTGAAAGATAGATCTTTAGACTATAAAAAGGACAAAAAAAGAGAGAGAAATCTGGACTTTAAACATTTCTATTCAAAGATATACTTTGTTAATACTGCTTTAAAAGATGTTAAGAAATAAAGATTAAAGAAGTCCAAAAACAAACAAAACAAAACAAAACAGAAAGAAACCTGGAACAGCTGTTTGAATAGGTAAGGTAAAGGAATACAAAGTCAAGATGAGAAGTCTGGGTTTAATGTGATAGATCAATGGATTCTGCAAAGAAAAATGACAAGTAGTGTTTTGGAAAGCTCATTCTGTTTGTGGCATGTGGAGAAAACCAAAGAAACAAAACTTTATGAAACAAACTGTAAAAGAGGAATTCAAGGGGGGAAAAAATTCTTCTTTGGCGCCACTTTTCCCTTTTACAGTTAGGAGAAAGTGGAATGTCCAAAAGAAGGCAGTAGGTATTAGGAAGATCCTCTTTCCTAGCATAGTACAACAAATCGTTCTGATTACCAGGAAAATCTCACAGGCATTTCCACAACCATGTGGAACACCAGAGCCTGGGACAACATGTAGAATACACCTTCACCCAGTCTAGTGCTTTTCTGCACTGGGATTCTGGTCAAAGAAGGAAACACTTCAACCCATAGAGGATAAATCACTTCAAAGTAAAGCTTATACCATACAAAGACAACATTCAAGAAAAAGTGTGCTGAACATGTAGACTTTAAAATGTTAAATTATGATATGATTTTTCTCTTTACTGTATGTTTCCTTGCATTCTTCTACTAAGCAATATGAGCTTAGGCACACTAAGTAATTAACTTCCTTACGTTAGTTTCCTTTTATAATTAGATTTATCTATTTTATTTTAGAGAGAGAGCGAGCACGAAAGTGTGAGTAGGGGGAGGGGCAGAGGAAGAGAATCTTCAAGCAGACTCCCCGCTGAGTGAGGAACCCAATGTGGGATTCGATCCCATGACCCATGAGATCATGACGTGAGTCAAAACCAAGAGCTAGATGCTTAACCAACTGAGCCACCAGGCACCTCTCTTATGTTAGTTTCCTAAGCAGCACTACTTTCAGTCATCAACAGTACCCTTTTGACTAATTTATTTATTTTTAAAGATTTTATTTATTTATTTGACAGAGAGAGAGACAGCCAGCAAGAGAGGGAACACAAGCAGGGGGAGTGGGAGAGGAAGAAGCAGGCTCATAGCGGAGGAGCCCGATGTGGGGCTCGATCCCAGAACGCTGGGATCGCGCCCTGAGCCGAAGGCAGACGCTTAACGACTGAGCCACCCAGGCGCCCCACTTTTGACTAATTTAAATTTTGTTTACAAACAGCAATAAAATTGCAAAAATCTAACATCTTAAAAACATTAGCATAATAAAAATTTGTACAGGAAGAAAACTGCCTTTATTAGAATCTTATTTTAGATTCCAAAAAAGTTCCTTTAACATTAACAGCTAAACTGAAGGGAGTCTGCCGATTTAAGTGGAGTGCTATGCTAGCAGCACTACCGATTTTTCCATAAATAAACGTAAGTCTTAAAAATTGTTTTCTCAGGTTGCCTGGTTGGCTGGGTCAGTAAAGCATGCCGGGTTGTGAGTTCAAACCCCACACTGGGCATAGAGCTTAGTTAACACTTTGTTGTTGTTATCTCTGAAGATGACAAAAAAGGCTTCAACAGACCTAAATTTGCAAATTACAAATCCCTAAAAAGTAAAACAACCCAGAAAACAAAAAAACAAATCACAAATCCTTTTTCACTTGAAACTGCTTTGACCAACACAGAAATATGAATAAATACAAAATCCAGAAAACATAATTAGGACATTTTAATCTATTTTACTTGGTATAATGGTACATCGCCTCACAATCACACATGTGAAGTGACCCATGCACAAGTTTATTCTTTGCAGGATTCATTTTAACAGCAAAAGACTAAAATGAACCAAGTATTTATCAATTAGGATTAAATAAGTTAGACATATGAAACAGCAGAAGAATGATGTAGATCTTTACTATCAGATATGGACTTATGTCCAAAATAATTTCATTTAAAAAGCACAATGTAGAGAGTAAAATGGAGTCACTCATGCCAAGCAGTGACTCATGTCAATCAATGATGTAAGCAGCCAAGGCCATTACAGCTAAAACCAGATATCACCGAAACCAGCATGGGCTGAAGGCATCCAAAACTGATAACCAGCAGAGCCAAGAGAGCCTGGAAGAACTGAGAGCTGATAATCAGTACAACTAGAAGAGTTGTACTCTGCAAAGGCCCAAAACTGACTACACTCCTTTAAAAAGGAAGGACTTTTGCAGCAAACTATCAGGCTCTCCAGATGCTGACCCTTCCGTGTCTGAGCGCATTAAAAAGGCAAGGACCCCTGAAAGCTCTGCCTAATTGATATCTGACCACAACAGAGACCCTCCCCTGGCTGAACATAATAAGCAGTAAGCACCAAGAGCTGATCTGGATGGACCAAGAGCTCATCTCAACTGCGCACTCACAGACTGGCTCTGCGTCTGGTTCGTTAACTTCTCACCCCTCATTGCGTCTTCTTTGCTGTGTGACTTTGTATTGTGCCTTGCTTTGTGTACCCTGTATGAAGGCAAGTTGAATGCATAGTGAAATGCCACTGAGTCTGGAATCCCGAACCTACTTTACAGTTATGTTAACCTTGCTCTGACTGAATAAAGCTTACCGTGGAAAGACACAACTCATATAGATGCCTTTACAGCCTGTTCACGACATACAGTTTAATAGTGTTGTAATTTACTCCACAACATACTACAGACACAAACATACACACCTCATTGCTTCTATGTGCATGAATTGTTTCTGGAAGTATACATAAGATTCTAGAAACAGTGATGGGCTAGGGGACTGTATAGGAGTGAGAAATATTATTGTGTACCCCATATTTTGATTCTGAACCCAATACTGTGATTCTGAACCATGTCAATATATTACATATCCTCCCCAAATGTTTACATTTAAAAAATTTTTTTTTCATCTTTATCCATTCATCTATCTTGGGGTGCTTTCATAGTTTGGCTATTATGAATAATGCTGCAATAAACAGAGGAGTACATGTATCCCTTTGAATTAGTGTTTTTGTATTTTTGGGGTGAATACCCAGTAGTGAGATTACTGGATCATACGGTAATTCTATTTTTTAATTGTTTGAGGAACCTCCACACTGTTTCCCAAAGTGGCTACACCAGTCTGCATTCCCACCGATAGTGCAAGCGGGTTCCTTTTTTTTTTTTTTTTTAAAGAGAGAAGTGGTTTGTTGTTGTTGTTGTTTGTTTTTTAAGATTTTATTTATCAGAGAGAGAGAGAGCACACAAGCAGGAGGACAGGAAGAGGCAGAGGGAGAAGCAGGCTCCCCACCAAGCAAGGAGCCATGTGGGACTCGACCCCAGGACCCTAGGATCACGATCTGAGCTGAAGGCAGATGCTTAACTCACTGAGCCACCCAGGCGTCCCAAGAGGGTTCCTTTTTTATCCACATCCTCACCAACACTTGTTTCTTGAGTTTTTAATTTTAGCCATTCTGACAGGTGTAGTTTCAATTTGCATTTCCCTGATAATAAGTGATGTTGAACATCTTTTCATGTGTCTGTTGGTCACCTACATGTCTTCTACTCATTTTTAATCAGATTATCTATTTTTTGGGTGTTGAGCTAAGTTCTTCATATATTTTGGCTATTAATCCTTTATTGGATATGTCATTTGTAAATATCTTCTCCCATTCAGTAGATTGCCTTTTAGTTTTGTTGATTTTTTCCTTCACTGTGCAAAAACTTTTATTTTGATGTAGTCCTAAGTAGTTTATTTTTGCTTTTATTACCTTTGCCTCAGGAGACTTATCAAGGAAAATAGTGCTATGACTGATGTCAGAGAAATTACTGCCTGTGCTCTCTTCAAGGATTTTTATGGTTTCTGGTCTCACATTTAAGTCTTTAATCCATTTGGAGTTTTTTTTTTTGTATACGGTAAAAGAACATGGTCCAGTTTTGTTTTTTTGCATGTAGCTAGCTGTCCAGTTTTCCCAATACCATGTGTTGAAGAGACTTTTTCCCATTGCATATTCATTCGTCTTTTGTCGAAGATTAACTGACCGTATAATTATGGGTTTATTTCTGGGTTTTCTAGTCTGTTCCACTGATCTGTGTCTACTTTTATGCCAGTACCATACTGTTTTAAGTTCTACAGCTTTGTAACATAACTTGAAGTCTGGAATTGTGATACTTCCAGTTTTGTTTTTCTTTTTCAAGATTGCTTTGGCTGTTTGAGGTCTTTTGGTTGTTCCATAAAAATTTTAGGAATGATTGTTCTAGTTCTGTGAAAAATACAGTTGGTATTTTGATAGGGACTGCATTTAATCTGTAAATTATTTTGGGCAATATAGACATTTTAACAATATTTGTTCTTCCAACCAAATTTTTAAAAGGAGGGGAGCAGATCAGTTTCCTGTGATCTTGACAACAACAAATTTGCTCTATTATCCACAGCTTTTGGATACCAGTTTATTCAAACCATATATGGATATACAATCCTCAACCATGCCAATTCATAAACTCACTATGGCAATCTATTCCCATCAACGCCCGTCTACTAACTATAGCTTTGCAGTCTCTGGAACATTTTTTATTTAAAAAAAAACAACTCTGCTTATAGATACACATTTTCTGTTCATTCATTAGTTTCTGATATGTATTGACCACCTAAAGAAAAATTTTATCTTCAAATATCATTTGCTCTAGGTAAAACATGAATTAAGAAATTTTTCAAATTCCAACTTTTGGAAATGGATGGAAATGTTTTTTCAGTGGTGAATAAACTTGTCAGAGTCACCATGCATTTCCCAAACAGTTTGATAACGCTACTTGACAAAGAGACACCAAGAGATAAGTCCGAATACTGTAAACTGCATTTTTTTAGTGACCTAATTGAAGTTTTAACAGCATTCTAATGCAGGTGGGAGGGTAATATTTTTAGAGTCTCAAAAGAATAATAATGAATTAAATGACAGGCAAAGCTCAAATATTTTTCTCCTCTTTTCTGAGATGCCTTTAAAACGAAAGTAAAAGAGTTAGAAATAAAAGAACCTAACATCACTCCAAAAGAGGCCAACACCCACAATGGTTTCAAAGATTTCATGAAAATTCTGGAAGACAATGACAGATAAAAGAGACTGAGCAGTGTAAACCAAAATTCAGGATGAGCACTTCATTTAACAGGGAAACACAAATTAGGAACAAGGCAATAATGCCCAGCCTACACATTACTATTAAACACGGCATTGGTGGTTTTACTTAATACAACCAGACAAGAAAAAATAATTATAAGACAAAGCTTAAGACAAAATATGCTTAGAAGAGCTGATGCTAGGAAAGATGGAACTGATTTACCTGGCAGAGCCCTAAAAATAGTTCCAGTCTTCTTTAAGTAAAGGTCCTAGTAAAACCCACCCCACGTCCTAACAGGAAGCCTATCAGCAAAGTCAGACCCCATGAACAGAACTCCTGATTGGCCTTGCCATTATTCCCTGAGTTTTAAAAAACAGACTGGTATGAATCACCTAATACTTGAGGAAAGCCTACAGCACAAAAGTTGAATACAAAAAACCAAACACTGAATCTGGAGGAACGAGGTGATTTAAGCAACAAAAGAGACCTTTGAAGACATAAATTTGAATTTTTAAGAAGATTTGCGCAATACTGCATTCATAAAACAAATATAGGCTGCACTGAGCAGCTGCCATATAATGTATTGGTTTCGAAAAGTAGCATAGGGACACCTGGGTGGCTCAGTCGGTTGGGCGTCTGCCTTCGGCTCAGGTCATGATCCTGGAGTCCCAGGATGGAGCCCCACGTCTGGCTCCTTGCCCAGCAGGGAGTCTGCTTCTCCCTCTGCCCCTCACCCAATTGGTGCTCTCTCTCTCAAATAAATAAAATCTTAAAAAAAAAAAAAAGTACAGCACAGTGGTTCAACATTCTATATGCTGTGCCATGCTCACAATAAGTGTAGATGACACATTTTTTAAATTAAACAATATTATCAACACTTTTTTTAAAAGATTTTATTTATTTATTTATTTGTTTGTTTGTTTGTTTGTTTATTTGAGAGAGCGTGAGCAAGAGACAGACAGCATGAGCAGGGGGAGGAGCAGAGGTTGAGGGAGAAACAGACTCCCACCGTGAAGGGAGCACACTAAGGGGCTCAATCCCAGGACCCTGGGATCATGACCTAAGCCAGAGGCGGACGCTTAACCAATTGAGCCACCCGGTTGCCCCTACCATCAACACTCTTGAACACTATACACAACTGTACAATATGCAATGTTTTCAGGAGTAAATGGAATATTTACAACTGTTGGCCACATGTTGAGCCAGAAAACATGGCTCAACAAATCTTTAAAGACTGAAATTATGTAGAGTGGACTCACTAATCATAGTAAAATTAAGCCAGAAATCAATAACAGAAACAAACTGGAAAATCCCCCACGTGTCTGGATATTAACGAATAAACTTAAACAATTCATGAATCAAAAACTTTAAAAAAATGATGCACTGAAGAAAAACATTCAGAACACAAGAAAAAGAAAAAGAGCTTCTGAAATTCTAAAATATAGTCAGCAAAATTAAAATATCCAATGTGCTATGAGATAAAAGTCAAAGATGTAGCTCAGAACCAAAACTAGAAAATATGAGAAAAGACAGGAAACAAAGACAATCCAGGAGAGCTAACATACAAGTAATATAACTACTGGAAAGAGAAAAAAAAAATTGAAAGAAATATTAGAAAAAGAACTCCCAGCTATAGGGGCTCCTGGGTGGCTTAGTCGTTAAGCATCTGCCTTCGGCTCAGGTCATGATCCCAGCGTTCTGGGATGAGCCCTGCATCGGTCTCCCTNNNAGCAGGAAGCCTGCTTCTCCCTTTCCCATTCCCCCTGCTTGTCTTCCCTCTCTCACTGCCTCTCTCTGTCAAATAAATAAATAAAATCCTAAAAAAGAACTCCCAGCTATAAAAGAAGACAGGGATCTTCCAATTAAAATGGCCTACCAAATATCCCCACCACTGAGGCATCACTGAAATTTCAGGATATAATAAGAGAACTGTATCTCTTACTTATTGGTAAGAGAATTCTAAGAAGATTTAAGAGGGGGGAAAGAAATTGGTAATATGCAAAGTATGGAAAATCTATGTGATATAAAACTACTATTCAACGACAATAGACACTTGAGTCCAATAGGGTAATTCCTTCACAGTTTTGATGGAAAATTATTTTCAACCCAAAATTCAATACCAAACTAATTATGTATCATGTGTCTAGTAATAAGTTATCTAGAAATTTCATTCCAGAATAATATAGGAAGCATTACAAAATATGTAGAAGAGAGGTTGAGTCTGATAGAGCTGAGAATTTCTGCTATAAGGTATTATACATTAAAACATAAAACTAGGGGCGCCTGGATGGCACAGCGGTTAAGCGTCTGCCTTCGGCTCAGGGCGTGATCCCGGAGTTCTGGGATCGAGCCCCATGTCAGGCTCTTCTGCTATGAGCCTGCTTCTTCCTCTCCCACTCCCCCTGCTTGTGTTCCCTCTCTCACTGGCTGTCTCTCTCTCTGTCGAATAAATAAATAAAATCTTAAAAAAAAAAAAAACACAACAAAAAAAAAACCACATAAAACTAAAATTAAGAAATCAGGACCGCCTGGGTGGCTCAGTTGGTTAGGCCTCTGACTCTGGGTTTTGGCTCAGGTCATGATCTCAGGGTGGTGGGATCAAGCCCCGCCTCCAGCTCCACACTCAGGGCAGAGTCTGCTTGAGTTTCTCTTTCCCTCTCCCTCTGCCCCACCCCCCCAAAATAAAAATAAAACAGAAAGGAGGGATTGAGATTTATTAAAATAATAAACTGTACTATTTTGTCAAGAACATTCTTAAGTGGAACTTGTCATTTTAGTTTTTCGTTTTACTGTGAATGCACAGAGGTGAAGAATACAGTGACAACTCTAGCACAATTTAGTGCCACTGACTTGGTTCATGTTGAGTTTACCCACAACTGCTTTTGCAAAATCAACATAGGGAAAAGGTGAGTAGCATCTTACTGTTGTTATGAAACAGTTTTGATCTCACAAAGCCCGTGAAAAGGTCTAAGTGACACTCAGAGGAGTCCACAAACTATGCTCTGAAAACACTTTGTTTTCAACGTTCTTAGTCCTTTCCATTCTCATAAGTTTTGGAATCAGCTTCTCAATTTACACATACTTATACACACTTACACACACACAAATCTGCTGAGCTTTTCCTTGGGACAGCATTGAATCTTTGGATCAGTTTGCGGAAAACTAACATACTTCCATGCATTTACTTATCCTGTATTTATTTAAGTCTAATTCTTTCAGCAATCCTTTGTAGTTTCTATGTAGTTTTCACACATCTTTCCCCTTTTCTCATACATCTTTCTTTAGATTTATTCTAGGTGTTTGATGCTTTTAAATGACATCGTAAATGATGTCTTTTTTTTTAGGGGGGAGGGGAAGAGTGTGGGAGAGAATCTTTTTTTTTTTTTTTAAGATTTTATTTATTTATTTTTGAGAGAGAGCGAGTGAGCAAGCACAAGCAGGTGAGAGGGCAGAGAGAGAAGCAGACTCCCCACTGAGCAGGGAGCCTGGGATCATGACCCCAGCTGAAGGCAGATGCTTAACAGACTGAACCACCCAGGCACCCGAGACAGAGATCTTAAGCAGGCTCCAGGCCCAGTGCAGAACCTTGCAGGGCTCGATCTCATGACCTTGAGATCATGACCTCAGACGAAATCAAGAGTTGGAGGCTTAACCAACTGGGTCACCCAGACACCCCAAAGGTATCTTTTCACCTTAAGTTTTCTGACTGACCCCTCTTCACACCACATACATAAAACAGACTTAAAAGGTGGGAGGCCTGGCTGGCTCAGTTGGTGGAGCATGACGCTCCTGATCTCCAGTCGTGAGTTTGAGCCCCATGTTGGGTACAGAACTTACTTTTTCAAAAAAGGGGGGTTAAAAAATACAAAAGGTGAATCAGTAAAACTTCAAGAAAACCTAGGAGAGTAGTACCTTCATGATCACAGGGAATCTTTGCCTACTCCAGGGCGGTGACACTTGGATTGGTTTTTTTTTTTTTTTTTTTAAATTTTATTTATTTATTCGACAGAGATAGAGACAGCCAGCGAGAGAGGGAACACAAGCAGGGGGAGTGGGAGAGGAAGAAGCAGGCTCATAGTGGAAGAGCCTGATGTGGGGCTCGATCCCATAACGCCGGGATCACGCCCTGAGCCGAAGGCAGACGCTTAACCGCTGTGCCACCCAGGCGCCCCAACACTTGGATTGGTTTTGAATGAGCACTCTGAGTGACAAAGTATTCTTACTCTAGTTTTATTCTGCTCCCTCACATATATCAAACTTATCAGGCATGTCTGTCAGCTTCTCAAGAATGGAATTTTTCCAGCCTTTAACTGTCCTCCCCTCCTCCTGCTGTTGCATTGTTCCTTTTCCAACCACATAGCTCAAACATTTAAAAACAAACCAGCCAACCTAGAAAGAGCAAAGATGACACCAGTGGTGAAGAGTAAGCACTACTTAATGAGAGAGGAAGTCACACACAAGTCACGCAGTGCCTCTGCCATTCTGAGGCCATTCTGGCAACGCAGAGCCCAAATCCAACAATACGCACAAGGTTAGAAAAGAGAAACGCACGAATCATACACCCAAACGTCAGTGGTGCTGCATGCAGGAATGGCAAGGTTGTGTGCCCGTGTGTGTGCCTTTTTCTGTATTTTCAACATTGCTTTTTTTTTTTTTTTTAAGATTTATTTATTTATTTGACAGAGACAGCGAGAGAGGGAACACAAGCAAGGGGAGTGGGAGAGGGAGAAGCGGGCTTCCTGAGGAGCAGGGAGCCTGATATGGGGCTCGATCCCAGGACCCTGGGATCATGACCTGAGCCGAAGGCAGGCACTTAATGGCTGAGCCACCCAGGTGCCCCTGTATTTTCAACATTTCAACAATAAATTATAATTCTTTCATTATCAGAAAATAAACAAGTTTATTTAAAAATTTTAATATGCAGGGGCGCCATGATCCCAGGGTCCCACATTGGGCTCCCTGCTCAGAGGGCTTCTCCCTTTCCCTCTGCCCCTCCCCCCTGCTTGTGTTCTCTCTCACACTCTCTCTCTCTCAAATAAATAAAATCTTTAAAATTTTAATATGCAATAATATTGAAGGAACAACAAAATGGACATAGTCATAATATACTGCGGTGGGAATATAAACTGACAATAATTCTTCTTTAAAAGATTTATTTATTTGAAAGAGAGACAGCAAGTGTGCACCTGCAGGGGGGGAGGAGCAGAGGGAGAAGGAGAGAGAGTCTGAAGCAGACTTCATGCTGAGCATGGAGCCAGAATGGGGCTCAATCTCATGCCCTGAGTTCACAACCTGAGCAGAAACTAAGAGTCAGACACTTAACTGCACCACTCAAGCACCTCTGAACTGACAATGATTTCTTGAAAGAAACAGCGTTTTGCAAGAAAAATATCTAAAAAATGTACCCTTAAATTAGAAACAGGTCTGCTATCACATGGTAACGACAGTTAATGATACTAGTTTACTACTACTGGGGAAAGGAGGATAAAGAGGAGTTCTCAATGGATTTCCACCTATTCTATCTGTCAGAACCAGCTATGTTGTCAGCAGGAAAGGGATAAAAATGAAACCAAAATGGTATTTTCTCTCTCTAATGTCCAAATTTGCAAATTTTAAAATAAAATTCTTTCCATTCTATGTCTAATGTGTTTTCATTTCAGGAAAAAAACCCTGAAATACAGAAAACTGTAAAGATGAAAGTTGCTTGTGGGGCACCTGGGTGGCTCAGTCGGTTAAGCGTCTGCCTTCAGCTCAGGTTGTGGTCCCAGGGTCCTGGGATTGAGTCCTGTATTGGGCCCTCTGCTCAGCAGCGAGTCTGCTTTTCTCTCTCTCTCTCTCCTTCTCTCTCTCCCTCCCTCCTCTGTTCTCTCTCTCTCAAATGAATACATCTTAAAAAAAAAAAAAGTTGCTTGCATTTTCTGATATTAAAATAAATCTGAAACCTATCAAATACCAAATTCCTATTTATATTCATGATGCAGACACATGCTTACTAATGAAAATGATCATTTATTCTCAAAGTAAAAATTATTGACTAAATAAAATGAAACAATTCTTCAATAAACAAATCAGTATATTTCTCTCTACAAATCTGCATCAAGAACTTCAGTTAAATAAAATCCAAAAAAATGGAACTGTTAGATCAAAGGATATGCACATATGACAATCTGATGTTTCTAATTATACTAACACGCGAATGTAGAAGAGTTATTTATCTACTTCCCTACCCTTACTAACATTGGGGATTAAGAAAAGAACTATGGGGGCGCCTGGGTGGTGCAGTTGTTAAGCGTCTGCCTTCAGCTCAGGGCGTGATCCCGGCGTTATGGGATTGAGCCCCACATCAGGCTCCTCCGCTATGAGCCTGCTTCTTCCTCTCCCACTCCCCCTGCTTGTGTTCCCTCTCTCGCTGGCTGTCTCTCTCTCTGTGTCAAATAAATAAATAAAATCTTTAAAAAAAAAAAAAAAGAAAGAAAAAAGAAAAGAACTATGGTCTTCCATCCCTCAAGTAACTCCTGCTCGCTAAAAACTTCCATTTCTCCCTCTCTCATGGCTGCTGTATACTGTTCGTAAACTCACTCTACTCAGTGACACAGAGTATGTACACAAAAACAATTTCCTATCCTCTGCCTAGCCCTCCAGGTAAAAGTCTGACATTGACTCTGATAACTCACTCTCCCTCAGAGTCCTGGGTAACCTGTGATTCCAGACATCCAATCTTCAATTCTCATGAAAGCAGAGAGGCACACAATCTAAAATTTCATTATGATCAGTAATAATTCAGAAGAGATTATTCTATTATCTGTTGACTTTTATTTCCTTCAAGAACAGAAAGTGAAATGAAAACTATGCAAGCTTCAAATTCTGACTGGCTACTCTGTGCTGTGTTCCATAGTACGCAGGAAAAAGAAAAATACAGACACCAACCTTCAAGATTCTTACAGTCTAAAATGATGTCTGACTAGAAGAATCTAGACAAATTATACATAAGTCCCAAGATTTGTTTTGGCTGCTCAAGATACTTTTTCAATTGAATTAAGAAAGCTCCTCACTTTGGAGGTGAGGAGACCATGCAGAAGCGACACAGCATGGCTGAAACCAAGAAAAGCTCCCTACTAATTGTGGTTGCAGCCCGTCTTCTACAGAGCAAGAACAGTGATTATGATGACAGTGATGTTTATATTCTGGAATCCTAGCCTAAAATTTGTTTAAGGGGATAAGAATGTAAGAACTTCTCTGTAGCACCTGCCATTAAGGGACCACTTGAACACTATGTACACTTACGTCTTTAAGACTTATCCTACTGCTGACATCACATTTAGGTTCTGGAATAGCTTCTCTGGACTTCTTAAAACGCATAGACAAGGTTAAGCAATGCGGGAGACAGGATCCTTACCAGTGATGCTCTGAATGAGGGCCAGGTCTAACAACATGGATATAATGGTTTCTCTACCACCCCTCTCTCTTCATAACAAGGCAGACTTGGAGCACGAACCATTAGGTCCAAAAGCCCTTACTGCAGGAAATATTTGAGGCCAATAATCAACAGGTACCTAAGAAAATGCTTTTAAGACACAATGAAGCATAACTTCAAAGGCTGTGATCCAGATCCCAAGGTTGGCAAACAGGAAAGGACTGGCTCTTTTTAAATGACTACCTGCACCAGAGGCTGGGAAGAGGCATTAATCATTACATGCAGAATGCTGTAATTAGCAGCTTTTAAAAAGCCAAGCTTTTTGTGTTCAAGATGTGGAAAAACTGACATTGGACCATATACAAGACACATCCATAAACTTAGGCACCCAATCAAGCAGGTAGTTCCCAGTTGCTACTATACATCTAGCACGGTAGTATCATCTTTTAGTATAATAGTATAGTTTACATGTTTAACTTAGTTTTTAACTTAGTCTGTCCATTTGACTTGAACATCTAAATAGAAAAATGACATGAAAAAATAAAATATCAAAGAGCCTACCCATCCAACAAGTAACTCAGGAGCTTTCCTTTTATCTCTGATGCTTTTTAACACCTCCAGTCATGTACATGTAACAATTCTGTCTATCTGCAGCCAGGTGGTCTGGGTTCAATCTCCCAATCTGCCATGTAAAAGTCCTGAAACTGACAAGTTACTTAACCTTGTTGTGCTTCAGTCTTATCTGTAAAATGGGGATAATAACAGGACCTACTTTATAAAGTTATTGTGAGGATCAAATAAAATACATATAAGGCAACCGGAATAACATTTGTCACAAAGGTTCAATGAATGTTAGAATTTTTAAAAGCCAAGTTTGATCAATATGGTCTATGAGACTGAATACAGTATTATATATCCATAACAGTTCTAGTGTCTGACAGAACAATTTTATAGTGCTTTAGAGTGTATGCAGCGTATAATCTATTACTAATGACTTCAGGCACTGCGCATGAAGGAAACTTCCTCTCTCCTTGCCCCCCCCCCAAAAGTATTCCAAAGATATTTTCATTGCTCAAGTCCTTCGTAGCTCACGAACACAAAATAAATCACTACCAATCCAGAACTGTCCTGGTCCCGGCTGACTCTCTCTTTCTGCCAGTGGAATGAGAAGGAACAAAGAGTTGCCTCCATACCACTCTGAAAAGCTTATAATATCCAGTGAGTATTGTAGCTCACAAACTACAAAGGACCTCAGGAATGCCTCAGTCAGGTTTTCTCCTACGTTCCATACGGCACTGAGGAAATTCTGGGCACTTGATAATGTCCCCAGAGAATAAAAAGCCAGTATTCACCAAATTACCCCTCTTTGCTGCCAAAGAACAATGGGGCTTCAGTAATTTTCTCCTGTTACAGCAGAAATAGATAGGGCATGACTTCAACATTAGCAGAATGTGACCATCACTCCGATGTGCTCTTGTTTACATCAGCATGAGGGCTGGCTAGCACGGCTCTGTGCTTTGGCCAGAGACGGCCCCAGCCCCACTCAGCTGTTTGAAAATGAGAGCCGCAGATGAGAAAATGTGGCTCTGTACTACTCCCTCTCGACTTGGAGAACAAAACAATGAAAAATAAAAGCCTCAAATGTTTATAACACTTCATCATAATTCAAAAGAATTGCCAGTAAATTCACCTGGTAAACTCTTTAAATTTATAAGATAGGGACCTCATCTTAATTTATCAAGCACTTAGTAAACGCCTTAATCTAGAATATACTCAGAAAACACGTTCAACAGAGACTGAATGAATGATCATGTAGTCTATGTAATTTCTATGTTCAACACAGGGGTGTCTTGATAATTATATTTCAATATACTGTCTTCGTTCTTATGGATGATGAAAAACACATTACTAGTTTTTCCATTCCAAGCAATCTGTTAAAGGAAACATTACTTATAAACAGATTCTAAGCTATCAGGATGGTAAATTAAAAAATGTACTTGCATGTTTTGGATACATTTTTAAAACCATTTGTCAGAGTCTCGTTCTGGCAAGATTCTTATGACTAGCCACATTACTTCTTGAGCTTAAAATGAATCTTTATATTCCAGCTTCTTCCAATTAAGTAATAAATGCGTATAGCTCTTCAGCATTTATTAGTTATATACGTCTTTAAGAAAATTATGAAATATGTTTTCATGTTGCATCTATTTGAACAAAAATTAGCTTACTTTCCTACTTCTTGAAATACCCCCATTGGTAGATAAAATGACTGTTTCTACACCACCTGGCGTGATTATTTTTTCCAGCAAAGGACCCAAGTCACACAGAATATACTAACTCTAGCCAATCTAAACATAGCGTCCCATAAGAAACCTAATAAAGCCAAATGGCTAACAGACACATTAGAAAATGTTCGACATCACTCAACATCAGAGAAATACAAATTGAAACCACAATGAGATACTATCTCACACCAGTCAGAACGGCTAAAATTAACAACTCAGGAAACGACAGATGTTGGCGAGGATGCAGAGAAAGGGGAACCCTCTTACACTGTTGGTGAGAATGCAAAATGGTACAGCCACTCTGGAGAACAGTACGGAGGTTCCTCAAAAAGTTAAAAATAGAGCTACCCTGTGACCCAGCAATTGCACTCCTAGGTATTTATCCAAAGGATACAAACATAGTGATTCGAAAGGGCACATGCACCCCAATGCTTACAGCAGCAATGTCCACAGTAGCCAAACTATAGAAAGAGTCCAGATGTCCACTGACAGATGAATGGATAAAAAGGATGTGGTATATACATATACAATGGAATATTACTCAGCCAGCAAAAAGACTGAAATCTTGCCATTTGCAACAACATGGATGGAACTAGAGGGTATCAGCTAAGTGAAATAACAGTCAGAGAAAGACAAATACCATATGATTTCACTCATGTATATAATTTAAGAAACAAAACAGATGAACATAGAGGAAGGGAAGGGAAAAAAATAAGATAAAAACAGAGAGGGAAGCAAACCATAAGAGACTCTCAACTACAGGGAACAAACTGAGGGTTGCTGGAGGGGAGGTCTGTGGGAGGACAGGGTAACTGGGTGATGGGCATTAAGAAGGACACATGATACTATGAGCACTGGTGTCACGTGCAACTGATGAATCACTAAATTCTACCCCTGAAACTCATAATATACTATATGTTAACTAAATTTATTTTAATTAAAAAAAATAAAAATTTAAAAATGTCTTTAAATTAAAAACTTAATAAAGCAATGCTGTCATATTAACTACTGAGATCAAACTATTTCTAAAACAATCTGGAGCACGAGGAATTCCATATCTTAGTCATACACTTTCTGCTTTAGAAACCCTGCATCCATTTCTGAAAAGAGAAATATGCACAAAAGTCCTGGGAGCTGGGTGGGTGGGTGGGTGGGTGGGTGTGTCTATGTGTGTGTGTGTGCGCGTGTGATACAAGGACCAAATCACAGCTTAAGTAAGTCTCCAAACCTGTCTTAGCCCAAAAAAGACAGCTTCAATACCCACACTGGGGCCTAAAGAAGAAGGACCAATTTTTGAAATAAAATTAATACACTGTATTTCCCTAGATAAACAGTTTTTAAGGCAATCATGACTAGTAGAGAGGTGAATTAAAGAAGTGAAGATTGTGAACAAAAGCTGAAAGACTTGCTGTTACATGAGGCGGACACCACCTCTGCCTTCCTTTGCACACAGCGCCCCGCACCGAGGCTGCCGCGTGCACAGAGCCACGCTCACACGTGGCTGCTCCGTGAAACACGCCCCGCCGTCTCTCTCCAAGGTTGAGTAAACGCCAACTACTTTCTGAAGTTTACCTGACCTTGACGGTCAGTAACTGCCTATCTTTTGAGTTCAAACATTTTGTTAGACCTCCAAGATATGTATGCTTAAATGTTACCACCAGCGTATCATAAGAGACCACCACCATTCCTCCACCACCCCCAAAACTACAAACCAGGGACAGAACTTGTTCGCTTTTGCTTCCCATCAGTGTACAGAGCAGATACAAGTTAAGTAACACAAAATATAAAGTTTTCATCTCAGAGTTCCTCAAAAGAAAATAAAGGCCATATATTCTACAAGGTCAAGAATCACTAGCCTGGGAAGCAGATCTCGTGTTTTAGTTCTAGGATTCTAATGCCTGCCTCTGTAACGTTCTAGGAATCTAGAGGTGACCAGCATTTCCTAAAATGGTGTTTGCAGGACACTGTTCTGCAGGATGCTAACGGGTATGCACATCGACTGGGAAAGTCGGGATTAAAGGAAAGCTAAAATGGTTACTTGAGGGCAGAGCACCTGCAGGGCTTTAATATGGTAATAATGCTATAAATTTTCAAGATGAAATTCCATTATGAAGCCTTTGATAAACTAAGTTGAGCAAGATCATGAGGTGAGTTTAGAAATGCTTCAAAGAAGGCTGTTTTGTGTTTTTTTTTCTAATTGCCGTGATATTACTGAATACTTCGCATCAGCTTCTAAGATGCTCTTACCTGATATGCGTTGCAGGCAGAGATTCATACTGGCGTGACAAAAAGAGCTCCCTGTGTTTCAGCTGATGCTTCTGTTTATCAGTCAAGTCTGCCTCGATTGTTGTTTCCGATTCTTCCTCAATTTCTTCTACACAAATAAAATTCAAAGAATGCATTATTACAGGGCACATTATCTACCTGGACATTAAGACAGATCAACCTTTCATTCAAAATTCTCTTCAAGCCAACTTTTATTATTTTATTTTAAATTTACATATTTAACTTGTCATTTGCATTACAATCATAAAATGACATGAATTGGGGCCACAAAGAGGAAGAACTCCAATTTTAAAATGGCAGATGGAACATATGCATTTATCTCCTCTTCCCCCATAAAACCACACCAAATACCAATTAAAATGCATACACATTTCAATGACAATAAAAGTGGAAACAACGATAGAAGAAAAACTTTCAGCCAAAAAAAAGTTTTAGAAGATGGAAAGCAGATGCAAAAAAAAAAAAAAAAAAAAGTACAAACTTAGCCAAGAGAAGGAAGTGACAATCTATATATGTACAGACAGATGCAAGGAGAAGGCAAGCACAAAGCCTGAAGTGACTTAGCCCTCAAAGATACCAAGTGCTGTGAGAAAGAGGAGTGGGCGAGAGAAAAAGCCAGCAGAAAAGGTTCAAAGTCTATCTACAACACTGTAACTGAATCCCAGAATATTTTATTTAAAAAAGAGAATAATCAGAAAAGAAATAAATAATAAAAAAGAGAATAACTGGAAAACAAGAAATCGGATAACACTTTTCAAATCTGATAACACAAACAAAAAGCTAATAGAAGGATTAGAAGGTACTGTTAAGGAAATCTGTCAGAAATTTCAACACGAAGACAAAGAAATAAATGAAAACCAAAAGCTAAAATAAAATAAAATAAAAAGAAAATAAAAATAATTCATGAAGCCCAACATCCCAAGAATAAAAGTTCCAGAAAGAAACAACAGAGGAAACACATTTCTTCATCTCTTTTGGTGGGGACAGGGGGTGAGGAAAGACCTATCAAAGAAAAGATTCAAGAACATTTCCCTTTACTGAGGGAGAGGTGCATCCAGACTGAATTTCTGGCATAGTTAATTTTTAAGTGCTAACATGGGATCACAAAAATTTACAGAAAGAAAACATAGGTCACTAGAATGAGAGTGGAATTCTATATGAACAGCAACATTGGCATTCTACCCTAAGATGGTGGAGCAGCGTTATCCACGAGGAAAAATGAGAGTCAACCTAGAATTGCACTTGTGAATTGTAAACTATTTATCAAGTCCGGAAACAGAGTAAGAAGAATCCTTCATTCACTCAACCAAGATTTATTAGGTGCCCAAACAGGCACTATTCGAGGTGTTGGAGACAAGCAGTGAGCAAAAGTTATTAGGAAGAAACAATTCAAAGTATTTGCCTTTGAGAAACAGGGCTGGAAGCAAGGGACAGGAGACAGCAAAGTTGCACAAAAGTTTAAAAAAAAAACAACAAACCCATTGTATTTAATAATCTTTTTAAAGAAAAAAAGACCAAGTGTCATTTACAAACATACTTCCAAATAATTCTAGATACAAAAATTTCTTAATGTATTAACACCTCCTAGGGCTCACAGATCCTCTGCAGCCCTACCTGGGCCAGACTGCGTGGGAACAGTAGGGCCACTGAGGACTCAGACTGTGAGACTACCAGAAGGGGCGGGGTGCTCTTCAGGTAGGAAGAGCTTAAGTTTAGGATTCAGAGGACCTAATTTTGGGACACTGATGGGTATCACACATACACACAGAGAGATATACACGTGTGTGTATTTCTGCTCCTCGCTGTTCTTATAAAAGTTCTCATTTATGGACCTAGAACCACAAATGAGATTTTATCACATACATAATTTTCTAATTTAGGAGTGTTTTTGAACTGCGCGAGGGCAATGAATGGGGTTAAGCACCAGATCTTTTCTACAATACTTTGAAATTTTTAAAACTCTTGACTGAAAACGATCCTGGAAAACTGATTCAGAAAGACTCACCTAGCTCAAATATATATATATATATATATATATATATATAGCGACTTAAAGTTCTTTGAATGCTCTTTTTAACGAACTACTCAAAGAGACATCCAACATTAACACAACCAGTTACAGGGTGAAAAGGACTAGAATCTCTGACATGCAACTGAGCCAAACACAGAAATCACCAAACAGCATCTAAAATTTCCCAAATTTACTAGTGTTAAATTTCATTTATGTATTTTCATAAATTTACACTGGCTTCTGAAGAAAAATAATTCCATGCCATTAACATCCTAAAAACATTAAATAACCACAATGGCAAAACTGGCATTTGGACAATGAAAAATTTAAAAGACTTAATATAATTATCATCATAAGAAATTGGGTACATGGTAATAATATAACTTTTAAAACCATTTTACCAAGCTTGATAGAAGATCAAATTTACTACCTTCCAAAAGTTATTAAAGTAGAAGTCCCACACTCTATACAGTGATAGGAAAGACGGATACCAAATTATTTACTGTACTTTCTTTACAGCTGGGAAAGTTTCACCACGGTTTATTAGCAAGAAGGCACTGGGGGCATGGAGGGGGGAAAGACTGCAGAAGGAAACTGTACAATAGGATTGTATAAAGTTTTAAGGAGCAATATAAATGTCATTATACTTAATACTGGTATCTTCTGGGGCACCTGGGTGGCTCAACTGGTTGCACATCTGCCTTCGGCTCAGATCATGATTCCAGAGTCCAGGGATTGAGCCCCACATCGTCCAATCCCCATGTTGTCCAGCTCCCTGCTCAGTGGGGAGTCTGCTTCTCCCCATGACACACCCCCTTCTCATGTTCTCTCTCTCTCTCTCTTTCTCTCATTCTCTCTCAAATAAATAAATAAAAATCTTTAATAAAGAAAGTACTGATATGGGCACCTGGGTGGCTCAGTCGGTTAAGCATCTGCCTTCAGCTCAGGTCATGATCTCAGGGTCCTGGGATCCAGTCCCACATCGGGTTCCCTGCTCAGCCGGGAGTCGGCTTCTCCCTCTCCCCCTCCCCCTGCTCTGCTCTCTTGTGCATGTGCACGCTCGCTCTCTCCCTCTTTAATAAATAAAATCTTAAAAAAAAAAGATATTTAAAAAGAAATACTGGTATCTTCTGTTTTAGTAGTACATACCACACAATGCATGACCCACCAAGGCTCCTACAAATTTCAAGGTTTTAGACTGCAAGATGAGAAAGGAGCCATGGCTAAAAATCTCAGCAAGGCTAATTACACATGCAGGCTGAGAAGGGATGGGGTAAGGCCAGCACAAACAGTGTCCAAGAAGTGGGGATCAGAGAACAAATCAAACTAGCCAAACTGCCTACAGCACCAGAGCATCCAGCCATGGGATATGGGAGATCAGTCCTTTCAGAAGTAGGTTACAACCAGGAACTCAAGCAAAGCTTTAGAGAATGGGCATGTGACATGTACAAGACCAGAACCAGTGACTGATGAATTCAGGTACCTGAACAATAAGGGACAGAATGCAGGGAAGGAGGAGCCATTACTGAGTCTAGGTACTTGACTAGAACCTGGGTGTTTTTCAGAATAGTTCAGAATTCTAATTCTTACATATTAATTGGGAGGGATGGAGGGGAAAGCAGACAGGAGGAGAGTCCTCCACAGGTTATTCCCTTAGGTCTGTATTTTAATGGGAGTATCAGCCGGTGATGATGTTAGCTGGTACAGACCATACAGAAAAGCAGGCAGTTAAACATTTGACTGTAGTTGCATTTAACAAGTACCCAAATGTTTGAAGGCATATTATTGGATTGAAAATAGCTCAGTATTGATACAACTCAAGTTTGTCTAGTAAGAAAAAAAATCGTTAAAAAAGGTATAAGGAAATTGAATAAAATAAGAAAGATTTTTATGACAATGGAGATTTCAGGAAACCATCTGAATGAAGAAAAAGTTTGGCAGTTTAGAGGCAAATAATAAAGAAAAATCATTTATATTTCCATCATTAGCAATGAATAATCCAAAACTGAAATTAAGAAAACAATTTCACTTACAATGGCACCAATAGGAAAAAAATACTTAGAAAAACATTTAACAAAGGACAAATCTTGTATACTAAAAACTATAAACACTGTTGAAAGAAATTAAAGACCTAAATAAAAGGAAAAACTATGTTCATGGACTGGATGACCTAATACGGTTAACACG
Organism: Ursus maritimus; assembly: GCF_017311325.1. Lineage (NCBI taxonomy): Eukaryota > Metazoa > Chordata > Mammalia > Carnivora > Ursidae > Ursus > Ursus maritimus. The sequence continues at coordinate 33,657,581 of NW_024426774.1, read as the reverse complement.
GCAATTCTCCCTAAACTGATCTACAGATTCAATGCTACTTCTATCAAAATTACAACTGCCTTTTCACAAAAATTAATAAACCAACCCTAAAATTCATATGGACATGTAAGTGACCCAGAATAGCCAAAATTGTTTTGAAAAAGAACAAATTTAAGAGAACTCACACTTCCAGATTTTAAAGCTACAACAACCAAGACTATGCAGCATAAGGACAGACATACACATGAGAGTCCAGAAAAAAGCCCATACATTTATGGTTAATTGATTTTGGACAAGGGTATCAAGACAATTCATTGGAGGAATGAATTTTTTCCAAAAGGATGCTGAGAACAGCTGGATATCCATATGCAAAGAATAAACTTTCGTCCTCACACCATATACAAAAATTAATGCAGAATGAATCAAAGGCTAAATTTAAAAGCCAAAACTAGGGGTGCCCGGGTGGCTCAGTTAAGTGTCCGACTCTTGATTTCGGTTCAGGTCATGATCTCAGGATTGTGAGACCAAGTCCCCAATCACACTCTGCAGTGGGTGGGGAGCCTGCTTAAGATTCTCTCTCCCTCTCTCTCTCTCTGTGTCCCTCCCCCTATGCTGGTGCACACGCTCTCTCTCTCTTAAAAAAAAAAAGAGAGCGTGCGTTAAAACTATAAAACTCTTAGATAAAACACAGGTATAGCTTTTCATGACCTTAGACTAGGTAATGGTTTCTTCACTATGGTACCCCAAAGCCTAAGCAACCAAAACATAAAATAGAATTATACATATACATATATGTATGTATATAAATTTGAATATTAAAATTTTTGTACTTAAAAGGACACTATCAAGAAAGTAGAGATGGGGCACCTGGCTGGCTCAATCGGAGCAGCATGCGACTCTTGACGTTAGGGTTATGAGTGCAAGCTGCACGTTGGGCAGAGAGCTTACTTAAACAGAAAAAGAAAGAAAAAAGAAAAAAAAGAAAGTAGAGACAATCCACAGAATAGGAGAAAATATTTGAAAATCATGTATCTGGTAAGGGTCTAGTATCTAGGACATATACAGAACTCTTACAACTTGACAATAAAAAAACTCAATTAAATAATGGGCAGAGGATTTCAATAATACATTTCTCCAAGAAGATATACAAATGGCCCGTAAGTATATGAAAAGATGTTCCACATCATTAGTCACTAGGGAAAAGCAAATGAAAATTACAGTGAGATATTTCATACCAACTAGATGATTACCATCAAAAAGACATAACAAGCATTGGCAAAAATATGGAGAAGCTGGAATCTTTGTACATTGCTGGGGTAAAATGGTGCTGCGGCACTGTTATACAGTTCGGCAGCTCCTCGGGTAGCTAAACATAGGGACCATAGACTAGCATCATTCAGCCATAAAAAGGAACGAAGTGCTGATGATTCATCCTACAATATAGATAAACCTTGAGGCATTATACCAAATGAAACACTGCGCAAGTGAAAGACACAAAGGGCCATATATTGTATGATTCCATTTATATGGAAAGTCCAGAATAAGCAAACCCACGGAGACAGGAAGTGGTAAGTAGTTGCTAGAGGATGGGTGGATGGGGAAGCAGGGGAGTAACTGCTAATGGGTATGGGTTTCTTTGCAGCATGACAAAAAAAGCCCTGGAATTAAATAATGGTTGTGGCTAAACAAATTTGTGAATACACTAAAAACTACTAAATTATATACATTTTTTTGAAAAAATGAATTATATGGTATGTGAACTATATCAGAAAGAAAAAAAGCTAAACCTGAAAAAAAAA
>NW_024426774.1:33625616-33655793 GCF_017311325.1 Ursus maritimus | reverse complement strand
AAAAAAAAATGTCAAAATGGAAAAGGTCAGTAGAATCATCATCTTCCGGTAATGTGCCAAAATGCCCAACACAAAGGGAAAGAGGAGAGGCGCCTGCTCTAAGTTCTCTAGGCCTTTTAGAACACAGGGTGCTGCTCCTTCTGCCACACATACGCCCATCTACGGGAAAGGTGATACTGTGGACATCAAGGGAACAGGCACTGTTCAAAAAGCAGTGCCCCCCAAATGCCACCATGGCAATACTGGAAGAGTCTACAGTGTGGCCCAGCATGCTGTTGGCATTGTTAGGGCACTGCTTTGTTAGGGCAAGATTCTCATTCTTGCCAAGTGAATTAAGGTACATACTGAGCAGAGAAAGCACTCTTAAGAGCCGCATGAAGGAAAATGATAAGAAGGAAGCCAAAGAGAAAAAGCACTTGGGTTCAACCGAAGCACCCGCGTGCCCCACCCAGAGAAGCACACTTTGTGAGAACCAGTGGAAAGGAGACTGCGCTGCTGGAACCCATTCCCTAGGAGGTCATGGCATGATAGTTATAAAAACAAATAAAAGACCTTGCTCTGGACTGTGGAAAAAAAAAAAAAGGAGAAGAAGAAGAAAGACGAAAGAAAGAGAGAGAAAGAAAAGGAAAGAAAAAGAAAGTAAAGAGAAAAAAGAAGGAAAAAAAAGGGGGCGGGAAGCACACACAATGCAAAAGGCCAAAAGAATAGATACATTTCAGTACGGTCATGTAATGAAATTCTATTCAACAGCTAAAAATGCATAAGTGAATCCAAGTACCAAGATGGATGGATCTCAAAAACTTGATGTTAAGCAAAAAAGCAATCTGTAGAAGGATACATATGTACGGTAACATTTTTTGAAACGCAAAAAGTGTTCTATAAAAATACACACATGTATAGCAAAAATATAAAAACATGAATGGAAAAAACACACCCAAGTTAAGACATCAATTCACCTATGGAGAAACTAGGAAGGGAATGGGGATATACATGGCACTACAAAAATCTGAAGCAAATATATGAAAATATTAAGAGAAGACAAAGCTGGCTGGTAGGTTCGTAATTACACTACATTGTCTCTTTTCTGCTTCCTAAAAATACTTCAAAATAAAAAGTGAATAGGACCCAACAGAAGGGAAACCCTTCTTTCTTTTGCCTGTACCTAAACTCTAATCCATGTTAAACTGGTTTTTTCCTTCATGGCAACAACCACTACAGTTGATCCTTCATGGCAACAACCACTACAGTTGATAATCATTTCTTTAACCTATATCTTCCTTGTCTTCATCTCTATCATCTTGCAAAAATATAAATTTCCACTGGCATTCTAGCATTAATCGATCTCTGAAATACATGAGAATAAATAAATAAATAAATATGTATAAATATACAAATACATTTTGGTTTTGAAGACTAAAAAAGTAGTAGAGCAAAAGAGAAAAGTGGGCCAGCCTGGGAGAGCAAAATCAGGCAAGAACTAAGTGTCCAGTGCTTCTACAAAGAAATGCATGAGGGGCGGCGCCTGGGTTGCTCAGGCAGTTAAGCAGCCAACTCTTGATTTTGGCTCAGGGCATGATCTCAGGGTCCTGAGATCAAGCCCCATGTCAGGCTCCTGCTCAGTGGGGAGTCGGCTTGAGATTCTCTCCCTCTCCCTCCCTCCCCACGCTTGTGTGCTGGCTCTCTCTCTCAAGTAAATACATAAATCTTTAAAAAAAAAAAATACATGAGATAATTGAGAGAACAATGGGATGGATGAAAAGTTAGAAGATCAAATGTAAAGTTGGAAGACACCTCTGAGACGTAGGCGCCTGATCCATTTAGACTTTCACGCACCTCCACAAGGCAGAGTCCCCTCCTCATTGCCACAGAGCAACACCCATAGAAGCTTAAGATACTTGTCACATAATGCCTTACACTATAGTCATCTGATTCAGAATCCCTTGAGAACAAAGACGGGTCATTTATCTTTGCATCCATGCTGTTTTACTCGTAGGGTAAAAAGAGATGGGACTTCCAAGAAATGTTCCTAATAGACTGGGTAAGAACTATCGGGGAACACTCCAGTTAGTGACTGCAAGGATAGATGCAAAAGTTACGACTGCACAGTGTAGCTATCAAAAGGTTACCATTCAAGGAGCTCCACTCTTCACCATTCTTTCAAGATCTAACAGGGTGCATGGGAGACCAGGCTTCAGAGTCACACTTGAATTCAAATTCTAGTAACACATGTTCTGAGTTATGTGACCTTGGACAAATTATTTACTCTTTGTAATCCTCAGTTTCTTTATCTGTCAAATGTGTACACAATTCTTCCCTCTTAAGTTTACTGTGAGGATTAAGATAATGTACATAAATTGCTCAAGCACAGTGCCTAACACAGCATTAGATAAAAAACTGCTCATACTATTTTTAAATGAATTTTAATACGATCATTGATATTTGGAAAACAACTATCTCCTAAAACAACTGTTCCTACATAAGAAGACAAATCATATTAAAATTAAAATGTTTTCACTTTTTTTTTAGGATTTTTTATGTCATCCTATACCCAACATGGGGCTCAAACTCACAACCCCAAGATCAAGAGTCATATCCTCCACTGACTAAGCCAGTCAGGCACCCATTTTTACTTTTTATAAACAAACAAAAACATATCTAGACCCCACCCGTGGAGACCCTGATTTAGAAACTGTGGCGTGAGTCACACCAGTTGAGCCTCAGTTAAGAATCATTATTATAAAATACTCATTTGAAAATATTACTCTGAAAGAACATCTATGACAGCTTTTTAGTCTCAGGACCCCTTAAACTCTTAAATCCTATCAAAGACCTCAAAGAGCTTTTGTTTATGTGGGCTATATCTACCAATACTGTAATAGAAATTAAAATGAAGAAATCCTTGAGACACCAATTACAAGCACACAATCCATTACCATGAGAGTGATGGTGCCATCATGCATCATACACTCTCTGGAAAAACTCTGCTATATACTCATGAGACAATCAGTGGAACAATTAAATGACGGCTTAGTGTTATTATGAAAATTGTTCTGTCCTCCAGGCCTCCCTGAAAGGTATTCAGGAATGACTAACCTCTGCAAAAAAAAAATATTAACTTAAGTATAACCTGAAAAGAAAAATAGAAACTGCCCAAAGCAAGAGGTTTTTTTTTTACTTTATTGGGTTTAAGAAACCTGTCACAAATTTTATCCTCACATTGTATGATATAATGACTCATAAGTTGTTCTACAGCAAGTTAGGATCCCATCAGAAATTTAAGCTATTTCTGCTTTACATTTATTTATTCAAAGAACACTGCATCTGGCAAAGGCTGCCCAATCTTATAATATATTCAAAGTCCATCTGGAATTTTATACAGCCTTAACATGCCACCATGCATTTTTCCACTTGCTATCAATTTTTAAACTTAAGAAACAAAATAAAAGGATTCAAAGTAACCAAATTTTCCAGCACCACCAAATCATTGTGGACACAGCAGCCAGCATCTTCCTACAACACAATTCACCTTTCTCCTCTGCTTTGATCAAACAAATAAACAAACTACCCTCAATAACATTCAACCACCACTGGAATCAGATCTAAACTTTCATGGCTGAAAAATCTCCTAATGATCAGCGCTGCCATATTTTCACCTATTCCCCTCCCAAGCCCACCCCACTCCTGGAAGGAAGGAAGGAAGGAAGGAAGGAAGGAAGGAAGGGAGGGAGGAAGGAAGGAAGGAAAGGAAGGAAGAAAAGAAAGGAAAGAAAGAAAGAAAATTTATTGATGTGCCTACCAATGTGTTCTGGGATATCTGTTTGGAAGATATAAAAAGTTCTGCCCTGTTGGATTACAGGTGACCCAGGATTACAGATAAGAATATATTATTTCAAGTGCGTTAAGTATTTTAACATTCTGTAGGGTGCTCCAGAAATATGACAGTTAACTGGCATAGCCTAAAGGGCCAGCAAAAGCTTCTGTGAAGAAACACAGCTTACGTGAGACCTGAAGGAGAAAGGAGGTTGGGGTGGGTGGGTCCCTGTCTTTTTAAACTAGAGAACACAGGCTGGCCCAGGCCTTATCTCTACTTGAGCTTGGCTAGACCATGGGAATTTCCCGCTCCTACCTTCACATCCTGCTGACTACATCAGCAGAGAGCCTCAATTAGGGTGACTGGAACTGTCCTGGTTTTAAAACTGAAAGTCTTCTGCTCAGAACCCCTCAGCTCTCATACTGGTCACCCCAGCTCTCATATTACTCAATCCACTACGATGCTCTGGCCTAATGAAAGAAAACTTATGGCCCCATAATGGTGAAAATTTAAAAGACCGAAAATACCAAAACTCATCAAGAACATACACCAGTTGGAATTCCCATGCCTTCACAAACGAAGTAAAAGTTGGTTCGACCACTATGGGAAATTTTTTTGGCAATATCTACAAAAGTAAATTGATACCCACCCCATAAACCAACAATACCACTTCTGGGTATTTATCCCCAAGAGGAATTAGACTTTAAGTACACCAAAAGTCTTGCACAAGATACTCCTAGCAACTTTGTCATAGGAGCCAAAAACCGGAACCACTCAGATGTCCATTAATAGGGGAAGGAATACTACTGGACCGGGGAAAAAAGTAAGTAGTAACAAGCAGCAACACCAATGCATCCTAGAGACAAGGTGCTGAGGGAAAAGGTCAGGCAAAGGGGGCAAATACTGTCGGTACTCCATTTGGATGAAGTTAAAAACTCGGCAAAACTAACAGATGGTAGACAGACATCAGAACAGTGACCACCTGAGGAGGAAGAGAGCAGTAATGACCAGAAATGGCCATAAAGAACCTACTAGGGTATCAGAAAGTTTCTCTACCTTGATCTGAGTGGTAGTAATAGAAATGCATACATCTGTAGAAAATTTACTGACCTGCACACTTTACCCATTCTGTTGTTATTTTATACCTTGACTTAAAAAAATTTTTTTTTTTTAAGAACTAGGATTTCTGTTTCCAAACAAACGAATTAACAGGGACCAGATAGATCTACCCTCCCATCTGAAACAGCCAAACAATTAAAAATTAATAACTTAAAAAGTGGACAGCAGACAAAATACATGAAACATCAGTTTTCTTAACACTGGACCACTGGACATCAGGTGACAGAAGAACAGTGATTCTTGAGAGACAGGACACAAATAAAAGATGAGCCCTAACGTTACATACATACTGCTAAAGAGAATTTCCAGGCAACAGTGCAAGGAGGAGAAACTGAAGCAAAGCCTGGCAGAGTCCCAGAGTTAGGGAGGCAAAGCTGAGAGACCAGGGAGAACAAAGCTACCAGAGTGCAGAAGACAGAGTACCAGAGAACAGAGAAAACCTGGAGACTGCAGGGAGTGATTTTCGAGCACAGTATCCATCAGCAAAAGCACATGAGGAAACTATCAGAAGCCAAGGAAAGGATCATTGGAAAAGAATCAGAGGGAACAGTGTCCCGAGCTCACACAGGGGCCATGAACAGATCTGTTACCAAACAGCTACCCTGGAAAAACTCATAATTCACGGTGTATTGGGCAGAGTACACAGAAAGGTCTTGCCTAAGTAATGGGGAACAATTAAGCCCTAGACGGAGCTCCACATCCACTTAACAAATATATGTGTAAGGTCATAAACCTAACAACCAAAAGGATCAAACTGTTTCCAAGTAACTTGAGTGCATCCCAGAAATCAACTCAAGAAGATTTATAGGAATATGAAAATATCCAGGATGCAGAAAAATAAAATTTACCATGTCTGCTACACACCTAGTAGAAGGCCTAAATTTTTTTTTTTTTTTTTAAAGATTTTATTTATTTATGTGACAGAGAGACAGCCAGCGAGAGAGGGAACACAGCAGGGGGAGTGGGAGAGGAAGAAGCAGGCTCACAGCGGAGGAGCCTGATGTGGGACTCGATCCCGGTATGCCAGGATCACGCCCTGAGCCGAAGGCAGACGCTTTAACGACTGCGCCACCCAGGCGCCCCGTAGAAGGCCTAAATTAACGACTGACCATACCAACTGTAGGCAGAGTGAAGAAACCCAAATGCCCTTACACTACCTAAGGGAATGTAAAATGGTACAATCATGTTGGCAAGCAGTTCATGGTTTCTTAAAAAGCTAAAAATACCCCTACCATATGGATAAAACCATTCTACTCCACCCCAAGAGGATGCTACAAAAACCCATAACAAATATTCACAGCAACTTTATCTGTAATTGCCAAAAACGGAAAACACATGAAATGTCCACCAACAGATGAGTGAATAAACAAATGGTGGAACACCCATACAATGGAAAGCTACTCAACAGTAAAAAGGAACAAATCATCAATGCTGAGAGACATACTGTGCTCATGGATGAGAAGATTCAATATTGTTAGAATGTCAATTCTCCTCAAAATGATCGATGGCTTTAACACAATCCCAATCAGAATCCCAGCAGGCTTTTTTGTACAAGTTGGCAAGCTGGTACTAAAATTCAGATGGAAATGCAAAGGATCTAGAATAGTCTGAAGAACTCCGAAAAAGATAAATCGAAGTTGGAGGGCTAACATTACTGGTTATTGGCAAAAAGCAATAAACGAATCAATGGAACAGAACACAAAGGCCAGAAATAGAGCCACACATACATGACCAACCGATTTGACAAAGGCACAAAAGCACTGCCATGGAGAAAGAATAGCCTTTCAACAAATGGCGCTGGAGCAATCAGATATGCACGCCCACTTGGCCCCACAAAGAAAGGAACTTAGGATCCATACCTTGCACTAGATATAAAAATTAACTAAAAATGGGTCATTACTTAAATGTTAAATCTAAAATTGTAAAACTTCTACAATACAAGAGAAGAATAAATGACAGCAAAGCATAAAAGTAAAATCGATTCATACTTTCTGGAAGGCTCTTTGGGAACATGTATCAAAAACCTTAAAAACTGTATATACAGGGGTAACCTGGGTGGCACAGCCAATTAAGCGTTGGGCTCTTGGTTTCAGCTTAGGTCATGATCTCGGTCCTGGGATCAAGTCCCATGTTACACTCCACGCTCAGCTCAGCCAGGAGTCTGCTTGAGATTCTCTCTCCCTCCCTTTCTGCCCCTCCCGCTCGTACTCTCTCTCTAGAATAAATAAATCTTAAAAAAAAAAACCTATATACATGCTCTCTGATCAAATCATTAAAACTAAAAAAGGGGGGGCAATAAAAAAAGACCAAAAGAACGGTAAATTCATGAGAAAGTATTTACTACAACAGTCACTGAAACATTTTTCTATTCCTTTTTCTCTGTAAACTACTAAATAATCAAAAATAATTCTACAATGCTATACTCTATTTAAAGTTGTGAATTACATGATGTAGGAATTATCAATATAAGAAATATGACCCATCTCATAATATAGAATATAACCTTTTGCAAAGCTTTAAGCAATACGGAAACCAAAACTCAGAAAATTTATAGTTTACCAGGGACAAAATGGAAACAAGACTCAATCATAGGGTACAGAATTACAACATTTCTTCCAGACATTTTCTGCAGTATATTTCCTTCTGGGAGCCTTTCACTAATGAGCTTCATAATTTCTAAAAATTTCTTATAATCCTGTCATCCTTTCCTGTCCTATTTATAGTTATTTGTATGAAAAGATACACAATCATAAGCAAGTTTTGAAGAAGTCTTTTCAAATAAGTGAAAATACAGAGAACATTTCCCCAAATGTATGGAGTACTGAGTAATCTGAAACCCACCTCAACAAAAGAAATGCATTTGCTGCTTAAACTATAAAAACACAACAAAGGAGTCAACCATAGTACATCTTAAAGGCAAAAAGAATTCTACAAAAACAGGAAATAAAATATTTTATTTTTGTTATCTCTAGGGATATCTTTCCAATCCCTAGCCTTTAATAATTTTCTACCAGGCTGAAATTAATTCCTGCCGGGAATCTTAGTTTCACCCGTATGAATTACTGATACTCTTAAATGTAAAGCAAGTTTGGCTAACCAGCTATTTATATAATCTTGCCATAAAGACTCACAAGTCCCCACAATATGAAAATATTCATGCAGCTTTAAAGACTAATGGAAGTATTACATGCCGGGTCAGGAGGGGGAAAAAAACACAAAAAAACTAAAGCAAGAGATCATGGGAAAAAATCGTGCTAAGAAGAATGAATTTATAAAAATCTTTACTTATGCAACGAAGCTAGATAGAACAAAGATATTGTATCAGATGGTGTCTAAAGCTATACTTTATTCCAAGTTCTATAAATACTGGCCAACGGAAAGGTTTAATTTGGCTGTGAAGAAAATGAATTATTCCACTAAACTATTATGGGCGGAGAGGGGAGGATATCAGGCTCATAGTGGTATGGCTGGAAAAGTAAGCCTTTAATCAAGGCAAGAACTCCAAACTATTCTTATTTAACTTAGATGGGTAAGATGCAGTTTCCACTCTATCTTTTACTAAAGGGAATTAAAAAAAAATTCAAGAGCCAATCTGACATGCAGTATCAAATGCAAGACACAGAAAATGCAAAATAAACAGTAAGCCTCCCTTCGACATCATATACCAACCCAGCCCTTAGCAGTTCAAAGTCTTCCACCAGTGAAAATATGATACATCCTTTGGAAGTTTCAAAAAATTAATGCAAATTCCAATGTGGATTCAAAACAATGGCTGATTAGAGTGAACTTGTAATGATCTTTCATCATTCTATTTCTATATTAGAATGAGTGCTCATAATCCAACATTCCTATTCTACCAAAGTAGTGTGAGACCAGGAATGGTTTCATTCCCCATTCTTTTTACTAGTTAAAGGACAAAAGTAGGGCAGGATAAAGTATTCTCACTAAAACAACTTGAAAATACACATTCTTAGAATTTAGGTACTTCTTTCTTTCCCTCCTCCAAAAAAGACTCAAACTACAAAACAAGTTTACATCTAAGAAATGTTAAAAGTTAATAAATACTAATAAGGGGGCCTAGCTGGCTCAGTTGGAAGCATGCGGCTCTTGATCTTGGGGTTATGAGCTTGAGCCCTGTGCTGGGTATAGAGATTAAATAAACAAAAAAAAATACTAATAAAGTTATGCCAAGGGAATTTACAAAGGGCCTTGTAATGGGTGCAGCACAGAGCCCTAGGACAATTATTCTGAGCATCAGTTTAGAAGGTTTTCAGTGTAGAGGGGAAGCTCTCTGAGGGAAAGAGGGCACTAGGAGTGCTTTTGAATGACAACTACTTTCCCTTAAATATAAGCATCCTCAATAGGAAAAATGTGAACACGTTATTGCGATATACTAATCTCTGCTAATATCTGCTGCTGTACATACAAAGTAAAATATCTCTTCCAACCAACCCACAGCTCTTTATCCTTGCCCTTGCTTGTCTGTGGCTGGTGATGGTGGTGGTGGGTGGTGGTGACGGAGGTGGTGATGGCGGGACAACAGCAACATGCCCCGGGAAAGACACATGGTGACGACTCTCTGTCCCGTACGAGGGAGAAGCCCTCGGCAGTGCCAACAACTAGTCTTGTGGGACTATGCCTCCCAAAGGAACAAGGGGCACACTGCTGCCCTTCACAAAACACCCTCCCACATACTTCTATTTGTCTTAAACTTTGTCTGACATAATAGGACTTCCGTACTACAGCCCTGAAAAGGGGAACTTAAGTATGAAAAGGGAAAATGTTTTAAGCCCACCAGCTCTCTATGATGCCTTAAAATGTTGTTTATTACACACACAGAATAAAAACAAAGAGCCCCTTCTTACATCTTGGATGAAAAAAAAACAAGGTAGCAGAGGAAAAGGACAGAGAGTATCTGGACCCTAGGCCTAGAATTTGTGTTATGCCATGATGCCTACTTTGCTCTTTCGGGAAGGAATCCAGCCCCTGGAAGCCTTACAGGTGAAGATGATAAATGGGTGAAAGCAGAAGCTGCCATCCAAAATGACTCCCACCTCAACTCAGCAACAGAACTGGCCAGATCTGAAAGAATGTTCTCTTAAGTATCCTTTCCATCTCTCTGCAATAAGACTCTCCCACCTTAAGGAGCCTGGGTGGCTCAGTTGTTGGGCGCCTGCCTTCATCTCGGGTCATGATCCCGGGGTCCTGGCATCCAGCCCTGCATCGGGCTCCCTGCTCAGTGGGAAGCCTGCTTCTCCCTCTCCCACCTGCCCCGCCCCTTGTGCTCCCTCTCTCAGTGTCTGTCAAATGGATAAATAAAATTAAAAAAAAAAAAAAAAAAGACTCTCCCATCTGTATTATCTTGTTCTTAACAAAAATTGTCATGATACAATTCTCTTGACTCTTTCATAAAATGTACAGGTGATTAGGATATTCAAACTCATTTCCTAAAAGCATTTGGTGTTGGGGCACCTGGGTGGCTCAGTCATTAAGCATCTGCCTTCGGCTCAGGTCATGATCCCAGGGTCCTGGGATTGAGCCCCACACTGGGCTCCCTGCTCAGCGGGAAGCCTGCTTCTCCCTCTCCCACTCCCCCTATTGTGTTCTCTCTGCCAAATAAATAAATAAATCTTTTCAAAATAAATAAATAAATAAATAATAAATTAAATAAAAGCATTTGGTGTCACTTTAGAAGTCCCCCTGGCAGGGGTCAGGTGTCCTGCCTGGGTGTTTCACCTCTCCCACAGCACTTACTATACTGTAGTGAAGCAACCTGTGCGCACAGCCCAGGACTAAAGGCTTTCTGAGAGCAGGACAGTGTCTGGTCACGGTTAACATACCTAGAACCTAGAACAGGCACCTGCTCCTACTGAGATGCTCAGTGACTTATGTACTGAATGAATAAGAACAAGATATTGGAAGGAACATGACCCACTGAAAAGAAATGGATTTGAGATTTCCAGGTCTGGTTCTAGAATGTCACCCACTTGATGTGTAATTCTGAAGAAGGTATATTAAACACAGCAATAATAATCTTACCCACCAGCATCACTACCATCCATCATAATACCACTACAGCAAATATTTGGATTTCTCAACCTCCTTCCTTCCCTTTAAAGAGATCTGAAAGCATAAAGAGGGTTGTTAGCTTTCCATGCACCCCAAGTTCTGCATGGGAACTGGCACAAAAGGTACTGAGAGGCTATGAGCCTGATGAGGCTGGGGTCACCTTCCTAAGACCTTTAGCCATTAGCCAGCAAGGTTGAAAAGGTGAGGCTTTTATGCAGCATCAACGTCCCAAGGTGTCACAAAAGGAATGGGCATCAACAGCTTCTGGATATGACCTCTAAAACCTTGGCCTGAGGCTTCAGGTGAGCACTGCCAACCTTCCCTTTCCTGGCTCTGCAGGACAACTGAAAAAGAATGCCGCAGCTTGGCTCTGGAAGAGGCTTCAGAGGGAGCAGCTTCCCATGTGGCTCAGTTCTCTGCACTGTTCTGGGAGTCCTCCCGGGGCCCAGCCTAGGATCTGACCTTCAATTGTTCCATCATTTCGTAAGCACCTAATTCCCAGTAATAGATCGCACCCAGGGTGGTTTCTGTTTCTCTCACTGATTCCGACTGACATGAGAAGCTACCGTTTGCTGCAAACCTCATGATTTGCCAGGCAGTTCATTCATTTAATCACTACACCAGCTCTCAAGACAGAGAGGGTTACTAGGTAGAAAGTATTAGCAAGCCCCTTGTAGAGATGAAGACACTAAGGCTCAAAAAGATTAATTAATCTGCCCAAGGCACCTGACAGAATCAACATTAATGCCAGTATCGTGTCTGACTCCAAAACCTGTTTTTCTGCCAAACTGGACAAACATAAAATGGGGTATAAGCATATTTATCTTCTCCAAAATAAATTTTAAAGAGATAAATAGAACAGAAAAGCAGCAATCAGAGGACAGACTATTCGCCCAGCTGTATAATCCTGGGTTAAGGACTCGGCTATAAAATACAGAGGGTTTAGGGGTGCCTGGGTGGCTCAGATGGTTAAGCATCCAACTCTTGATTTCAGCTCAGGTCATGATCTCAGGGTCGTGAGATCGAGCCCCAGGCAGGGCTTCATGTTGTGCGTGGAACCTGGTTAAGACTCTCTCTCTCCCTCTCCCTCTGCCCGCCCCCCCTTTCTAAAAAAATAAATAAATAAAATAGAATAAAATAAAATAAAATAAATAAACTACAGAGGGTTTAAAGAGATCACGTATAAGGTCCTTCCAGGCACCTTATAGGAAGCTATAGAACTCAGTGTGTATACTACTATACTTCAGTGAAACAATTTTTTTTTTAAAGATTATCTGTGGAGGGGCGCCTGGGTGGCTCAGTTGTTAAGCGTCTGCCTTTCGCTTAGGTCATGATCCCAGGGTTCTGGGATCGAGCCCTGCATCGGGCTCCCTACTTGGAGGGAAGCCTGCTTCTCCCTCTCCCACTCCCCCTGCTTGTGTTCCCTCTCTCGCGGTCTATCTGTCAAATAAATAAAATATTTTTAAAAATTTAAAAAATAAAAAATAAATAAAAGATTATCTGTGGAAAATTTCAGATTAGCTACTCTGGCAACAAAAATGATTTTCATTCAACTAGTCATAAGAAAATTCAAAACATGAGTCCACAAATTAAGTTAAAGGTAACACAAAACCTTTAAAGAAACTTAAGAAGATCTAATTATTGGAATGCCTCATTTAATAATCAATAAACAATGTGACATCAATTTTAAAATATTAATATAGTACCAGCTTTGTTTAAAAAGATAATAACAACCATTAACATTCAAAGTAATGGATCAATAAGAAAATGTGTATCATAAAACATAATTAACTTGTCAAATAATAAGCCTCTGTAATATTTACAGTTGATAATAATCTGGTTAATGAGACACAAACTTGCCATAACTGCTAATTATAAAATGTCATTCCCCCAAAATAAAAACATTATAAAACAGCAAGAGAAAAATATCCTTATAAATGAACATTTATTACATTTAATGTTGTAACAAAAAATAGATTGTTGTGCCAATTCCAATCAACTGGTAGTAGATGCCTGGAAAGGACTGAGAGGGTCTCTAGGGACAGAGTTAGGCTCAGATTAGCCAGATTTGACCCTGGATCCAGAAAAGGACAGTGTCAGGCTGACATCTATGTACCTATACATGTAATAGACTAAGAAACAACAGACATATGGGCTATACACTCTCATAAGAAATTACAACGGACATCTAGAAATTGAATATGTTTAGCCTTATCCCTGCTAATAAAATTTGTGGTCAAACTACCAAAACTGGAATGAAGAAACAGTTCTTCAAACGCCAGGCCAACCTTCTGTTGTATTTCCCCTTTTCTCTTTAGTATTCCTCTTGCAGGTACAAAGCACAGCTGGCTCTTGAACATCATGGCTTGACTTGCAGGGGTCCAATTATATGTGCATTTGTTTCAATAAAAACAGCACGTAAATGTATTTTCTCTTCCTTATGATATTCTTAATAACATTTTCTTTTCTCTAGCTTACTTTATTGTAAGGGTACAATATATGATACATATAGCATACAAAATATGTGTTAATTGGCTGTTTATGTTACCAGTAAGGCTTCCAGCCAACAGAAGGCTCTTAGTAGTTAAGTTTTTGGAGAATCAAAAGTTATCCCCCGGGCGGGATGGGGACAGGAACTGGCTGGCTCAGTCAGAAGAGCAAGCGACTCCTGATCTGAGGGTTGTGAGTTCAAGCCCCAGGTTGTATGAAGAGATTACTTAAAAATAAAATCTTAAGGAGCACCTGGGTGGCTCAGTTCATTAAGCGTCTGCCTTCGGTTCAGGTAATGATTCCAGGGTGCTGGGAGTGGGCCCCCATCGGGCTCCTTGCTTAGTGGGGAGCCTGTTTCTGCCTTTCCCTCTGCCTGTCACTCCCCCTGCTTGTGCTATCTCTCTTTGTCATATAAATAAATAAAATCTTTAAAAATAATAACAATTGGGGTGCTTGGGTGGCTCAGTCAGGTAAGCATCTGCCTTTGGCTCAGGTCATGATCCCAGGGTCCTGGGATTGAGCCCTGCATAGGGCTCCTTGCTCAGTAGAGAGCCTGCTTCTCCCTCTCGCTCTGCCTGCTGCTCCCCCTGCTTGTGCTCTCTCTCTGTGTCAATAAATAAAATCTTTAAAATAATAATAACAATAAAAATAAATAAAATCTTTTTTTTTTAAAGATTTTATTTATTTATTTGACAGAGATAGAAACAGCCAGCAAGAGAGGGAACACAAGCAGGGGGAGTGGGAGAGGAAGAAGCAGGCTCCCAGTGGAAGAGCCTGATGTGGGGCTCGAACCCAGAACGCTGGGATCACGCCCTGAGCCAAAGGCAGATGCTTAACCGCTGTGCCACCCAGGCGCCCCAAAAATAAATAAAATCTTAAAAGAAAAGTTAAACACGGATTTTTTACTGTGCAGGGACTGACACCCTTAACCTCTGCATTGTTCAAGGGTCAACTATATTACAATTTCCACGAATGGGCTGAACGAATCTCAGAATAGATACAGCTGCTGACGAAATAAGTGAGCTAAAGATTATATCAAGGAATTCTCCCAGGAAGCAACACAAAGGGACTAAGAAATGAAAGAATGACACCACGTGAACAGAAATCACAAACATTTATTACTAGGAATTCCACAAACAGAATGGCGAATAGGAAACACAGGAACAGCAATCTTAGAAGAAAATACCCTTGAGCTGAAAACAAAATAAAGGTCCTTTCTCACTCCAACAAATTTACCAAAAAATGCATAGAATGGTTACTGAAGGGGCACCTGGGTGGCTCAGCTGGTTAAGTGTCTGCCTTAGGCTCAGGTCCTGATCCCGGGATTGGGCTCCTGTGTCGGGCTCCCTGCTCGGTGGGAAGTCTGCTTCTCCCTCTCCCTCCCCCCACTCATTCTCTCTCTCACTCTCTCTCTCAAATAAATAAATAAAATCTTTTTAAAAAATGGTTACTGAAAAGTCCAACATGCAGACATATTCTGGTAAAATTTCAGAACACCAATTCTAAAAGAGAAAAGCTTCCAGAGGACAAAACATGTTACCTACAAAAGAGTAAGAATCAGACTGACATCAGACTTCTTATCAACAACACTGGATTCCAGAAGACAATGAAGCAACTGCTCCAAAGTTATGAGAGAAAACTATTTTGAACCTAGAAGTCTATAAAAAGCCAAACTAGCACTCAAGTGTGATGGTAAAATAGAGACATTTTAAGGCAGGCAAAGATTTAGAAAGTTCACCACCCACAGATGCTTTCTGAAAAAAACTTTGATAGCGACATATTTCAGCAAAGCAAAACACAAATGTAATTCAAAAATAAAGATGACTTGGATACAAGAAACAGTAGCGAGGGAACAAATCGAATGAGTAAAACTGAGCTATGAGCCTTAAGCAGCAGGTATGTAATGTAAGATGGACTGTCATGTGGAGAACGCTGAGAACAGCATCTGGTGTGATGGACTATTAATATTATTAAATCACCACTATTATTTAGTAAATTCTAGAACTAAAGCTGTACAGCTGCAACACTGGAAGGTAGAGGACAAGGAAAGAAGAAAATGTGAGCTCAACGTATTTCCTTATTCTAAGGGGACAATAGTGGGAAAACAAGGTTAAACATGTCTGTTTAAATGAATGGGTATCTGCTTTTTTTTCTACTGAGTTAACTAAAGATTTTCCCCCTACAAATTATTTTAGCAAAAGTTAAACTCAATAAAAAACAGGCAGGGTCGCCTGGATGGCTCCGTCAGTTAAGCGTCTGCCTTCCACTCAGATTATGATCCCAGGGTCCTGGGATGGAGCCCCTCATCAGGCTCCCTGCTCAGCGGGGAGCATGCTTCTCCTTCTCCTCTGTGATCTCTCCCTCTTTCTCTTTCAAATACATAAATAAATAAAACCTTTAAAAAATGATATGCACTCTGTAGAACTGTGTGACAGTAAAGGATGAAAAACCCAGTCCTCCACCAGCACAGAGTGGTTAAATAAAAATACGGCAAACTGCAGAATACAATGCAGTCAGTAAAAGCAAGCACTAAACTGGAAGGATCTCCAAGATAAAAAGAAAAAAGCAAAGGCCAGGAAAGTGACCTAGCGCATCAGAAGTCTTCACAAGGTGAACCTGAACCCCTTTGTGAGTACATGAAGACACCCAAAGGGACTACAGAAACACAGGTTTAAGGAGATGGACTGATCTGTCTGTAAGCTCCACACCCAACATGGGGCTTGAACTCACAACCCCAAGATCAAGAGTCACATGCCCTACTGACTGAGCCAACCAGGTGCCCCAAAGGAGATCAATGTTTAGATCAACTTCCTCAGACACTAGTTCCTGACCCTTCTGAGAACTAGCAGAGGGTAGACGCATCTGGCTAACCCTTCTTTTCTCTACCCCCCCATCCCTCCACCCCCCTAAATCTTATAGTGAAGCACAACCCAGGGGAGTAAAACCCTCCAGGGCACAAAACAAAGAGATCATTGGTGACAAAAGAGAAACACAATATAATCTCTAAGAAGCCTCTTTAACCAAAATATCACAAATACACACAGTAGGGTTTTGTGTCTTATATATACTTCAGTTACAGAGAAGTGTGGTATTAAAACTGGGGTGTTTGGCTAGTATGAGGATGTTAGGAATTCAGAAAGATTTGAGACTATGGCATCTGTCTACCTATCAAATTGACAGATAATGAACAATTTTCCCTTCGAGACTTCACTTTTTCCAACCCCTGAATGGTGATGAAAAAATACCATCACTCCTTATAACATTATATGTTCACTATACTTCAAAAAAAATTTGGGGGGGGGGGCGCCTGAGTGGCTCAGTCAGTTAAGCAACCAACTCTTGATTTCAGCTCAGATCATGATCTGAGCAATGTGAGATCAAGACCTGTGTCAGCCTCCATGCTGGGCATGGAGCCTGCTTAAGATTCTCTCCCTCCCTCCCTCCCTCCCTCTAATAAAAATTTTTTTAAAAATTTAAAGAAATTTAAAAAAAAACCACTCCTGAGAAAACAGTCCCAAGAAAACAAAACAAAAAAAACTACAAGAAAAAAAAAGAGAGAAAGAAAGAAGAGAAAAGGAAAAAAAAAAGTAGAGTCCGTAAAAAATCCTGAAGGCCTTAGCCCACCACAGCAAGGCTCCAAGCATTATCCAGGAGTCTATCTTAGAATTCAGAAGGAGGGGCACCTGGGTGGCTCAGTTGGTGAAGAGTCCCACTCTTGGTTTCAGCTCAGGCATGGTCTCAGGGTTGTAAGATCAAGCCCTGCGACTGGCTCCTCGCTCAGCCCAGAGTCTGCTGGGCATTCTCTCTCTTCCTCCCCCTCTGCCCTTCCCCTCACTTGTGCTCTCTCTCTTTAAAATAAATAAAATCTTAAAAAACAACAACAACAATTCAGAAGGAGATAGTTGCCTTGGGGATGCACAGTACTGGCTTATTAAAATTGAAAAAAAGAGACTTTCCAACAAAGTCACTGCGATTTAACTACCTCGTTTGTCAATAAGGACCGGCTTCACCATTAAGGTTTACTGGTGATCATCTCTCATGACTGAATAAATGAAATCTGTTTTTCCAACAATCTGATGAAAATATATTTAAATACATACATAGTATTGGCTCAGTCAGTTAAGCATCCGCCTTCAGTTCAGGTCATGATTCTGGAGTCCCTGGATGGAGCCCCACATCTGGCTCCCTGCTCAGCAGGGAGTCTGCCTCCCCTCCCTACCGCCCCCACCCCCTCCTCCTGCTCTCTTGCTCACTCTCTCTCTCAAACAAATAAATAAAATCTTTAAAAAAAAGACATAAATTTAAAATGCAAAAGTGTTATTTATTTTTTTAATGTGTATACTTTTTTTTTTAAGTTTTTATTTGTTTATTTGACATACAGAGAGAGACCACAAGTAGGCAGAGCAACAGGCAGAGAGAGAGAGGGAGAAGCAGGCTCTCTGCTGAGCAGGGAGCCCGATGCGGGGCTCGATCCCAGGACCCTGAGATCATGACCTGAGCTGAAGGCAGACAGACGCTTAACCAACTAAGCCACCCAGGCGCCCCCAAAGGTGTTATTTAAATGAACATTATTTCAATTTCCCCAAACATTCCTGAGTATATCACTCTAAATAAGGTCCCTATGATGGTTAGTTTTGTGTCTCAAATTGGCAAGGCTACAGTTCCTCTTATTCAAAATCTAATCTAGGTGTTGCTATGAAAGAATTTTATAGATGTGATTAACATCAGCTGACTCTAAGGAAAGGAGATTATCCTCAATAATCTGGGTGGGCCTCATCTAATCAGTAAAAGCACTCATGGGCATAACTGTATTGCTCTGAGGAAGAGATTCCACCAACCAGCCTACTAGTGAGGATTTCAGGCTTGCCTGACCATACCCCACAATCATATAAACCAATTACTTGCAATAAATCTCTTCACATTTTTATATAAACCAGTTGGAGATTATGTATGAGTATGTACATAGGAGATTATATGTATGTATGTGTGTGTATATGTATATATATGAATGTATGTATTTAAAATCCCAGCTGCTTCTGTTTCTCTGGTAGAACTAAATGATACAATCCCCATAGGTAAAACAGTAAGAAGTACAATTAACAGTCATTTGTTAGGTGTCAGTTAAGCTTTTTAACCATGCCTCTCAGAAAATGAGACCATGAAGGACTTTAATGACTGGTTAACAACCTCTTCCAAGTGTGGTGGTTTCAAATCCTGTTTCCAGCAAAACTGAAGGAGGGCCTAATTGAATTGTCAGCTGCTAAATCATTAAAAATCACTTCTGATGAAAACCTGCTCTATGATTTTCCACATACAACTCAGAAGAGCAAAGAAAGAGACACCTGCAAACTTTGAGGGCAGAGATTTGTTGCTTTGTTCACTGCTTATCATCAGAGATTAGGAGACTGTGCAGAACATAGTAGGAGCTCAAAATACATTTGATAAATGAAAGCGCAAACCTCCACCATTCTCATCCACTTACTTAGATGAAAATATGTTGTCAACAGTTTTATCTATAAACCCCCAAATCAGAAAGAAAATGCCAAACCCTGTCTCATTCTAGCAATGAGTTACATAACGCAAGGATTCATTAATCAGGAATAAGAGGAAGCCTCATCTATCTCATTAAGAGATGATTTCCAGTAAAAATGTATTTTTATGTTTAGTAATTATCATATTTTTAAAGATTTATTTATTTGAGAGAGAGCAGGGTGGGAAGGGGCAGAGGGAGAGGGAGAGACAGCAACCTAAGCAGACTCCCCACTGAGCACAGAGCCCAGTGTGGGGCCGGATCCCACAATCCTGAAATCAGGACCTGAACCAAAATCAAGAGTCGGACACTTAACCAACTGAGCCACCCCGGCACCCCAATAATTATCCTATTTTTTAAAATACTTGAACTGTAATAAATCCACAAATAAATTCTTAAGATTCTGAGACTTTCAGGGGCGCCTGGGTAGCTCAGTCGGTTAAGAATCTGCCTTCGGCTCAGGTCATGATCCCAGGGTCCTGGGATGGAGCCCCGAGTTGGGCTCCCTACTCAGCAGGGAGTCTGCTTCTCCCTCTGTCCCTTTCCCCCACTTATCCTCTGTCTGTCTCAAATAAATAAATAAAATCTAAAAAAACAAAACAAAACTGTGCCTTTTGGACTCAGGAAATACAAAATGTTTTTAATTTTAATTTATTTATACACTTTTGTTGCAAAGAACGATATGATGATGAATAAAATGTGCAGACATGGGACACACCTGGTGGCTCAGTCGGTTAAGCGCCCAACTCTTGATTTCGGCTCAGGTCATGATCTCACGGTTGTGAGACTGACCCCTGGGTTGGGCTCTATGCTGGGCACGGAGCCAGCTTAAGATTCTCTCTCTCCCTTTCCCTCCGCCCCCCAACCCCCGCTGGAGTTCTCTCTAAAAAACAAAACAAAACAAAACTTTTTGGCATAAAATACATCAGGCTGAAATTCTGTGGAGAAAACAAAATGGAAAGGAGCTCAATGAGAAAAAAAGATCCCATGAAATTTCAAAATGTAGAGTAGAACTTGTTCTTTTTTTTAACCTGTGATGGTGGGCAAACTGTTACATTTCTTTTCTACCAGAATACTTTTAAGTGTGATACAACAATTTATTTTTAAATGTCACTATTTACAACATACCAGATATTACCTCTTTGCAACTATTTTAATTTTTGTTAAGTAAGCTCTACGCCCAATGTGGGGCTTGAACTTAAAAGCCAGAGATCAAGAGTTGAATGCTCTACCAACTGAGCCAGCCAGGTGCCCCCACAACTATTTTAATTTTTGACGAAAAACTTTAGATGTCAACTTCCATCTTTTTTTTAAAACTTTTCTGAGTATAGTTGACACACAGCAGTACATTAGTTTCGGGTTGACAAAAGAGTGATTCAACAAGTTTACACATTATGTTGAGCTCAACACAAGTGTAGTTATCATCCACCCCCATACAATCTATTACAGTATCACTGACTATATTCCTTATGATGTCTTTTATTCCCATGACACATTCATTCCATAACTGGACACCTGGATCTCCCATTCTCCCCCACCCATTTTACCCATCCCTCCACCCAACCCCTTTCTGGCACCCATCAGTTTGTTCTCTGTATTTTTATAGGTCTGATTCTGCTTTTTGTTTGTTTATTCATTTGTTTGTTAGAGTCCACATGAGTGAAATCATACGGTATTTGTCTTTCTCTGACATTTCACTTAGCGTAATACTCCCTAGCTCCATCCATGTCGTCACAAATGGCATGAAATCATCCTTTTTAATGGCTGCATAACATTCCAGGGCATGTGTGTATACTACATCTTCCTTATCCATTCATTTATCGATAGACACTGGGTTGCTTCCATACCTTGGCTATTGTAAATAATGATGCAAGAAACAGGGGTGCATATATCCTTTTCATTAGTGTTTTTGTTTTCTTTGGGTAAACAGGCAATAGAATTATCAGATAATATGGTGTTTCTATTTTTAATTTTTTGAGGAACCTCCAAAACGTTTTCCAGTGTGGCTGCACCAATTTATATTCCCACCAACAGTGTACCATGGTTAGATGTCAACGTTAAATGTATAAGAGAGTAAATGTTTTTTAAATTATTAAGGGAATTTCGAGAGCACAAAATATGAAAACCACCATACTATGCCATCATTTTTGTTAAAAAAAAAAAAAAAAAAAGAAGAGCTAGGGGAAATGCACATATACACATATGTATGATCTGATCTGTATACATTGACTTTTCTCTAGAAAAGACACCAGAAACTAGTAACAATGGTGATCTGTGGGGGAGAAGAGGGTTTTTAGGGACCTGATGTGGGGAATATACTTTTGTACCTTTTAATGTTGATCCATACTGAAATAACTACCTTTCAAAAATGAAAAATTTTTAACATTTAACTAAAATAAATAAACAGTGTGAAGGTAACTATTTTAAGACTACAAATAGGATGAATGTCTTACTGAAAAATAGAAAATCTGATAAAACCAACACAAAGAAAGGAAGGAAGGAGAAAATACACACCTAGGATTTTAAATAAAATATGATTAAATAGAAAAGAATTAAATATCCTTATCCTGGGGCACCTGGGTGGCACAGCGGTTAAGCGTCTGCCTTCGGCTCAGGGCGTGATCCTGGCATTCTGGGATCAAGCCCCACATCAGGCTCCTCCGCTATGAGCCTGCTTCTTCCTCTCCCACTCCCCCTGCTTGTGTTCCCTCTCTCGCTGGCTGTCGCTATCTCTGTCGAATAAATAAATAAATCTTTAAAATATATATATATATGTATATCCTTATCCTGAAGTTAAAGATCCTCAGAATGGGTTTAATAAGACCAAACAATGGAAACAAAAAAATTTCCAGCTAACAGGTCACTCTGGAAAACAACCTAAAAGACTAAACATAAAATGATTTAAAAAAATGTGTAAACTATACAAATGTTAACCACCACAAAAATGGGACTAGCAAGCAACAGCATCAGAAAAAAAAAAAGAAAGAAAAAGAAAAAAAAAAAAGAATTCAAAGTTAAAAGCCATCAGAGAAAGATTTTTCCCACCCATCCGGGGGGCACCTGGCTGGTGGAGCATGAGACTCTTGATCTTGGGGTCATGAGTTCAAGCCCCACATTGGGTATAACGATTAATTTTAAACAAACAAACAAACAAACAAACTTAAAACAAAACCAAAAACTATTAAAATGTAAGGGAAAATGGAAAGATATACTTAATAGAAGTAATCAGCAGATTAGTAATGGACAGATCAAAGTCTACTCATGTAAATAAATATTAGGTTTAAAAAAAGGATGTATTTACAGAGGGAAGTCTGTGCCAACTGAAATTTCAGTTAGGGTCTGAGGTGGAGGAAGAAGCAAAGTGTAAATGAAGTAAGACTATGCTGATTAATTGTTGGAGCTAGATGAAGGTTAAATGGCGGTTCATTGTACTCTTCTACATTCTGGTTATTTGAAAACAACAAGATTATTCAGAAGCGAAATGACACATACACAGCGAAACCTACAGCAGATGATCACAGGTTCTCAATGAAAAATATGTAACCTTAAGGGCATTTACTAGAGGGGCACCTGGCTGGCTCAGTCAGTAGAGTGTACAACTCCTGATCTCAGGGTGTTCAGTTCGAGCCCCACACCAGGCACAGAGTTCACTTTAAAGAAATATATTTTATCTCAACTTAAACAAAAAAGGATTTACTAGAAAACAAGAAAGAAAGAAAACAAATGAACCTGACTTTTCTCCTCATTTTCTTCCTATGACATGAATCTATGTCAGAACCACTTTGCCAAGGTCCATATAAAATTCTATTATGATTTTGACTGGGATTTCATATACCTTATAGATGTGGGAAAACGTTTACAACATTGAATACTATTTTAAAGAACCAGCACTGATTTCATAACCAGTACATCTTCCCCTATTTCAGTAATTGTTGCTTTTATTTCTAATTCCTTCCTTCTTTCGGATTTTATTTTTCTCTTCTTTCTTGAATGCCTGGCTTTAAAAATTACTTGAAGTCATTTTTTTCAAGGTTTGCTTTGAAGTCACTGTGGCCTCATCCTACAGGTTTTTAAGACGTAGTACTTTCACCGTCATTCATTTTTGGAATCATTTGCAACTGAAGATTACATTTTATTTTTTAAGATTTCTTTATTTTAGAAAGAGAGTGAATGAGTATGCAAGCAGGGGGAGGGACAGAGGGAGAGAGAAAATCTCGAGATGACTCCCCACTGAGCACAGAGCCAGACATGGGACTTTATCCCACCACCCTGAGATCATGACCTGCGCCAAAATCAAGACTCAGACACTTAACCGACTGAGCCACCCAGGCGCCCCGCAACTAAAAATTTTATTTCTCTTTTAGCACAAAAGTTGCTTATAAGCATTTTTTAAATTTCTAAATTGGATACTAACATGGCTTGTTACCCTTTTACTGTTAATTATTTACTCTGTTGCCTTGTAGACAAAATGTTACTTGTGCATTCCTGCTTTTGGTACTTGTTAAAGGTTTTCTTTGTGCCTCATTTATAGATGAATGTTATGAATAACAGTCTGTCTTTTAAAAGGAGAATTTATCCCACTCACATTTTTTATCATTTGATATGTTTGGCCTCATTCTGGCCATCTTATATTTACCTTATTGTTCTTTTTCCCTCTTCTCTTGAGTTGGGGTCTATTTGGGGCCATTTTTAATTTATCTATTAATCTAGTAACACAAGTGAAGTAAAATCAAGTAATTTATCTGTATCCTTCCACTGGTTATCCCTAAATTGAGATATAGTTAATATGGTGAACTACCAAACATAATTGAACAATACCTATAATCCTCCCTTTCCCTCAAATATCACTTTTATTTTTAAAAAAATTTTTTTAAAGATTTTATTTTTATTCTCCCTTAAATTCCAGGTCAAGACAGCATCAACCTTACCCGAATATAAATAATTTTAGGGGCGCCTGGGTGGCACAGCGGTTAAGCGTCTGCCTTCGGCTCAGGGCGTGATCCTGGCGTTATGGGATCGAGCCCCACATCAGGCTCCTCTGCTATGAGCCTGCTTCTTCCTCTCCCACTCCCCCTGCTTGTGTTCCCTCTCTCGCTGGCTGTCTCTATCTCTGTCAAATAAATAAATAAAATCTTTTAAAAAAAAAATAAATAAATAATTTTAATCTCTAATTTTCGGGAATTAAGGAAATATTAAGAATTTTTTTTTAGGTGCACCTGGATGACTCAGTTGGTTAAGCATCTGCCTTCAGCTCAGGTCATGATCTCAGAGTCCTGGGATCAAGTCATGCATCGGGCTCCCTGCTCAGTCTGCTTTTCCTTCTCCCTCTGCCCCTTCCCTGCTCACTTAAGCTTGCTCTCTCTCTCTCTCTCAACTAAATAAATACAATCTGAAAAAAAGAAAGAAAGAAAAAAGAAGAATTTAAGCAAGCTCTATGCCCAACATGAGGCCTGAACTCACAATCCCGAGATCAAGAATCGCATGCTCTACCCACTAAGCTAGCAAGGCTCCAAGAATTTTTTTTGATTTGTACATACCAAGTAACTTCCGCGTTCCCAGCATTATGGTGAATGTTAGCACATATATTAAGTCAACAAAAAAGACATACTTTGTTGTTCTATGATACTATGTTTAGGTGCAGTGGTTTTTCAATGGATACTAGTCTTCAACCTAAGGAGTGCTTTGGAAATGGTGGGTCTGTGGGGGTGGGGAGGAGGTACCACAACGGGAGTGGTACTAATATTTCACATATAAAAGAATGTTAGACATCAAATTCAACACCAAAAAAACAAATAATCCAATTAAAAATGGGCAGAGGACTTGAATAGATTTTTTTCCAAATTAGACATACAGATGGCTAACAGACACATGAAAATATGCTCAACATCACTCATCATCAGGGGAATACAAATCAAAACTACAATGAGGTATCACCTCACACTTGTCAGAATGGCTAAAATCAAAAAGACAAGAAATGACAAGTGCTGGCAAGGATGTGGAGAAAAGGGAACTCTTGTGCACCACTGGTAGGAATGTAAATTGGCGCAGCCACTGTGGAAACACTATGGAGGTGCCTCAAAAAATTAAAAATAGAAATATATATGATCCAATAATTCCACCACTGGGCATTTAGTACCCCAAAAAAGAAAAACACTAACTTTAAGAGATATATGCACACCTATGTTTACTATAGCGTTATATACAGTAGCCAAATTACGGAAACAGCCCCAGTGTCCATTGACAAATGAAAGGATAAAGATGCAGCATACACACACACACACACACACACACACACACACACACGCTGGACTATTACACAGCCATAACAAAGAATGAAATCTTGCCATTTGTGACATGGGTGGACTAGAGGGTATTTTGCTAAGTAAAATGACGAATGGAAAGACAAATACCATATGATTTCACTCATATGTGGAATCTAAAAAACAAAATGAATAAACAAACAAAAAAATAAAGACTCATAAATACAGAGAACTGGTGGTTGCCAGTATGGGATGATGGGCAAAATAGGTGAAGGGGATTAAGAGGTAGAAATTTACAGTTATAAATAAGTAAGTCATGAGGCTGAAGAAGTACAGCACAGTCAATAATACTGTAATAATATTGTATGGAGAGAGATGGTAACTACACTTATCGTGTTAGCATTACATAATGTATAGAATAGTCAAATCAGGGGCGCCTGGGTGGCACAGCGGTTAAGCGTCTGCCTTCAGCTCAGGGCGTGATCCCAGCGTTATGGGATCGAGCCCCACGTCGGGCTCCTCCGCTATGAGCCTACTTCTTCCTCTCCCACTCCCCCTGCTTGTGCTCCCTCTCTCGCTGGCTGTCTCTATCTCTGTCGAATAAATAAATAAAATAAAAAAAAAAACAAAAAACCTAAACTTTAAAAAAAAAAAAAAATAGTCAAATCACCATGCTGTACGTCTGAAACTAATACCAAAAAAAAAAAAAAAAAAAAAGAAAGAAAAAAAGAAAAAGAACGCTAGACAACATATAGATACACAATATATAGCAGAAGGCAGTCCGGTACCAGAGAAATTTGATTCACGTGATTTTCAATGTCCCTCTGAACATTTATATAGGTGAAAAACATGACTCTGTTACTGGAAACTAGAGTTAATTCCATTTTATGCAGGAGAACAGAAATACTTTGATTGTGGTTTTAATATAACTGACTTTTCCAGGAATGCAGCCATCATATAAAAAGAGAAAAGTCTATTTTGTTTTGTTCAGAACTTACCAAGAGCACCATTCTGAAAAGTCTCGATAAATATTAGCATTCCCAATATAACATTTCAGTCTAATCTCTAACTGCTGCATTGCTAGCAATTCCACGGGTAAACACAGACATTTCTTTTTTTTTTTTTTTTTTAAGATTTTATTTATTTATTTGAGAGAGAGCAAGAGCACAAGGCGGGAGGGGCAGAGGGAGAAGCAGACTCTCTGCTGAGCAGGGAACCTGACATGGGGCTCAATCCCAGGACCCTGAGATCATGACCTCAGACACAGGCAGACGCTTAACTGACTGAGCCACCCAGGCATCCCATGCAGACATTTCACAACTTCATTATGTCTTCCACTATAGACATGCCCTAAAATTTACACACATTGAAATACAGTACATATGATCATATATTATATATTGTATTATATGTTCTACTATAAATTACTTTATTTTATATTTCAGTTAGAACATAATACTGAGTTTTAGTTTTATTTTTTACATAAGTTACACTATCGATGAATTTCACTTCAGAATAATAAAGAGAGCATTTTTCCTGACTTGTTCTCACTGTGGCCAAAAATTAAGTATGAGGAAAATATTCAGCATAAGGCATCAGTGCAAGATCATTTAGTCAATCTATCAAAAGAAAATGAGGTTCAGGGGCGCCTGGGTGGCTCAGTCGGTTAAGCGTCTCCCTTCAGCTCAAGTCGTGACCCTGGGATGCCGAGATTCCCCCCTCTAGTGCTCTCTCTCACGCTCTCTCTCAAATAAATCAATAAAAGCTTTAAAAAAAAGAAAAGAAAAGAAAATGAGGTTTATTTAAAGAAAACTAAAAGTTCATTAAATACTTTTAGTAGGCAGTCAGAGCTTTGATATTGATCTTAAAATGTCATTAAAATTACACAAAAACAAAATCTGTTATGATCCTGTTCCAGTTAACTACTGCTGAGTTGGGAATCACCCCAAAACTTAATGGCACAAACAACAGCTATTATATTTTGTTCACAGGTTCCGTGGGTCAGGAAGTCAGACACAGCACGGCGATCTTGGCTTTGCTTCACAATGACCAGGGCTTGAACTGGAACTCAAATGGCCGAGACTAGATCAGCTGGTGGTTCCTTTTCAGCCCCAGGTCTGGCACCTGGGCTCTCAGCTAGGGTTGTCAACCACGGCACCCATACACGGCCTCTCTATGTGGCTTGGCCTTCTCCCGGTATGGTGGCTGAATTCCCAGCAGGAACACCCGGAGAGCAAACATTCCAAGAGAACCAGGCAGTAGCTGCACGGCCTTTTATGACCCAGTCCTGGGAGTCACACTGCATTGCCTCCACTATACTGTACTGGTCACAACAGCATGGACCCCATCTAGCAATAGAAGGAATGTCAAAGCATTTGGGGACCACATTTTAAAACCACTGCAGTTTGTTCTCAGACAACCAACATGCTAAAACAAAATCACTGGTAGCCTGGCTATTCTTCAGATTTGTTCCCCTGCTAAATTTAAAGCTACACACAGGTGTACAAGCAAATATAATGAACAAGACACACAGAAACTCAAAAGATGATCAAGACCAGGTCCCCAGCATTCAAGAACCTAACAGCACTTGGAATATATAAACTGTGTGCTAAGGCCGGGAAAGAAAGCTGGAGAGGACACAGCAGATGTATTGATTTCAGTACTTTAACAATTGTGATTACTGGTGACAAATCATTTACGAAGAGGTGCCAAGGGGCGCCTGGGTGGCTCAGTCAGTTGAGCGTTCAACTCTAGGTTTCAGCTCAGGTCACGATCTTTGAGCCGTGGGATGGAGCCCCACATCGGGCTCCGTGTTCACGGGGGCATCTGCTCCAGATCCTCTCTCCCTCTCCCTCTGCCCATCCCCGCCACACTCTCTCTCCAAAGTAAATAAATCAATCTTTAAAAATAAATAAATAAAAGGGGTACCTGGATGGCTCAGTTGCTTAAGCCCCTGCCTTTGGCTCAGGTCATAATCTCAGAGTCCTAGAATAGAGCCCCAAGCCGGGCTCCCTGCTCAGCGGGGAGTCTGCTGCTCCTTCTTCCTCTCCCTCCACCCCTCCTCACCCCTGCTCTCTGTCTCCCTCAAATAAATAAAATCTTTAAAATAAATAATTAAATAAAGGTGCCAATTATTTTATAAAATCCCATTTAAGTCCAAAAATCCTATAAAGTACAACAAACATTCCAAATCTTTTTAATAATTATAAATCATGTACTACCTGAATCTTAAAAAAATAAAGTTCCCAATATGCCCTTTGACACCAAGACATTTTACAAGAACATGACTCAGACCAGGATGTGATAAGAACTGGGTATAGAAGTCACTTTACCTTTTACCTGTAACAAATCATAACCTTATTGATTCATAATATCACCACATCCTGAAATGTCTTATTTAAAATTTTAAGATCAAGGATGCCTGGCTGGCTCTGTCAGAAGAGCATGTGACTCTTGGTGTCAGGGTTGTGAGTTCAAGCCCCACACTGGGTATAGAGATTACTAAAAAAATAATTAATTAGTTAATTAACTAATTTTGAAAAAGAAGGATGCCAACACTACTTTCTGATTCTACTCAAAATAATAACACAAAAATGCCAGAATCATCAATAACTTGGTAAACAATATGAACAACAGGACTTAAGGAAGGCAGGATCAGTCTCTCCCCAATTCTCTCCAAGAGTTAATTCTGGTTTTATAATTCTGAGTAGGAATAAATAAATCTTCCTATCTTCTTTCCTCTTCAACAAAGCTCCAAGTGTGTGCGTGTTGTAGTGGAAACACAGGGGCAAACAGAATGAACATTCGTCAGAAAATAACTTCTCATTCATCTCATTTTCCCTACATCCCAACTTCAGCCCCCAATGAGTGACACAACAACTGAAAAGCTGGGAAGAAAATTCTAAGGAAAGAAAAGAGCTGTTAAGTGAACACTTTACTTTGTGCCTGACAGGTTATATACAGCAGAAGGTGACACAAAACTTAATTTGCTAAAGCTTTACATTTTTTACTTTAAAATAAAATCTTAAAAAAGGAAAAAGGGGGGGCACCTGGCCGGCTCAGTCCGAAAAGCATGTGACTCTTGATCTCGGGGTTGTGAGTTTGAGCCCCCTGTTGGGTATAGAGACTATACAAAAATAAAATCTTTTTCTTTTTCTTTTTTTTTGAGAGAGCGATAGAGAGAGAGAGAAAGAGAGTGTGCTAGTGGGGAGGGAAGGGGAGAGGGAGAGAGGGAACCTTAAGCAGGCTCCATGCTGAGCACGGAGCCCCACATAGGGCTCCGTCATACAACCCTGAGATCATGACCTGAGCTGAAATCAAGAGTTAGGTGCTTAACTGACCCTTAAAAACAAGATCTTGGGGCGCCTGGGTGGCTCAGTCAGTTAAGTGTCTGCCTTCTGCTCAGGTCATGATCCCAGGGTCCTGCATCCAGCTCCCTGCTCAGCAGGAGCCTGCTTCTCCCTCTCCCTCTCACTCTGTGTGCATTCTCTCTCTCTCTCTCTCAAATAAATCAATAAATCTTTTTTTAAAAATCTTTTTAAAAATAAATAAATAATAAAGCTTTAAATTTTAGGAATCACAATATAAAAGTATACAATATGTCAAAAAGCATCTAAAACATGTGAAGCAGGCCATAAAGAGCAGTGATGAAATTTATTTCTCAAAACTCCATCACTCCTGAGAACCATGTCCATTTGGAACGGGCATCTTTTCTTAAACCCAAAATTCCATTTCTAATAGATTAAGAGAATCAAGATTGCTTTTAAAAACAAAGTATGGACTCTGGCTTTTTGTGAAATTACCTCACTAAAGTCAGATTTCTTTTAATTTTTAAAATTATATAACGAGAGGTGCCTGGGTGGCTCAGTCAGTTAAGTGTCTGCCTTCTGCTCAGGTCA
>NW_024426774.1:33615022-33625606 GCF_017311325.1 Ursus maritimus | reverse complement strand
TTGAGCCGTGGGATGGAGCCCCACATCGGGCTCCGTGTTCACGGGGGCATCTGCTCCAGATCCTCTCTCCCTCTCCCTCTGCCCATCCCCGCCACACTCTCTCTCCAAAGTAAATAAATCAATCTTTAAAAATAAATAAATAAAAGGGGTACCTGGATGGCTCAGTTGCTTAAGCCCCTGCCTTTGGCTCAGGTCATAATCTCAGAGTCCTAGAATAGAGCCCCAAGCCGGGCTCCCTGCTCAGCGGGGAGTCTGCTGCTCCTTCTTCCTCTCCCTCCACCCCTCCTCACCCCTGCTCTCTGTCTCCCTCAAATAAATAAAATCTTTAAAATAAATAATTAAATAAAGGTGCCAATTATTTTATAAAATCCCATTTAAGTCCAAAAATCCTATAAAGTACAACAAACATTCCAAATCTTTTTAATAATTATAAATCATGTACTACCTGAATCTTAAAAAAATAAAGTTCCCAATATGCCCTTTGACACCAAGACATTTTACAAGAACATGACTCAGACCAGGATGTGATAAGAACTGGGTATAGAAGTCACTTTACCTTTTACCTGTAACAAATCATAACCTTATTGATTCATAATATCACCACATCCTGAAATGTCTTATTTAAAATTTTAAGATCAAGGATGCCTGGCTGGCTCTGTCAGAAGAGCATGTGACTCTTGGTGTCAGGGTTGTGAGTTCAAGCCCCACACTGGGTATAGAGATTACTAAAAAAATAATTAATTAGTTAATTAACTAATTTTGAAAAAGAAGGATGCCAACACTACTTTCTGATTCTACTCAAAATAATAACACAAAAATGCCAGAATCATCAATAACTTGGTAAACAATATGAACAACAGGACTTAAGGAAGGCAGGATCAGTCTCTCCCCAATTCTCTCCAAGAGTTAATTCTGGTTTTATAATTCTGAGTAGGAATAAATAAATCTTCCTATCTTCTTTCCTCTTCAACAAAGCTCCAAGTGTGTGCGTGTTGTAGTGGAAACACAGGGGCAAACAGAATGAACATTCGTCAGAAAATAACTTCTCATTCATCTCATTTTCCCTACATCCCAACTTCAGCCCCCAATGAGTGACACAACAACTGAAAAGCTGGGAAGAAAATTCTAAGGAAAGAAAAGAGCTGTTAAGTGAACACTTTACTTTGTGCCTGACAGGTTATATACAGCAGAAGGTGACACAAAACTTAATTTGCTAAAGCTTTACATTTTTTACTTTAAAATAAAATCTTAAAAAAGGAAAAAGGGGGGGCACCTGGCCGGCTCAGTCCGAAAAGCATGTGACTCTTGATCTCGGGGTTGTGAGTTTGAGCCCCCTGTTGGGTATAGAGACTATACAAAAATAAAATCTTTTTCTTTTTCTTTTTTTTTGAGAGAGCGATAGAGAGAGAGAGAAAGAGAGTGTGCTAGTGGGGAGGGAAGGGGAGAGGGAGAGAGGGAACCTTAAGCAGGCTCCATGCTGAGCACGGAGCCCCACATAGGGCTCCGTCATACAACCCTGAGATCATGACCTGAGCTGAAATCAAGAGTTAGGTGCTTAACTGACCCTTAAAAACAAGATCTTGGGGCGCCTGGGTGGCTCAGTCAGTTAAGTGTCTGCCTTCTGCTCAGGTCATGATCCCAGGGTCCTGCATCCAGCTCCCTGCTCAGCAGGAGCCTGCTTCTCCCTCTCCCTCTCACTCTGTGTGCATTCTCTCTCTCTCTCTCTCAAATAAATCAATAAATCTTTTTTTAAAAATCTTTTTAAAAATAAATAAATAATAAAGCTTTAAATTTTAGGAATCACAATATAAAAGTATACAATATGTCAAAAAGCATCTAAAACATGTGAAGCAGGCCATAAAGAGCAGTGATGAAATTTATTTCTCAAAACTCCATCACTCCTGAGAACCATGTCCATTTGGAACGGGCATCTTTTCTTAAACCCAAAATTCCATTTCTAATAGATTAAGAGAATCAAGATTGCTTTTAAAAACAAAGTATGGACTCTGGCTTTTTGTGAAATTACCTCACTAAAGTCAGATTTCTTTTAATTTTTAAAATTATATAACGAGAGGTGCCTGGGTGGCTCAGTCAGTTAAGTGTCTGCCTTCTGCTCAGGTCATCATCCCAGGGTCCTGCTCAGCAGGGAGCCTGCTTCTCCCTCTACCCCCCCCCCACTCTCCCACTCTCTCAAATAAATGAAAAAATCTTTAAAAAAAAACAAAAACAAAAACAAAGATATAGAGATAGAGATAGAGATATATAGAGATAGAGATAGAGATAGAGATAGAGATAGAGATAGAGATAGAGATAGGGGTGCCGGGGTGGCTCACTCAGTTAAGCATCTGCCTTTGGCTCAGGTCATGATCTCGGGGTCTTGGGATCGAGCCCCAGGTTAGGCTCCCTGCTCAGCAAGGAGTCTGCTTCTCCCTCTCCCTCTGCCCCACCCCCCTACTCATGCTCCCTCTCAAATAAATAAATAAAATCTTTAAAAATATATATTTTATATATAAATAAATATATATATAAAACCATGACATATCCAATCTGTTAAAAGTACATGGCAATCCAGGTATTGCACTGCTCTGTCTCAAAAGAAAGTCTCTCCCCTGTGGTCAGATGACTATGGTCTCCAAGACCATTTCCCAGTAAAACGAGCCAGGACTCCACAGAGATGAGGTGTGAGGCAAGAAGTGCAAAAGATGAGCCTGGAACATCTTGTATCAGAAAAGCAAGTAAGACAATATCTTAAGATCATTTCAAAATGACTCAAGAACAAACCTAAACAAGCCCTCTGGCTGAACGTAGGACAACTTTTGAGTATCATCAGTAAGGATAATAACTGAAGGGCGCCTGGGTGGCTCAGTCCGTTAAGCGCCCACCTTCAGCTCAGGTCATAATCCTGGGAGGGGCTCCCTGCTCGGTGAGGAGTCTGCTTCTCCCTTTCCTTCTGCCCCTCACCCTGCTTGTGGTCTCTCTTACACACGCGTGCTCTCTCTCTCTCTCTAATAAATAAATAAAATCTTTAAAAAAAGAATAATAATTGATAATAAATATGAAATATGTCCAAATCCTTGACCTCATGATGAAACTGGTGATTGTTTTTCGTGTTTTTTTTTTTTAAGATTTTATTTATTTATTTGACAGCGAGCACAAGTAGGGAGAGCAGCAGGAAGAGGGAGAGGGAGAAGCAGGCTCCCCGCTCCAGTGTGGGGCTCAAACCCTGGAATCATGACCTGAGCCAAAGGCAGACGCTTAACAACTGAGCCACCGAGGCACCCCTGAAACTGGTGATCTTTGGAGGATGCCAGGAACCATCTCAGTATTTTTAAAACTGGTAATAACTAAAAAAAAGAAAAAGCACATCCAAGCCTTTAATTTAACCTTCCTGAACATGAAGATTAACCTGATGGCTGACATAGGGAATATCTGCTTCACAGAAATAGTCTACCCAGTAAATGAGGGGATGACAGAACAAAAAGCATAATTTTCACAACTTTAATGAATTAATCAAGGCAATCATCAATCAACAATGATAACGTTACAAAAAGATAGCTTAAAAATTCTGTTTCTAGGAGCATCTGGCTGGCTAGGTCAGTAGAGCATGTGACTCTTGATCTCAGGGTTCTAAGTTCAAGCCCCACACTGGGTGTAGAGATTACTAAAAAATAAAATCTTAAAAAAAAATTGTTTTTATTCTTTGCTATTAAAGGCATTAAAGTAGGAAATTTTGCAAAATTTAAATAAATCTATAGATCAGGGTACCATCATCCTTGGTTAGGTAAGAAAGTCTCCTTTTTAAAAAAAAAAGATATACACTGAAGAATCTTTAGGAATTAGGGGAAATACGTCTTGAACTTACTTTCAAATGGCTCAAAACAGTAATAAATACACAACAGAGCAAATAGAGTAAATATAATAGAGCAAACAGAGTAAAATGTGAGTCTTCTGGATGAAGAGCAAATGGGGTTTTTTGGTAATGTTTTTAATAATTTTTCTGTAAAT
The DNA here is from genome assembly GCF_017311325.1 of Ursus maritimus. NCBI lineage: Eukaryota > Metazoa > Chordata > Mammalia > Carnivora > Ursidae > Ursus > Ursus maritimus. Next base: position 33,621,601 of record NW_024426774.1, on the reverse strand, counting down.
CTAAAAATTATTTCAAAGTAAAATGTTAAGAAAAAAAAAAAGAGAGAGACAGGCAACAATACGTATGGACCTCATGGGAGAAGGGCACAATACTACCTCTTGCACCCACGACCTCACCTCTCCCCCACAAAAACCATGTGGCTTTAGATCCTCTAGAACCTGAACCTAAGTGTCCATCTACAAAAAAAACATGGTAAAGGACACAACTTAGATAAACAACTCCAGACCAAAGGAAACTACAGGATAAACAACCAGTTATCTTCAACAAGATACTGAGGGATGGAGAGAGAGAATATGAATCAATATCCACACAAAAATCTGTACATGAATGCTCACAATAGCTAGGTATTCAAAATAACTAGAAAGCGGAACAACCCTAATTGTCCGTCAATTGAAGAATAAACAAAATGTATATACATCCAGCCGAATATCATTCAGCTATAAAAACTAATGAAGGGATTCAGGCAATAACATGGAAAAAAACTGGAAAACACTATGCTAAATTTAAAAATCCAGACACAAATTATTATTATTATTAGGGGCATCTGGCTGGTTCAGTTGGTAGAGCATGCGACTCTTGATCTCCTGAGTTCAAGCCCCAGGTAGGGCAAAGAACTTACTTAAAAAAACAAAAAAGCCCACACGCACACATTATATGATTCCTTGGTGTGAAGTCCAGAAGAGGCCAATCTATAGAGACAGAAAGCATACTGGACGCTTTCAGAGGCTGAGAAGAAGGGGGAATGAGAAGTAACTGGTCTCCTTTTGGGGTGGTGATAACATTTTGAAATTAAGATAGTGGTAATACTCATACAACTTTGTACGTATACTAAAAACCACTCAATTGTGCACTTTAAAAGAACAGATTTTATGCTATGTGGATGATATATCAATTTAAAAAATGGATGGTCAAGGAAAAAAGAGACTTAAGAGTACTATCAACCAATCATAATCTGTTAACCTCATTTGGATCTTGATTTAAACAAACTATAGGGGCGCCTGGGTGGCTCAATCAGATAAGTGCCTGCCTTCGGCTCAGGTCATGGTCCCAGGGTGCTGGGATGAAGCCCTGCATCGGGCTGCCTGCTCAGCAGAGAGCCTGCTTCTGTCTCTCCTTCTGCTGCTCCCCCTCCTTGTGTGTGCATGCCCTCTCCCTCTCTGTCAAATAAATATTTTTTTTAAATGTAAAAAATAAACTAAAAAAAGAAAAAATTTATGAAAGAAAAAACATGAAAACTAAGTAGATATTTGATAACACTGTTTACAGAATCCTAAATGATCAAAGAATGCTAAAATGAGTAGGTTAAAGATTGACCCAGAACAAACTATTCATGTAGTTGCGAAGTATCTCCCCCAAAATAATTTCCTAAATAGAAAGGGACACCACCTTGATCAAGTCATCAAACCTAACATAATCGATATTAGGACAAAACCAATTATGTGCCTCTTAATACAGTACACTGAGAGGGACACAATACAACTTCTGTGGCACCCCTACTAAAAAAAAAACATAACCTGCAAAATAAGAAAAAATAACATAACCTGAATCTAATCATGAGGAGACATCAGAGGAACACAAATTGAGCCATATTCTACAAAATAACTGGCTTGTTTTCTTCAAAAATGTTAAGGTCAGAAAACTCAGAGAAAGACTGAGGAACTGGTTCCATAACAACGAGAAGGGACAATAAAATACAATGAGTCTGGATTTTATTCTAAACTAAAAAATATATATATAGCTATAAAGAACACCATTGGTGCATGAAATTTGATTAAGGATCATGAATAATGGTTTTGTGTGAATATTAGGTTTCGTGACTTGTTTACTCTACTGTGATTATGTAAAACAATTTCCTTTCATTTAGAAAAACACAACCCATGTCTCCAACTTACTCTCAAATGAATGAGTTTATACATATAAAAAGAATGATAGTCAATAGGACAGAATGTTAATTGCTGAATGTGGGTTAAGGGTATACGGGAGTTCCCTCTATATTCTTGGCCCTTTCTATAAGTTTGAATGAGGCCGTATCTTTTAGAAATACATACTGTAATACTTATAGATGAAATGGTAAGATTTCTCTGATGAGCTTCAAAATAAGGGGATGGAGGAGGGGCACAGATGAATTAATTGGTCGTTTATTGATAACTGTTAAAGCAAAGGAATGGAAACATCAGGTGGATTATACCATTCTCTGTACTTTTGAATGTTTGAAATTCTCTGTAATAAAAAGTTTTAAAGGAGTCCATAATGGAAAGGTTTTTAAATGGAGAAACTGAGGCTCAAAGTGGCAACCACACCCAGGAGTCCAGTTTTGAAATCTTTCCAATGTATGACTCTCTCTCCAATAATCCTCCCTTAAAACCTCTTCATATAGCAAGAACTATCCAGACAATTTTATTCTCCCCACCTGAAATTTTAGCCAATACCAAACAGCAATACAGTAAGATACTTCTGACGCCACCTTCGAGAGTAAACTCAATAAATGATGGAAGAACCTGGCAAATGTAGTAGAAGTAACCCACCCAAAGAAGTGATCTACAAATTGCTGAGGAGGTAGAAAACCAACTGACATTTATTAAGCACCTATTTATGACCTTAGGTCATTTAATCGTCACATCAATGCTGGCATAATTTTTTCCCTTAATTGTTTCTAACTGTGGTAAAATACACGTAATACAAAATGAGGTGATCTTTTTTCAGTCTTATTTTACACATGAGGAAAACGGAAATGTGTAAGAAATTAAGAAATTTTCCCAAGACAAGCAGCAACTAGCAAAGCAGGATCTGAACCCGGGTCTTACTCTAAACTACATGATCGCCATTATATAATTTGATTGACTCCTTTAAATCTCTTAAATTTGGTTCCTAAGAGTCATTGCCAAGAGCCTAATCACTTCTGATTTTCTACATTTACAAGCCTAAAATAGCACCAAAATGCAGCCATGCTGAGACCCTCCAGGAAGTCAGCCGACCCCGTAACAATCTTTATACCACACTACCTTTGCTGCAGCAACTTTAGAAGCTACGTTAGAAGCTAAATTAAAGCCAGAAGTATATGAATATTAACGAGACATTTCATCTTTCTTATGCTTACGTTATAAATGGTAAATAAAATCCAAATAATTTTGCAGAGCCACTCTAATAACACACTGAATTCATAGATTTTAGCTACAGCTAAAATAACTGATTAGTATGTCATTTTAAAAAGTAGTATTTTCAGGGATGTACTGTATGGTGACTAACATAATATAATAAAAAAATATTATTATTAAAAAAATAAATAAATACAATAAAAAGTAGTATTTTGGCCTCACAGAGGAGGGACAAATACGAATGCCCTAAATCTGTCAATATATAATTTGTAAATATTATAGAACTCATATCAGTCTTTCTATACAAAAAAATAGAAATAAAATCTTTAAAAAAAACAACAACACACTATGAACTACAGCAGAAAATATAGTAGGAATTTAACTTATGCAACAACCAGTCCGCCTGATCAAACCAGTGACCCAGTGGGGAAATGATTATCAAACAGACACAGAACAAACCCGTGCACACAATAGCCTCCCTTACCAAAACACTTCAAAAGCTTCAGGGTCTCCAAGACCAGAGCATAATAGTTCAGTGTCAAACTGAAAAACACACATACATGTGGTCCTAGTCTCATATATTTTGTAGGATGAAAATGGCTTCATTGTGTAAGTCATAGTGAGGTAGTTTGATTCATCATGGAAATGAAAATGGCTTCAAAATAAAGTACTTATATTCCATATGTTTCTTTTCTTAAAATTTAAATCTTTAAATTTAAATCACTCAATCAGTAGAGCATGTGACTCTTGATCTCAGGATTGTGAGTTCAAGCCCCATGTTGGGTGTAAAGGTTTCTTAAAAATAAAATCTTTTAAAAGATAAATAAAATGAAAAATAAATTTTTAAAATTTTAAAATAAAAAAATAACAGAAGGGGCTAAAATATGTCAAAGCTGTTGATAGGGGGTAAAAACATACAATAAAGGTTAATCTACAAAGAAGGGCTCAGAGTTGCTATCTCTGCAGGAGTTCACCGTATCTTAATATCACTTTGCACTTCTTTTCCTGAAAACCCTTTTTTCACACATACCTAATTCTATATACATATAATAAATAATCAGAATTTTTGAAAATGTAAATATTGCCCAGTTGCTTTAGAGGGGAAAAAAATGTCCTCCAAAATACCAATAAAGTATAAATGTTCTCATATTTAAATCCTTTCAAAACTACCCCTGAAAATTGCAGATGGCAAAACACTACCCTGATTGTCTGCAGAAGCCTACTTGCAAAGAGTTCTAGTTCAATGTATTGACTAATACACATGTGACGCAACCTAAGAAAATATATACTAAAACCGAACACCACCCAAGAAATTACTCTCATCTAAACTAAGAGGAAGACAAATGGGAAAGCAAAAAGCTACAGGTAACAAAAGGCATTTTTCCTCCTATCATGGAAAACAAAAACCTTAAAACATTTTTTAATTAAAAAAAAAAAAAGACAACTTACTAGCATGCTTGTCTGCAAGCATTATAAGCGTGTTGGAAATATCTCGTCGTCTATAAAAGCACACTACTTTTGCTTCCACGTTGCCAGTTGCAGTCTAAGAAATAAGAAAAATAGAGGTTATCTGTACTGAATAGTAGACTCAAATAGTTTATAAAACAAAACTAAATACAATACAATTATAAGAACACTCTCATTTATACTGTGCCAACCGCAACTGCGGGATAATCGTAGAGCTAAAAAATTCAAACGAGGATAAGCAGCATTTGCAAAGGTTCCAAGTGAAACTGAAATGTCAAACATACAATAACTTACTGGCATCAATTAAACTAAAGTGATCAGATCGCTTTAATGAGCCAGAGAGTGAAATCTGATTGGCCTTGAGAAACTAATCCCCCAAATTTTAAAAGCCACAACGTAACTTATTTAACATATCCTCCAAACCCACTCCCAGAAGCGTAGGCTAAGAGTAAAATTATGCAGCCCTCTCCCATATACCTCCACGTTTGACTGACGGTGAAGCTCTGTGCGTGTGGGCAGCCATTACCCAGAGTGGAGCAGACAACTTCGAAAAGCATTCTCCACCCCAGGTAATCTATGAATCCATAATAGTCAATGTTCTCGGTAGTACTTAGTTTACCTTCACATATGAAAGTATTAGAAACTTTGAGTTATGAACACTGAAGCTCTTATTTATTTTTGACTACACTCTAGAATATAACCAATATTCATTTAGGTTGTAATTTACTGCAGCTGGGGGCCCAGGCTCCTACTCTCCTATTCCTTATGAATTCTGAGAACTTTCAAGGTCAATCATTCATTACAAAGTTCCTTGTAAAAACACATAGATGACAGTAAAATCCTACTGTGATTTCCAATTTCAAAAAAATTTGACAACAAATTTTCAGAATTTCTCTGTGCTTACAGATATATTCAGACATCAAGAAATAAGAATATATATATACATATATATATGTATATATATATATGCTGCAGTAAATGTGTCGATTTTATGAAGTTCAGCGCCAGTATTTTAGAGCGAAAAATAGTTGTGGAGAAATATTGCCCCTTTGAATTGAAATCATATTAAATCCTAACCAAAGTGCTTCTGCATGTCACAATATTGTGATCAAATACATCCTCCAGAAGTAACGATCCGGCAATCTAAGAAATGAACAGGCCAATATTTCTTGTAAATAAAATCTATCAATGACTACAATTTACAAGCTCTTTACCAGTTTTAAGACAAAAGCATGTTCAAAATCCAAAGCAAGCATTTAAAGGGGTATTTTTTTCTGCCTCTCTAGTGAGTTCCTCCACTAGGAATACTCTACAAAACTAATTAAATTCTTATTTTAAACCTGCTTGAGGTGGAGGGGCATAGTTCAAAATAAAACAGTCTCTTCTGAACGATGCACACACTCGGCTATTAGGTATTTTATAACTATAGTATTCCTCTTTCCCTCTACAAATACACACACGCACCCTTTCAAGTATGCCTCTAAAGTTAAACTACTCAAACTGTGGTCTAAGGCCCAGTCTATAACTCCTGCCGTGTGATGAAATGAGAACAGCAATTGCGTGTGTGTCTTAGAGCATTTGGTAGTTAATTTTAATCTATGAACCTAATAATGAAAAATGAAGGCTTGTGTTTTTATAAGCCTATTTTAAACTTCATTTTTCTACTATTTTTTTTTTTTTAATTTTATAAAAGCAGTCTGAGTTAGTGAACCTTCTTAAAAATCTTACACCATAGGGGTGCCTGGGTGGCTCAGTCGTTAAGCATCTGCCTTCGGCTCAGGGCATGATCCCTATGTTCTGGGATCGAGCCCCGCATCGGGCTCCTCCACTGGGAGCCTGCTTCTTCCTCTCCCACTCCCCCTGCTTGTGTTCCCTCTCTCACTGGCTGTCTCTCTCTGTCAAATAAATAAATAAATAAAATCTTAAAAGAAAAAAATCTTACACCACAAATATGTTTGCCAAGCACTGCTCTAAAGACCCAGGTTAGGAGCTCCTGGCTGGCTCAGTTGGTAGAGC
>NW_024426774.1:33606448-33615012 GCF_017311325.1 Ursus maritimus | reverse complement strand
TATATGTATATATATATATGCTGCAGTAAATGTGTCGATTTTATGAAGTTCAGCGCCAGTATTTTAGAGCGAAAAATAGTTGTGGAGAAATATTGCCCCTTTGAATTGAAATCATATTAAATCCTAACCAAAGTGCTTCTGCATGTCACAATATTGTGATCAAATACATCCTCCAGAAGTAACGATCCGGCAATCTAAGAAATGAACAGGCCAATATTTCTTGTAAATAAAATCTATCAATGACTACAATTTACAAGCTCTTTACCAGTTTTAAGACAAAAGCATGTTCAAAATCCAAAGCAAGCATTTAAAGGGGTATTTTTTTCTGCCTCTCTAGTGAGTTCCTCCACTAGGAATACTCTACAAAACTAATTAAATTCTTATTTTAAACCTGCTTGAGGTGGAGGGGCATAGTTCAAAATAAAACAGTCTCTTCTGAACGATGCACACACTCGGCTATTAGGTATTTTATAACTATAGTATTCCTCTTTCCCTCTACAAATACACACACGCACCCTTTCAAGTATGCCTCTAAAGTTAAACTACTCAAACTGTGGTCTAAGGCCCAGTCTATAACTCCTGCCGTGTGATGAAATGAGAACAGCAATTGCGTGTGTGTCTTAGAGCATTTGGTAGTTAATTTTAATCTATGAACCTAATAATGAAAAATGAAGGCTTGTGTTTTTATAAGCCTATTTTAAACTTCATTTTTCTACTATTTTTTTTTTTTTAATTTTATAAAAGCAGTCTGAGTTAGTGAACCTTCTTAAAAATCTTACACCATAGGGGTGCCTGGGTGGCTCAGTCGTTAAGCATCTGCCTTCGGCTCAGGGCATGATCCCTATGTTCTGGGATCGAGCCCCGCATCGGGCTCCTCCACTGGGAGCCTGCTTCTTCCTCTCCCACTCCCCCTGCTTGTGTTCCCTCTCTCACTGGCTGTCTCTCTCTGTCAAATAAATAAATAAATAAAATCTTAAAAGAAAAAAATCTTACACCACAAATATGTTTGCCAAGCACTGCTCTAAAGACCCAGGTTAGGAGCTCCTGGCTGGCTCAGTTGGTAGAGCATGTGACTCTTGATCTCAGGGTTGTGAGTTCGAGCACCACATTGGATGGAGAGATTACTTAAAATTTTAGGGGCGCCTGGGTGGCGCAGTCGTTAAGCGTCTGCCTTCGGCTCAGGGCGTGATCCCAGCGTTCTGGTATGGAGCCCCACATCAGGCTCTTCCGCTGGGAGCCTGCTTCTTCCTCTCCCACTCCCCCTGCTTGTGTTCCCTCTCTCTCTGGCTGTCTCTGTCAAATAAATAAATAAAATCTTTAAAAAAATAAAAAATAAAATAAAATTTTAAAAGGGGTGCCTGCATGGGGCAGTCAGTTAAGTGGTTGGTCAGGAGATCAAGCCCCACACTCAGCAGGGAGTCTGCTTCTGCACCCAGTACGGAGTCAGTTTGAGATTCTCTCTCTCTCTCCTGCTCATGCATGCTCTCTGTCTCCCTCAAATAAATAAATAAATCCTTAAAAAAAAGAAGAAGAAGAAGAAGCCACAATGGACGCCAATTTCTTTGCTTTGTTCTTTTCTCCATTTAGGTTGCAGCCTCTTAAATCCCTATTCTGTCAAGTACATTTACTAAAATATCCTCTAGCGATGAAGGGCTTTTCTTAAGCTCTAAAATCATTTTAGTCAACCTCATACTCATGTCTGGTTCTATCCCAGACTTAGGAAGTACATTATTAAAACAAAAACAAAACAAAAAAACCCACCCCCCCCCACACACACACGTTCCATTTCAGAAAGTCCATGGTTTGCCTAAATTACAACTGAAAATCGACTTTGCTTTCCCAATTTCTGTCCTTATTTCCAAGAGATCCCAAATAGTAGGAGGGGTCTTACCTTGGGTTTCATGTGGGAATGTCCTGAAACTATGTGCAAATTCCTATATGTGCAAATGTAGATGGAGGCAGAGGGTATCATCAGACACTCAAAGAAATCAGTGACTCCCCTCTCCCCACCAAAAAGACGGAAGACACGAAACAGTAAAATGAATCTCAGAACAAGTCAGACAGCTAATAAAATATACAGAAAACGAAGGTACACACAAATTATACAACATACACACCAAAAACAAAACAAAAATAGCAAGTAACATGCTAATTTTTCCACAAGCTTAACTTCCAAAACTTCCTGAGGCTATCCCATTACTACGTTCACATAGCTTTCTCTCGACATCCATGCAGACACAATCTTTAGAAGTACAACACCCAACCTAGATAGTGACTAAATAAAATTTACCAAAAGTTGTTTTCATAATTTTAATCTTATATTCGTCCTCCAAAAGATCATCTTCATGATATCTAAGTACAAATTAGGAGAGAGGAAAAAAGGGAATATAAGATAATGTTGAACTGTGTTCATCAACTGATATTTACTTTTATACCTAAGTTTCCAAAACTTTAGGGGAAAAAATTGAGGCAAAAATCTATTCGTGGGGACGTCTAGCTGACTCAGTTGGTGGACCGAGCAACTCTTGATCTTGGGTTATGAGTCTGAGCCCCATGCTGGGTGTAGAGATTACTTAAAAATAATATCTTAAAAAAAATCTATTACTCTAATTTTTTAAAAAAATGACATACTGTAGCCCAGATTTCAAACTGAACAAGTAACATTTCAAATGGGATTTTTTTAAAAACCAGAATCCATTCTATAAAAGTGAACTTTCAGGGTGCCTGGATGGCTCAGGCAGTTAAGCATCTGCCTTCAGCTTAGGTCATGACGGGATTGAGCCCTGGAGCCCCCGAGCCCCACGTGGAGCCCCAGGAGGAACCCCAAGCATCATCAGGCTCCCTGATCAGCAGGGAGCCTGCTTCTCCCCCTCCCTCTGCCTACCGCTCCCCCTGCCTGTGTGCACTAGCTTGCTGTCAAATGAATAAATAAAATCTTAAAAAAAAAAAAAAAGTGACTTGTCTATTAACAGTGGTGATTGACAGCTTACCCTAGGAATTTTGTTACAAAAACACATTCTATGTGATAATTAATAGGGGCCACCTGGTTCCTGGCTGGCTCAGTCTTTGACTTTTGATCTCAGGGTTGTGAGTTGGAACCCCACTCTGGGTGTAGAGATTTCTAAAAATAAATAAATAAACAAACTTCAAGAAGATAGTTAATAAAACAGGTTAATGTCCTTTTTTTTTTTTTTATTTAAGTAATCTCTACACCCAACATAGAGCTCAAACTCATGACCCCAAGATCAAGAGTCATATGCTCTACCACCTGACCCGGCCAGGCGCCTCTAGGTTAATGTCCTTTCCTATCCTGACTTATCAATTAGAATATATCAAGTATTCTTAAATTCATTATTTGGATTTCCATCATGTTAACTTTCCTCACTTTGCCAATCTGACCTCTGATCCTCTCAGGGCCTTTATATGTAACACTCATGTGGCCTCTCTCCCATGGCTACCTCTTTCTCACCCTTTAGGCCTCAACTTCAATGTCCTTAAAATCCTTTCCCTTTCTATCCAAAAGAAGTAACCTCTGTTATCCCCCATGTCAAGGCTCTTGTTTATTTCTTTCTTAAAAGTTAACATCAGGACGCCTGGGTGGCATAGTCTGTTAAGCCTCTGACTCTTGGTTTGGTTCGGGTCATGAGATCAAGCCCCAAGTCAGGCTCCCTGCTCAGTGCAGCATCTGCTTGAGTTTCTCTCTCCCTGTCCCTTTGCCCCTCCTCCCACTCGTATTTTCTCTAATAAATATATCTTAAAAAAAAAGAGTTAACATCATTTTTGCTATTTTCTTTATGCTTATTAACTTGCCTTTTCATGTGCCCCTCTCATGAGAATGTAACCCTGTGTGGGCAGAAAACATATCCATATTGTTCACTGTTGTGTATCTGAGCCTAGCCTCGTGCCTGGTACGTAACAGGTACTCAGAAAATATTTGTTTAATGAATTATTTAAAATGAGATATCTTTTCCACATTCTTCAGAAATAAAGGCCCTATTGGATGTCCTATTGGAAGGCAGTGACTCAGTCAGTTGAGTGTCTGCCTTCAGCTCAAGTCATGATCCCAGGGTCTTGGGATCGAGTCTGGCATCAGGCCCTTTGCTCAGTGGCGAGCCTGCCACTCCCCCTGCTTGTGTTCTCTCTCTCTCTGATAAATAAATAAATAAATAAATAAATAAATAAATAAAATCAAGAAAGAAAGAAAGAAAGAAGAAAAGAAAAAAGAGAAAAGAAAAGAAAAGAAGAAAGTCCCTATGCAAGGGGCGCCTGGGTGGCTCAGTTGGTTAAGCACCTGCCTTGGGCTCAGGTCATGATCCCAGGTTCCTGGGATCGAGCCCCATACTGGGCTCCCTGCTCAGCGGGGAGTCTCCTTCTCCCTTTCCCTCGGCCTCTCTCCCCAGCTTGTTCTCTCTCTCTCTCAAATAAATAAAAATCTTTTTTAAAAATAAATAAATAAATAAAATTAATAAAATTTTTTAAAAAAAGAAAGAGAGAGAGATAAAGAAAGGAAGAAAGTCCCTATGCACGGGGTGCCTGGGTGGCTCAGTCGGTTAAGTGTCTGCAGTCAGCTCAGGTCATGATCCTGGAGTCCTCGGGTCGAGCCCCGCATCGGGCTCCCTGCTCAGCGGGGAGTCTGCTTCTCCCTCTACCCCTTCCCCTGCTCGTGTTCTCTCTCTCACTCTCTCGCTCTCAAATAAAATCTTAAAAAAAAAAGGAAAAGAAAAAGAAAGGCCCTATTTAGCCAATCTGACTTATTTACCAATATTCCATCCATTCAAACTGCCACTGTCTGAAATTACAGACTCATCTCTCACAATTCAGTCATCCCCAGCCCGCAAAAAACCATTATTATATTACGACTCTCTGCTGAAAGCAGAGGGCCAGGAAGAAGGTGAGGATGGAGAGCAAGGGATACTTTTGGAGTGAACAGTAATATAATGAAAAGGAGTGTGAAATGAGCCAGGTTCAAGCTAGATGTGCAACCCAGGCACTTAACCACTGTATCCCTCACAACAACTCCAGGATGCATCTGCCTTAAAGGTTTAAGGTTATTTTGAGGCTCGAAAAAAGTAAAAATGTGAATCCCCACATCATATGCTTCCAGAACACCATGCTCTGATGTTTGCAAATTTAGCACAGCTGCAATTTTCCTTCAACTTGTGGGATTATTTAACTGATGCTTGTCTCCACTACTGGACCTAACTTCGTTCACCCTGAATTCCTAAAAGCACATATCTAAAAATGCCTGGCAGGTAGCAGGTCCTCAGAAATATATGTAAAATGAATGAATCAAAATACTTTGCAAACAGTAAAGCTATGTGCAAGCATTAACGTCAGACATTTGAGAAATTCATTAATTCAACAAATATTTACTGAATGCCTTAACTATGTGCCAGTCACTTATTCTAAGGCACTTGGGATGCATTAGTGAACAGAAAAGATCGCACTACACACAGAGCTTACATTCTAGTCTGGGAAAATGGGCAATGACAATAAACACAATAATGAAGTATCTTGGAAGGTGATAAATTATATAGTGAAAAGAGCAAGGCAGAGCAAGGTACAGGGGATTAGAAACAACTTGGTGGCCCTAAGGTACATGCATGTGAAAACACGAAAGACTCTACTGTGCTTGGAGCCAAATGAGCAAGGCAGAAAGCAGTAAGAGTGGAGGTCAGAGGGACAGGGAGCAGCCAGAGAATACGTCTCATAGGCCAACATTTCTCTTTGTATCCTAATTAATTTTCTAAATAGACTGAAAAACAGTTTCGAGTTGCTTACACTCTTATACATCAATAACATAAAAGAGAAGATTAGAATAATGCCCCAAAAGTTCCCACCCACAGACTGATCTAATCCTGAGGCCATTCTCTTCATTTGGTGGTGGTGGTCTCAAATACAACGGAATTTTTAGAAATGCAAGGTCCATGGGGATGTCTCCAGAAGCAAATCAAGATCTCAGGGTTCATAAACCAGAAATGCCCTAAACCAGACTTTGCTTCCTGGGACTCAAAACTGGCCCAGTCTCTAGATGGTACTTGGGGGAAGGTATTAGCTAGACAGCCCCCAACATTTTAACACTATGAATTCTCATAAGCTATACAAATAACCTTCAAAGCTGGTTTGGAGGAAACCAGAGCACCATTAGTAATCCATGGTTCATACAGTTTATGACTTTTCATATGTCACCTACTGCAAACAGTCACAATGCTTCTGATGTCCTGGACACAAGCGATCAGAGACAAACCTTAATAAAAAGTTTTATTTACTGAAGGCCTAAAGTAGGAAGCTACTCTACATTATACCAAAACTGTATTCTTAGTCAGTCTAATCCAAAATTTTACAAATTCCCTTCAATACTTTATTTCCTAGCTATCTCCTTCTAAAGCTGGAAGAGGAAAAAAATAATTCACCCGAAAAGGGAGAAATACAATTACGACTCTAAATATACAAAGGGAGGGGCGCCTGGGTGGCGCAGTCGTTAGGTGTCTGCCTTCGGCTCAGGGCCTGATCCCGGCGTTCTGGGATCAAGCCCCACATTGGGCTCCTCTGCTGGGAGCTTGCTTCTTCCTCTCCCACTCCCCCTGCTTGTGTTCCCTCTCTTGCTGGCTGTCTCTCCATGTCAAATAAATAAATAAAATCTTTAAAAAATAAATAAATATAAATATATATATATACACATACACAAAGGGACTGAGTGACAGGAGTGCCTTGCTCTGAGAAGCTCTGAGCAATCTGAAGAAATCTGCAGATGTTAAATATTTCAGTAACATTTAATATCACAGGTAATAATACAAAGCCAAAGATTATTCAGAATCCTGTATAACTCTCTAATCTGCAATCTCTACTTTCAGAGAGTCTAGGAATGAAAGTAAAATCACCTCTTATGCCCTTTACCTAATTACCCTTCAATGGGAAACAATTGTTTTTTAACATTAAAATTGAGAACACTCAGTGTACATATACCTTGTTGAGTTCTTCTATCCTTCTGATTAGGTACGGGTTACTGGAGGAATTCTCAAAGTAGACATAATCTGTAATTAAAGGAAGTAAAGAGCTTAATCTTTTCAACAGAAAGTTCGCATTTGTCAATCTATGACTTCTGTATCAGGCAAAGCACATTCCACATGAAGCGCATAATTCATTCCCCGGTAAAAGCAATACAACCTTAATGTATTTAGCAATTCAACCTTAATATATTTTCTCATATGCCTACTATTCACAGACCCTTATTTTCCTGGCATTTTCATTTCAATTAATGTTTTATCAAGTTCTCCTAGTCTTTCGGGCCACACATCACTTCTTTACTAACAAAAAGACTCTCCTCATCATCGAGTAGTCAGGGCTGACTAAACATGTGTCTTTCATGCTGTAACTGCTTCCACATCTTTTCCCTCCAATCCAATTTACCCTGGAGTACGCTTCTCACATAAAACTATTGACCTAAGACAAATTCAGAGCATCTTGAAAAGCTTAGCAGCCCAAAGTACATTTCAATCACCAACTTAAAAAAAAAACCAAACACATCAGGTGAGCAGAGCAGGTAAGAGGAAACACATTGACAAACTTTTCCACAGCTCTATCTGGGATGATGGGGGGCGGGGCATAAAAGGGGGGGGTTCCCTTTCTGAAAGACAGAGGTCTCCGGAGATATCAGGATTTTGTTATGCTCTTTACCATATTTAATCCAGATCCATTTAGGGTCTTGTTATAAAGAAATCACTGCAGGCTTTCAATAAAAAAGATAAAAATTTTCAAGTGTGGCTTTTCCTCTCATGTAATCGGTTCACTGGAAACTTCCCACTGTGTGTTTATTTGAAAGGCTGGGCTGCATTGTTATTGTCTATCTTAGTGGCTCTTTCCTGTCTCTCTTCTGCAAAGTGGCCTCATTTGGCCAGGCCATTCCCACCACCATCCATCAGGAGCTCAGCTAATGAGCAGAGAAGAGCAAGTCTCACACACAAACACGCCACTTATCTGAATTATTATTTTACCAAGAAAGAGGGAGGAGGGCGTCGTGAGTAGGGAGAAAGTTTGTTTGACCTTATTTCTCTCTTCTGCAGAAGGCTGGGAAGGAGGCAGTCACCAGAGCAAACGTCCAGGCAGAGCTCAACTCCCCACCTCTGGCTGCGGTGCCCCGGCCCCACTATGCCCCATCTTGGGGGGCTGGGCAAGAAACGGGAGGGGGAGTGAGGAAGGCGAGGTGCAGGGCCCTGTCCCCGCAAACAGGCCTGTCCAGCTGTGCCCCTGGCTTTGCCCCCATCGCCCCCACCCCCCCACCTCACACTCCTACTGAAGGGGAGGAGTAGAGCCGGGGGGGGGGATGTCCCCCCATCCTCTCCAACCCCTACTGCCTGCAAGCCGCGCGGGGAAAGACCACCCTATTTGGGGGCTCGACGGCCGATACCCAATGGGGGCGTCCTGTAGGGGGGCGTCTGAGAATTCACACCCCCAAGTACAGGCCTGGCCCTAGAAAACTGAGCGGGGGTGGGAGCGGAGGGGGAGGGTGGGCGCCGGCCCCCGGCGGGCCACGGTCGGGGGAGGGGCGGGTGGCGGGGGGGGGG
>NW_024426774.1:33566320-33606438 GCF_017311325.1 Ursus maritimus | reverse complement strand
GGGGGGGGGTGGGGAGTCCCGGCCCCCTCTGCGGGCCCCGGCGCCCCCCGCCCCCTGCGCCCTCGGCCCGGGCGCCCGCAGCTCCCGGCGGTTAGGGTGAACTCGCCCCGGTCCCCCACTCCCGGAGCCCGCTCCCAGACGGGCCGGGTCGGGCCGAGCCTTCCTACCTCCGACCCGGTACATGTTGGCCGCCATGTCCGCCCGCCCGCCCGCGGAGCCCGAGCCGAGCCCCGCCCGCCGCCGCCGCCGCCTCAGCCTCGGCCGCCGCCGCCGCCGCCGCCTCGCCACGGGGGGGAGGGGAGGGAGGGACCGAGGGGAGGGGGAAGCGAAGGGGAGGGGACGCCGCGGGGTGGGGGCAGGTTCCCGCCCCCAGCGACGGGCCAGCAAGGCCGAGTGGGTCGGGCCGGGCCGGGGGAGGTCGCTGCGGGGCCAGCAGGGACCTGGGGAGGGCGGCGGCTCGGGGGCCCTTGCTGGAAGTGGAGGACCCCTAGGGCAAGGGTCGTGGCCGAAGCGGAGGCCTGTACTGGCAAATGCGGACCAGGGGCTATTGGATAATTGAGGTGGGGGCAGGAGCTCAGGCTCTCCTGAGCCCATAGAGCCCCAGCCAGAGTACCCTGTCACCTGGCCACCCCCAAACAGGTCTTCCTCCCTGCTCTGTCCCTGGGGAGCCCTTTAATGCGAGACCTTGAGCACGTGGATGCCTGCCTCGGGGCGAACACTTGGAAACAAATAAGTGCACGCAGCAGAGCACCTTCCTCGTGGTGATGTTAATGCAGAGGGCCTGGAACCTGCATGCCCTGGGGCCTGGAGGACCCCAGGTGCTACCAGCTTCCCGGGAGAGAGCCCCAGCTGGGGACAGGTCTAGAAAAACTGACCCTTTCCCAAGTTCACCCCAACTGCATTGACAGGTCTATCAGCATTCACCCCAAAACTGGGCTGAACAGAACACACTCCCCCATACGTGGAGGTCTTGCCTCTAGACAGGCCCTATATACAGAGCTGCCCTGCCAAGAAAAGAGGCCCTTTTTGCCTACAGGGGAACAGGACCCTACCTGTTCACCATTACCAACCCCTCCACACACAAAGGGGGAGATAGTTTCAGTCACCTTGCTATCGATGGACTGCTAACTAGTTCTGTGCCTAAAGCTTTTAAATCATTATTTTCCCAGGCTAACGCTCTAGGCAATCCCTGTGTTCTCAGCCTCCATTCCCTCACAGAAGCAAACAAACAAAACACCAAATTGAGTTGAATCTTGTCTGGCAATCCCCCAAATGAACGCAAACAACTTTTTTAAAAAGCCAATCCAGGGTGCCTGGGTGGCTCAGTCTGTTGAGCATCTGACTCTTGATTTTGGCTCAGGTCATGATCTCAGGGGGCTGGGATGAGGCCCCTGGTGGGCTCCATGTTCAGTGGAGAGTCTGGGATTCTCTCTCTACCTCTCCCTACCTCCCCTCTCCTCCTCCCGCACCTCATGTGCCTGCTCTCTCTTTCTCTCAAATAAATCTTAAAAATTTTGTTTAAAAAAAAAAAAAAAAGCCAATCCATTCCAAAATATTCCCAGACATTGTCATATAATCCACGTGAAGATGATCCCTCATTGTTGTGGGTTGTTAGGAGTTTCTGGTGATTTACAACTACATGTTGGTGATTCTGGGAGTGGGGTCTCTGCAGGGATGAGCAGTGTCCCTAGAAAAGAAGATTGTGTTTTGTTTGTACGGTGATGGCATTTGTGATGGTCCATTATCACAAATTATTAAAGTGACAAAAATTCTCTACATAGCTGATTCAAAGTAAAAAATAAAATTAAAATAAATCACCTTTGCCTGAATTACCTTGATGATCTCTCTGTGACCCAAGTTTCTTCGGGTATAAAATGGGAACATTAATCCCATTTCACAGGTGGGGTGAGGATCAGTTGTGATGATATACGGAAATGCTTTACAAACCATTCAGCATAGAGCATTATGCAAATAACAGGTGTCTGTTGCTTTTTATTAACTCCATAAAGTTTCGGATTCCCAAGGGTTTTATGCCATGTATACAATGTGAGCCTGTGTCAGCTCTTCTGACCTAGAGGAAAAAAGCAGAAGTGTTCTGTTATGCACACTGAATAGCTGTTGTTTATCATAATCCTTTTACTGGAGATTCCCACAGAAAACATATTGTGACATGTCTGACATCACTCTCTCCATTTCTGTGCTGACACATAAATAGGTTGAATAATTCACCTGGAGTCATCCAGCAAACTGGTAGCACTATTAGGATTATAATTCTGCCCTTTCCTCTTGCCTAGAATTCTCTAAACCAGGAAGACTTTCTCCAAGTGAAAAGGCCTCCTGAAAACCGTAAACTACAAAGGGAATGCATCACAAGCTTTCAAGGGTTCATCCATTATTTTTAAGTAAAATGAGCAATTTCTGCCCTTTGAAAATATTTCTGTATTTCTATTAGTTCTGTATTTCTGTCTCATTTCCCCAGCTTTGTGCACCTTACCAGGAGTTTGTGGTGACTGTACTCACCATAATAAATGGTCACGAGGTGCCAAGAAAACTCTCTCCATCCATAACCTCCTCCCTTAGGAGCAGCCTTATCCAGAAGCGCCCCATGAAAGCCCTCAGATACTTGGGGGGAGGAACAGGAAGTAATGATGGCTCTAGAACCCAGGGCCTTTCCTTCCTCCAGATTCTGTATATTCGACCTCTTCCACCTCTAGCTCCTGGACCAGTGACTTCTACATAGTACGTGCTCAGTATCTGCAGACATAAATACCAACGAAGGACGGGCTCAATACAGTTAGAGAACGAGCTACTGAGTTGAATGCAAGGTACTTTGTCTATGAAACTTATATACCTCTTAATATCAAAGAGGTACTGCCATGTGGGAGTTTAGCGAATGTTTGGAGATTAAAAGAAACCCTCAAACCAAACAAAGGGTGGAAAAGTCTTAACCTTCAAAGACAGCAAAGGCACCTCTGCCTCCACAGGTGGCATGGTTCAGATCACAACCATGTGATCAACCAGCCCAAACTTCACTCCTAGTTTGACTGGTGTGCTTTAAGACCTTGAGCAAGACACTCAACCCCTCTGAGCCTCAAATTCTTCAAAGTATGATTAGGGATTAACACCTATAGCCAAGGTTTGTGCTAAAAATTTTAATATATAAAGTGTTTGGCATAATAGGTCCCTTCTCTCTCTTCCAGCCATCCTCACTACTAAGGAAGAGGTGTCTCTCAGACCTTGCCAGAAATCTCAGGGCAAATCCAGCCTCCTGTGGGTAAAATTTCCTGGCATGGCTGTTGTGATTAAAGAATTATGGTAAGGGATTACCTAAAGACCCAGGTCCTTCCTGTGTCAGCTTCTAGCACCCCACTACTTAGCTGAAGAGAAATGGATGTTCAAGAAAGCAGTAGATGAGACAGAGTTGGTTTTTGTCACAGCCTGAGGATGGAGTTTTCATACAGGCTCTATGGAGCTGGCCACAGAGTCTGGAAGCTTTGTGATAATTGAACACAGGAAAGGAACTTGGGGGTGGGGGGGGGTGTAGAATGTAATTAATCTGAAAGTAGACCCCAAGCTTTGGATAAAGGACTGTATCTTATTGCTTGTGTTTTCCTTCTTTCTTTTTGTTTTTTTAAGATTTTAGTTATTTATTTGAGAGAGAGAGAGAGAGAGAGAGAGGACCCAAGCAGGGGGAGTGGCAGAGGGAGAGGGAGAAGCAAGCTCCCTGCTGAGCAAAAAGACCAGCCTGTCTCAGCTATTCTAAGGAGGTCCTGGGTTTTAAAGGTGCAGGAATGAATCCTAGGAGAAAGGTAAGCCTATAACAGCAAGAATCAAAGCAAGGGAGCCCCCGAGGGAAAGGAAACCAGAGTCACGGTTCTGTAGCTTCTCCAGTCAGGGATCTTCTCCTTCCATCCATTCCTGTGCTGAAAACATGAAACTCAGGGCCAATCCCAGAAGGTCTTGGTTTTGGAAGTGTGCATTTTAGGATTCCATGGTTCTCTCATGACCTCAAAGGGGAATTGGCTCAGCCATTGGGTGGCATCTCAGGAAGTTCCTGCTCTGGTGAAAACACTGCTTCCAGGTAGCAGAAAAGGGACCAGAAGTCACAACAGGGACAAGCATGAACCCTTGGAAGGTTGAACTGATTGATCTTAGGGCTTCCCTTTTTTAGCCTGCCTAGTGCTGTGAATTTGATGGCTGGACAGTACAGGGTGTGCAGTCAGGAAAAAGAATTCTAAGGGACAATTGGAATGTCTTAGGGGTATAACAGGGAGTGTTTATAGGAATGACTCAGGCTGCAGTAAAGAGGATTAGGCAAGGCAGAGAGTCTAGACAGGAGATCAGTTGGCAGGTTGATGAAAAGGGATGATGGCCTAACCTAGGGTAGAGGCAGTAGAATGTGAGAAAAGTAGAGGGGCTTGAGAAAAACTTAGGAGGTAGGGGCTATGGGATCTGGTGATTTTGGGGAGGCAGAGAGTGAAAACGTTAGCACCACATTACGAGTAACTGGCTGGGAAGAGGTATGTTGCAGTGAATTTAAAATACTGCAGAGCAGGGAGCGCCTGGCTGGCTCAGTAGGAAAAGCATGAGACTCTTGATCTGAGGGTCGTGAGTTCAAGCCTCACATTGGGTGTAGAGATAACAAAAAAAAATTAAAAATTAAAAATGAATGAATGAATAAATAAATAAATAAATAAATAAACTTTAAAATATAAATTAATTAAAAAAAATACTGGGGCACCTGGCTGGCTCAGTTGGAGGAGCGTGCAATGCTTGATCTCGGGGTTGTGAGCTCAAGCCCCACAGTGGATATAGAGATTACTTTTAAAAAGAAAATAAAATCTTCAAAAAAATAAAAAATAACAAAATAAAATAAAATACTGGAAGGGAAGCAATTGGGGGAGAAAGGATAGATGGCAGGTTCAGTGTTAAACGGATTGTGTTCAGGGTGCTTTTGGAACCATCCAGATAGATGTTTCCTCTTCAGACAGAGGTGGATGAGTAGGCCCAGAGCTTAGGAGACAGATCCAGGCTGGAAATATCCTCTTCTGTGTCACCATCTGCACAGAGCCCAGCCTGTCTTGTCTAAGAAGTAAACCAAACCCTGGCCCCAGGGGAAGAAGCAGGTTCCCTGAGTCCTTCAGCTGGGGTAAAAACAGGTTTAGCAGGTCCGGGTTCAGGAGATCAGAGTCCAGGTCCAAATGTGCAAACAGGCAGGGCATGGGCAGAGAGCCACACAAGTCACTGACCAAGACAGACAGTAAAGACAAAGAGGAATGGACAGGGCTGACCATCTCACAAGGGTCAGTGAGCAAAACTCTCAGACAAAGATAGAGTTCTGCTCTCAGCTCTGGAAAAGCAGCCAGGGTTGGGAAGAAGGAAAGAGGAAAGCCAGAAAGAACAGGAAAAGGGAAGGGATACAGTCTGAAAAAGCAAACCTGACCATTTCCTACCTTACCTTCTTGCCTCTAAGATGGTATACTGGGGTGAATGGTGGTCTCCCAAAAGATATGACCACCTAGAACTTGTGAATGGGACCTTATTTATTTATTTAGGAGGAATTTTGAAGATTTTATTTATTTATTTGACAGAGAGAGAGATAGCCAGCGAGAGAGGGAACACAAGCAGGGGGAGTGGGAGAGGAAGAAGCAGGCTCCCAGCGGAGGAGCCTGATGTGGGGCTCGATCCCAGAATGCTGGGATCATGCCCTGAGCCGAAGGCAGACGCTTAACGACTGAGCCACCCAGGCGCCCCTGAATGGGATCTTATTTAGATAAAGGGTATCTTCAGATGAAATCAAGTTAAGGATCTAGGGATGACATCATCCTGGATTAGAATGGGCCCTAAATCCAATGACAAGTGTTCTCATGTGAGACAGAAGACACAGAGTAAAGAGGAAAAGTCCACGTGAAGATGGAGGCAGAGACTGGAGTTACTCGGCCATAAGCCAAGGAATGCCAAAGATTGCCAGCAACCACCAGATATTGGGGAAGAGGCATGGAATGGATTCTCCCTTAGAGCCCTTGGAAACAATCAACCCTGCTGACACCTTGATTTCTGGGTTCTGGCCTCCAGAACTGTGTGGAAATATGTTTCTGTTGTTCAAAGTCACCCAATTTGTGGTAATTTGTTATGGCAGTCCTGGGAAACTAATACAGATGGTTTTTCCACAACTCATTTTTAAGTAAATATAGATTCAGCGAGAAAACACGGAACACTGTATGCAGAGACTAAAGGACATAGAATAAGAGAAGAAAAGAGAGACACACAGAGAAAGAAGGGGATCCAGTACCACTTCATCTAAGTCCTGTCCAAACCCTTGAGACAAAGCTCTGCTGATCCCATCTTGGTCTGTCTCTCCTCCTAGCTGTCATGGTTGGCTTAGTACTAAGAGAAAAGAACCCCCGGATGTTATGACCCCCAGCTAAGAACCAGTGGAGGCGTCCCAACATTTTTTCTTCTCCCGCACACCTGAAGGATGTTATACATTCCCAGCAGCAGTGGTCAATTACCAACATGGTGGCACAGCAATTAACCCCTTAATTGGGTTCCTTTGTCGGAAATATCTCTGGCCCCTGAGATCCCAATCCATACTTCTATGGTGGGTAGTGTGGTGGAGGCTACCAAAAATATAAGGCTTGTCTATAAAAGCGCCCCTTTCATTCAACAAATATGTATTAAGTACTGTTGAAGGCATTGAGGATATACCAGTGACTAAGAGAGACAAAACACCTGTCCCCCTGGGGCTTGTATTCTAGGAGGGAAGACAGATAATGAACAAGTAAAGAAATCAATGGATATGCTAGTATAGAACGATAAATGTTCTAGGGGCGCCTGGGTGTCACAGCGGTTAGGCGTCTGCCTTCGGCTCAGGGCGTGATCCCAGCGTTATGGGATCGAGCCCCACATCAGGCTCCTCTGCTATGAGCCTGCTTCTTCCTCTCCCACTCCCCCTGCTTGTGTTCCCTCTCTCGCTGGCTGTCTCTATCTCTGTCAAATAAATAAATAAAATCTTTAAAAAAAAAAAAAAGAATGATAAATGTTCTAGAGAAAGTAAATCAGGATAAGGGAAGAAAAAATGATAGTGGTAATCAGGGAAGACCTCTCAGATGTAGTAAGAACTGAAAAGAGACCTAGATTATGGAATGGAATGAACCACTGGGACATCTGAGGAGCAGCATTCCAAGTGAAGGGACTAGCAACATAAATTCCCCAAATCAAGACTCAGCTTGAGCTGATCATGACCTAAGAAGGACAGTGTGAGTAGATGAGAACAGGGAGGTGAGCGGGGTCCAGATCCCATAAGGCATGGTAGGCCATGGTAAAGAGGTGGGATTTTATTCTAAGCATAATGGGAAGCCCTTGGATGATTTTAAACACAGGAATGATGGAGATCTGATTTACGTTTTTTAAAAAGATTATTTGGGTCATGAAGAGCACAAAATTGAAAGGGGTAGTTATGACCTCCATTTTAAAAGAGCATGATTGTGGGGGCACCTGGGTGGCTCATCCGGTTAAGTGGCAGACTCTTGATTTCAGCTCAGGTCATGATCTCAGAGTCCTGATCTCAGTGTCCTGAAATCGAGCCCTCTGTTGGGCTCCCCACTCAGCGGGGAGTCTGCCTGTCCCTCTTACTCCCCCCACTTGCTCTCTCACTCTCAAATAAATAAATAAATCTTTTTTTAAAAGATTTTATTTATTATCCCAGGACACTGGGATCATGACCTGAGCCAAAGCCAGACGCTTAACGACTGAGCCACCCAGGCATCGCAAATAAATCTTTAAAAAAAAAAAATTTAAAAAGCATGATTGGGGGACGCCTGGGTGGCTCAGTTGGTTGAGTGTCTGTCTTCGGCTTGGGTCGTGGTCCTGGGGTCCTGGGATCGAGTCCCATGCTGGGCTCCTTGCTCGGCGGGGAGCCAGCTTCTCCCTCTGCCTGCTGCTCCCCCTGCTTGTGCTCTTTCTCTTTGGCAAATAAATAAAATCTTTAAAAAATAAATAAAAATAAAAAATAAAGTAAAGCATGATTGTATTTTCTGGTGTCATCAAACCTCTTTTGCATATTAGGAATTCAAAACTCACCAATCGAAAAAAAAATTTTTAAGATTTATTGATTTATTTGAGAGAGAGTGCACATAAGCACAAGCAGGGGGGAGGGGCAGAGGGAGAGAGGAAGCAGACTCCCCCATGAGCAGGGAGCCAACACAGGGCTCGATCTCACAACCCTGAGACCAGTGACTCTGGGATGATGACCTGAGCTGAAACCACTAGTCAGACGCTTAACCCACTGAGCCACCCAGGTGCCCCACCAATCCAAAACTTACAGTAATGAAAACCCAAAACTCCTCCTGTGTTTCATTTGGTATAATAGTGAAAGAGACCACTTCTAATTCCATCTGTGGTTCTGAGACCTGTATATAATGGCCATGGGGAAAATGGCAACATATACTGGCCACTTGAAAAAATTTTGTACCAAATCCTCAAGCCCCCTGTTGGGGGTAGAGAGGACTTATAAAGAAAAATAAAAGATAGCAAAAGTTTTTGTATCAAATCATATAAGACAACACCTAATCCTGTAGGGTGTACTTCTCCTTTATTCACCTCTAGTACTGTAATAGCTTTTCACAGGCCATTCGCCTATTCTTTCAGGTGAATTGCATCGTCCTAATGGGGCACATGGTAAGACCAGTGAATTCCATGGGTATGAACCACTTACTGCATTTTTTCATCTTAGGAAAAAGTTTCTTAGTTGTAAGCAATGTTATGTGTAATAGTATGGCCTGAAATAAAGCCTTTTGAAAGTTAAAAACAACAACAACAACAACAGAAAGATCACCTGAGCTGCTGTGCAGAGGATAGACTGTGAGGATACAAACAGGGAGAATAGTTAGAAACTAACATAGTTTAAGGAGGAAGGAGTTACCAAACATTGGGGTTAGAACTGTAGTTGTCATGGCCAATGGAGATACTTGTTTTTAAGATTTATTTATTTACTGCAAAGAGAGAGAGAGAGAGCAGTGGAGATGGCCAGAGAGAGAAAGGGAAAGAGAGAATCGTAAGCAGACTCCTTATTTAGCGTGGAGCCCGATGTGGGGCTCAATCTCACAACCCTGAGATCATGACCTGAGCTGAAATCAAGAGTCAGGTGCTTAACCTACTGAGCCACCCAGGTGCCCCAAAGGAGATGCATTTTTTAAAAAGATTTTATTTATTTATTTGACAGAGGGAGAGACATCAAGAGAGGGAACACAAGCAGGGGAAGTGGGAGAGGGAGAAGCAGGCTGACCAAGCAGGGAGCCCGATGCGGGGCCTGATCCCAGGACTCTGGGATTATGACCTGAACCGAAGGCAGATGCTTAACGACTGAGCCGCCCAGGTGTCCCAAGGAGATACATTTTTAAGGCAGAGCCAACAGTTCTTGCTGAAGAATTGGATCTAGGAGATGAGAAGACGTTGGAACTTCTGAATGCTTGCAGATTATCTGTTCAGAGGTGTTAAACAGACAAGCGGATATGGGCTCTGCAACTCAGCACAGAGACCCAGGCTAAAAATGCAACTCTGTGTAGGCAGTCCATGTAGCTGGAGACTGGTCACATCAGCTGAGAGAGTGCAGATGGAGAGGCCGGCAGAAGCCGGAGCCCTGGGGCAAGCCAGCTTTGCCAGCAGGTTCTGTACCCAGGCTGCACCAGAAGAACTACTACAATACCACCCCCAAGATCCAGATTTAAGTAGTGTGGAGTGGATCCTGATTTTCAGTTTAAAAAAAAAAAATCTTCGGTTATTCTAATATATAGTCAAGATGGAGCACTTACTCATGTAGCAAACCAGGAGGAGGAGGGGCACCGAGGGGGCCCGAGGGAGCAGGGAGGTAGAAAGGAGAAAATCCAGAGGAATACGGGTCCCAGAAACCAAGTGAATAAGGGAGGGGTTCCACTGTGACGAACCACAGCTACAGGTGACCACTGGATGTGACAAGGTGCCCGTCATCGGGGACCAACTCCCCGGCCATCTTTCCTTCGGTGGCTCCGGACTCTCCATACCAAGGCAACTCGAAATGACTTCGCAGAGTTCTGGCCCTAGATCTTCTATGGTGTGGATGACTCCAAGGGCGGACACGGGGGCTCACGAAGCCCTCAGACTGAGGCATGGAGACTGGAGTTTGCTCTTTTCATCAGCTCCTCTTATCTTTATCTGTAGGTTTATAGCAGCTGCCCTTTCTTAAAGAGACGAGGGAAGTTTATTTGCACTCTTGATTTCAAAAAGCACAGAATATGTTGAAGGGCTCAAAGCTATACTTTGAACTTCTGGATAAATAAATCGTTGTTTATGTTTCCTTTTATCTCTGCAGAGTTTTGGAGGAAAAAAAGCGTATTACAGAGCTGCCCCAAGGAGCTTCCTCTACAAAGCCGGGCCAGACCGTGTCATTAACGGCGACGAACACAGTGCTTCCCATCTCATTGCACAGATCAGAGCGCCGAGGGGCTAGCTCCAGAAAGAGGGCACCTGAGGGCAGTTTCATCTTTTTGAGGTTTTGGCAAAGGATACCCAGGACTTGTCCGGCCAAATCCCGTCGTTGGTTCCTTTCAGTGAGAGGAGACAAAGTGCGCATCCCTTGGAAGCCCTGACTTTGCCCCCCAGGCTTCTGGTATAATGGGTGAAATTTGGACTGTGTTCTTAGAATAGAAGGTGGATGGAGCCCATGTTATGAGCCAGAATTCTGGAGGTGGAGGGAGAACAGAAGGTTCCAGCATTTCAGGGAGTTGTCCGCCCTGGGACTTAGCTGCCTCCTTATATTGGGTGTCGTGATCCTCTGCTCAGCATTCACACGGAATCTAGGTCGGACCTGTTCGAAGTGGCCCGTAAGTCTCTCCACCAGGTCGGAGCAACCTCGAAGGTGGAGTCTGAACTCTGGGGCGTAGGCGTTCCTGCCTCTTCCTGCTCCTCCCACTCTCCCCACCAACACACACGCCCTTGCACCCCCACATGGTCCCTCAGACCTGGGCTGCTGTGGGGACAACACAATGACTCTGTCCAGGAGTGGCTTTGAGAAGTCCTCAGGCTCAAGACGGACTTCTCTGTTCCAGCCCGGCTTCTCCCAAAGCAGCTGCAGCAGAGGGCAGGCCCGAGACTTGAGGGATGGCATGACTCCCAGCCAGCGCCATGTTCCTGGGATCAGATGCATTATTTATGATGCTCGTGTCAGCATGGCTCCCAGGCACCAGGGGAAATGGAAAAGGCACTTGGGCCTGGGCTGATTAAACTAAATATTTAAACAGGAATCAGGAATTGAGGCAAAATTCATTTTTCTTCAGCAAGGCAGAGAGCACCACAAATGACTTCAAGGCTGAGGACTTCGTAAACACCATGCAGGTCATAAGGAAAGACGGGGGCCCCTGCTCCTCCACAGTGAGCTCCCTGTTCCTCTCTGGAGCCAGTCTCAAGGGTTCGTGGGGGACTTGGGAGTCGGGGTAGGGGAAGGGAGATGGAGAAGCAGGGGAACGGTTTGAGCCGCTGTGAGAATGAGATTAGGAGACATCAGGACAAAGTCAGGCTGGATTCATGCCTCTGGCTGCTTTTTCCTTTTCCAGACACCTCCTTTCCTGGTCCATCAAGATCTGTCATTTTTTTTTTAATCTTTTTTTTTTTAATTTTATTTATTTATTTGACAGAGAGAGAGGGAACAGGGGAGTGGCAGAATCAGGCTCCCTACTGAGCAAATGGCCCGATGCGGGGCTCGATCCCAGGACTCTAGGACCATGACCTGAGCCAAAGGCAGACACTTAACCAATTGAGCCACCCAGGCGCCCCCATCAAGATCTGTTCTATTGCATTTTCCCACATTACCGCACTTACCTTTTGATTAGCTAGAAGGAGGGTGGTGGGTGTCAGGCAACCATGAACCAATGCTCTTGTCTTGATTCTTTTTATCCCACCAGAGACAGGTCCAGGGTCAGGAAGCCAACCTCCACCCGCTTACACACTAACACAGAGGAGACCCTACACAGACAGCCTGCAGGGCAGCTGGGCCCTCCATTTACAACATACAGAAATCGGGGCGCCTCGATTTTGTTCAGTCTTGTTAAGTGTCTGCCTTTGGCTCAGGTCTTGATCCCAGGGTCCTGGGATGGAGCCCCGAGTCGGGCTCCCTGCTCAGCGGGGCATCTGCTTCTCTCTCTCCCTTTCCCTCTGTGTGTGCTCTCTCTCTCTGGCTTTCACTCTCTCTCAAATAAATAAATAAAATCTTTCTTAAAGAAAAATTACAGAAATCTCCAGATCTGAGCAAAGATGAGATCTGAAAAGGAAATTTCCTGGTGGAAAGAAACACTTGTCATTTGGTCTGGCTCTTCCCGCTGTTGTTTCCTCCCTGTGGGGTCCCTGGCTTGTATTTCCATACCAGTCACCGTCCCTGGCCCCCAGGGATGTGATTTTCTCAGTCCCATCGTAAACACGCTCCCTTTTCCTCCCGTCCTCCCATTACAGCTGAGACAGGCTGACATTTTCAAATTTTACTTTTATAAGAACTTAGGAAAGAGAGGAAAATAATTGCAGAAAATACAAATGAGTAAGTTCAATTCAGTTCAACATTTATTGCGCTTAGCCAGTGTGCTATATTCTGGGTTACCTTGATGAATAAAATGGCATTCTGGTCCTCAAAGTGTTCACTACCCAATGGCAGAGGCAGTTATGAATATATAATGAAGTAAATCTAATGAGATAAGGGCCATATTAGCCCAGAATTGGTAGCAATTAAAATGGCCTGCTGTAGGGGCAGGGCTGGCCAGAGAAGGCTTTAAAAGAAGCTAATATTTGATTGGGACCTTCAATTAAAGTAAGGATTTTGCCTGGTAAAGAGTCAGGAAGGACATACCAGACAAAGGGAGCAACATATAGAAAGTACACAAGTCGGGGGTGGGGGTGGGGGGAGATGGCTCAGTTGGTTAAGCATCTGCCTTTGGCTCAGGTCATGATCCCAGGGTCCTGGGAATGAGCCCTCAGTTAGGCTCCCTGCTTGGGGGAGGGGGGGGCAGGGCAGGGAAGGGGGGAGGGGAGGAATCTGCTTCTCCCTCTCCTTCTACTATTGCCCTGCTTATGCTCTCTCCACCTCTCTCTCTCTCAAGTAAATAAATAAAATCTTAAAAAAAGAAAAAAAAAAAGAAAGTACACACATGACATATGGAAACCAACCGCAAAACTGGTTCAAGGCCAGGGTGCTAAGGAGTTTGACCTAATTGTATGGTGCTTATAAGCAATGGGGGAGCTAACATGATTATGTTTGTGTTTAAGTAAGAAGTATAGTAGTGGCTAAAATTTAATAAATTGGCATTTTGATTTATGTAACAGTCTCCTGTGAGTTAGGTTGGCATAAATACAGTAAGTTTCTAGACCGGCAGTACTGACAATAGTGTGTGGGCTAAAATACTGCCACCCTATGAAGTAGCCAGGCTCCCTATAAGACTTATTTTTAAATTCAATGGAGAGAAATAGTTAAGAAGACAAGGGGTGAATCCGAGCTTATTGCTTAAGTAACATTAAAACTTTTATATTGTTAGGGACTGAATGTGTCTTCACAGAATTTGTATGTTGAAATCCCAACACCCACAACAGGATGGTATTAGGAGGTGGGGCCTCTGGGAGGTAATTGGGTCATGAAGGTGAAGCCTTCACAAGAGGGATTAGTGCTCATATAAAAGAGACCCTAGGGGCGCCTGGGTGGCTCAGTGGGTTAAGCAACTGCCTTGAGCTCAGGTCATGCTCCCAGGGTTCTGGGATCAAGCCCTGCATCTGGCTCCCTGCTCAGTGGACAGTCTGCTGCTTCCCCTGCTTGTTCTCTCTCTCGCCCCCTCTCTCTCTGTCAAATAAATAAATAAAATCTTTTTAAAAATAAATAAATAAATAAATAAAAGAGACCCTAGAGAGCACTCTAGCCGTTTCCCCCAAGTGAAGATACAATAGGAAGTCTTAGCCCGGAAGAGGGCCTTCACCACGACCTGCCAGTGCTGGCACCTTGATCTTGAACTTCCAGCCTCCACAATTGTGAGGAATAGATTTCAGTTGTTTATGAACTTCCAGTGTATGGCATTCTGTTACAGCAGCCCAAATGGTCTAACGTACTTGGGAAAGGTGAGAATGACCCAAATATGAGGAAACGCAGTGTTATTGCCTGAGAGCCCTTCAGAAAGCCCAGCGGTCTGTGGCACCTGGGTGGCCCAGTGGGTTTAGCTTCGACTCTTTTTTTTTTCCCCTTAAAGATTTTATTTATTATTTGAGGGGCGCCTGGGTGGCACAGCGGTTGGGCGTCTGCCTTTGGCTCAGGGCGTAATCCCGGCGTTGTGGGATCGAGCCCCACGTCGGGCTCCTCCGCTCTGAGCCTGCTTCTTCCTCTCCCACTCCCCCTGCTTGTGTTCCCTCTCTCGCTGGCTGTCTCTATCTCTGTCAAATAAATAAATAAAATCTTTAAGAAAAAAAAAGATTTTATTTATTATTTGAGATTTTATTTATTATTTGAGAGAGAGAAAGAGAACACAAGCAGGGGGAGCAGGAGCCGGAGAGGGAGAGGCAGGCTCCCCACTGAGCCAGGAGCCCAAGGTGGGGCTTGATCCTAGGACCCCAGGATCATGACCTAAGCCGAATGCAGACACTTAACCAACTGAGCCACTCAGGCACCCTAGCACTCAACTCTTGATTTTTGGCTCAGGTCATGATCTCAGGATCATGAGATCAAGTCCTGCATGGGGCTCCTGGCTCAGCAGGGGAGTCTGATCTCAAGGGGGGAGTTGAGCCCTGGGCCAACGCTCAGCAGGAGTCTGCTTGAGAGTCTCTCCCTCCGCCCATCCCTCTGCTTGTGCGCCTGCACGTGTGCACTCTCTCTCTCTCTCTGTAAAAATAAATAAATAAATCTAGAAAGAATGAAAGAAAGAAAGAAAAAGAAATTCCAGCTGTCTAAGGCCTTATGTGTCTTGGAGGATGAGGTCACCCAGCCCCAGAAAATTCTTTTCAGGGGGTGCCTGGGTGGCTCAGTTGGTTAAAGCTTCTGCCTTCAGGTCATGATCCCAGGACCCTGGGATCTAGCCCTGCCTTGGGCTCCCTGCTCAGTGGGGAGTCTGCAGCTTCTCCCTCTCCCTCTGCCCTTCCCCCCCCACCCCGCTTGTGCGCTCATTCTCTCTCTATCAAATAAATAAATAAATAAATAAATAAATAAATAAAATCTTTAAAAAAATAAAAAACTACAAAATATGAGTGGGGAAAAAAAACAAGCCGATTAAAACATATATGGCACAATTGCATTAAAAAAAAAAAACCCACCAACAACAAAATTAGGGGTGCCTGGGTGGCTCAGTCAGTTAGGTGTCCAAGGCTCGATCTCAGCTCAGGTCCTGACTGAGTTCAAGCCCCATGTTGGAGCCTGCTTAAAAAACAAACAAAAAGAACCTCAAATTAGATATCTGTAGTGTAAACAGATAGGCATATATAAGTGTATTTAAGACTGGCTGGGAAGACCTACACCCAACTGTACTTACGTCTGGCCCTGGGGGCAGGGAGCTGGAGATGTGTGAAAAATAACTCAGTTTTCTTCTGTGTGCTTCCATATTGCTCAAGGTTTTTTTTGCAATGGCAGTGTATCACATTTTTATCAAAAACATTTTTTTAATTAAGAGAAAAGAAAAAAAAAAAAACAAAACCAGACACAAAATGGTAGAGTAGGACTTCCGGAAGTCAAGTCTATCTGTTTAGAAATTGTCACTTCTCTTGAGTGTCAGGACTGCACCCTTTCGCTTGCACCCATCCGGGAGCCAACCAGGCTGCTCAGCAGAGAGGGGGGGGGAGGACACTGAGCCAGAGGGGAAAGGCAGAAAACACCCCAACGTTCCAGGGCACCCCAGATTCCTGTGCCTTTCTGAAGTATAGCCTCATTCTACCCCTGGGTTCATGAGACAGTCCTCTCCTTAATAACACATTTCCTTTTTTTTTCCTCTTAAGTAACCGTATGAGCTTACGTAAAACAAACAAAAACAACAACAAAACAACCAAAACCAAACAAACCAAAAAAAAAAAAACCCAAAAAACAAACAAAAAATCAAACCAAACAAAACAAAATACTTAAGTAATATAGCTAAGAAGATAGCTAAGAAGATGTCAGATCACAAATGCTTGTGTACTCCAGGCTAAGATAAAACTTCTTTTTTAAAAGATCTTTTAAAATTCATTTGAGAGAGAGCATGAGCGGTGGGGCAGAGGCAGAGGGAGAGGGAGCCCGATGCAGGACTCTATCCCAGGACCCTGGGATCATGCCCTAAGCGGAAGGCAGACACTAGCTGAAGACAGATGCTTCACCATCTGAGCCACCCAGGCGCCCCTAAGACGAAACTTTTTCTGTGGAGACCACAGGGAGTCTCTGAAGAAAACCCTTTCTTGTTTTGTTTTGAAATTTTATTTATTTATGTGATCTGTACTCCCAGCATGGGACTCGAACTCAAACCCTGAGATCAAGAGTCGCATGCTCTTCTGACTCAGCAGCGAGGCACCCTGCCTCTGAAGGGTTTTAAGCAAGGAAGGATGTGACAAGCATCTTAGAAATACCCCTCAGGAACAGCAAGGAGGGCAAATCTGAGAAGGGCAAGACTGATGCAAGTGAGATAGGGAAGCCAAAGGGACTCCATTTTTGTTTTTATTTATTTTTAAGATTTTATTTATTTATTTATTTATTTATTTATTTATTTATTTGAGAGGGGCGGGGGGAGAAGGACAAACAGACTCCCTGGTGAGGGCAGAGCTCGAAGGGAAGGGGTTTGATCTCATGACCCTGAGATCATGACCTGACCGGAAATCAAGAGTTGGATGCTTAACCCACTGAGCCGTCCAGGTGCCCTGGGGCTCCATTTTTAGAAAGGCTCCGTCCCTACCATTTTTCTTCTAGGCCCCATTTACTCATGTTCTATATTTCACCTTGTATCTGAATAAACCAAAGAAGCCTATGTCCCCCCTCAAAGGGGGAGGCAAGAAAATTACTCACTCTCTGACTTTCATCCTAGGCCCCCCAACACCTGACAACATCTAAAAAGAACCCAATCTCAGACATGTTCCAGGACAATAGGCTCAAACAAATCTCAGCTGATGCTGGCATCAATACCCCTTACCTTTGGCAATTTATAGAATAACACCTGCTGTTCATTTGCTCTTGATTGGACGCTACCCTGAATTCCTGAAGGAACATATACAGTGGGCCCCTTTCCAGTATAAACCCCTAATCCCAACCATGAAGAGATTCACTCTTTCCTTTCTGAGTCTCCCAGGCTATACTGCTATACTCTATCACTCACGCTCTTCCAGAAACTGCTTTCACTGCCTCCTGGCTCAGGTTTGATTTCTATTCTGTGCTAAGCCAAGGACTCTCTTGGCTGGTCCTGCGGGACCCCTCTGCTCTTTGGACGTGGCCTGACTACATCCAGTTACAGAAAGCTTTTTTAATAGTCCAGTTATTACGGAAAGCTTTTTTTTTTAATTTTATTTTTAAATGATCTCCACACCCAATGTGGGGCTCAAACTCACCACCCTGAGATCAAGAGTCTCATGCTGTACTGACTGAGCCAGCCAGGCGCCCCACAGAAAACTTTTTAAATAGTCCAAGTGAGAGATGGTTTTAAGATAGCCTTCTTCATATTCTGCTCTAAACTTGCTGATTGACTTAGATTCACTCGCATTCTGAATTATTCATTAATTTACCCAAGAGAGAGAAGGAAGGAATAACCGAATCCCTACAATCCCTACAATGGCTACAGGATCCTACACCCCTGATTTATAGCTCTACCCTTCTTTCTCTGCTATGGTCTTTTTTCTTCTCTCCCAGCTCACTGGAGCTTAGCCACACCAATCTCCTGGTTATTCCCTGGCCATCCCAGACACTCACCAGCCTCAGGGCCTTTGTAACTCTGCTTAGACCCCAAACTCCCTCCCTCACCTGCTAACATCTTAGGTCAAATATTATCTTCTGGATTCAACCTTCCCTGCCCATACTATTTAAAATTTTAACTTCCGCCTAACTCCCCAGCACCCCATATTTCCTTCTCCTGTTCTGTTGTCATCTGAAATACCACATATTTCACTTACTTATTATCTGTTTCTTCCCTTAAAATGTAAGCTCTTTGAGGACAGGTATGTCCATCTGTCTGTTGAATCGACTGATGTTTCCTCAAGACCCAAAATAGCACCTGGCAGGCAGAAGATAATCTAGAAATACTCATTAATTTCATGAGTGAGCCAAACTTCTCATCCACTGTTCCATCAAGGTAGCATGTGTATAAAAATAACCACGGGGGGCGCCTGGGTGGCTCATTCGGTTAAGCATCTGACTCTTGATCTCAGCTCAGGTCTTGATCTCAGCTCAGGTCTTGATCTCAGGATTGTGAGTTCAAGCCCCACATTGGGCTCTGTGCTGGGCATGGAGCCTACTTAGAAAAAAAATAATAAAAAAAATAAATAAAAATCTTTAAGAATAAATAAACAAATAAATAAAATCTGTGCCCGACTTTCCCTTCCTAATCTCATGTCCCACAGTTCCTCATGTACCCAACCCACCAGCAACTTTGACTCAGCCTTGACCTCCACACCCACATTCTCAGGACCTGGCCTTCCCTCTCTCCCACTGCACTGGACGAAGCTCTCAGTTTATACAAACCCGCCCGCCCCCACCCTGCACTAGCCCCTCATGACGCCACAGTTTTGGGGCCTATCCCTCCACTGCTCCAAAGGGCTCCAAACCTGACTGATCATCAGAACCACGGGACGATTTGTTTTCTTGTTGGGTTTCTTTTTTACTGGCCTCCCCGGCCCCACCCTAGAGCTACAAAATCGGAGTCTCTTTTTGGTTTGACCGGGAGAATAGACGATCAAAGTCTGGTGGCCAGGTTAGACTGCAGGCGGTTGCCACCCCTAGACTTGATTATATACATTTTACTTTAAAAAAACAATAACAAAAACCCACAGAGGTCCAGGGAAGTGCAGGGTCTTGCTTCAGGCTTCACAAAGCCAAATAGGAGGGAGGAAGACACTCCAATTCAGGGCCGGGGAACCGCCAGCATCCCACACAGACTTCTCACCCAGTGAGGGACCAGGCCACACCCTCCACTAATCTCCCAGCTGCCTTTGTTCGAGCCAAGCCACCTCATTAGCATGTAACAATGGAGACTTCCAAGGTGTCCTCCCGGTTTCCATTTACAATTTAAGTGCCTGCAATCACCAGGGGCCTCCATTGTCATTGCTATTAGCTGAACTTAATGGTTCTTTATTAAAACTATAAGGCCTTCCTTCTCTCCCTCCCCCCTCCCCCAGGTTATCTACAGAACGAATTCCGGAATCCACCAATCACCTTCTCAGGAATGGCACAGGGAAGCTTCTTTTGAGTAGCACCATTATCATTGTGATTAGTGCCGTACTCAGCCCCTCCCTCCTTTCTTGGAATTTTTCTGGGGAGGCCCCCTCATGAGGCTCTGCTTGAAAGAATTTCTATAACCAGAATTTTTGGTTGGAAGTCCTCCCAACTGCCCTGACACAGTGAAGACGCGAGGTCTCAGGTCCCAAGGCCTGGTCTGGAATCTCAACTCCATCCCCCCCTCACTGACGTGGGGACATGAAACCCCTGGGCTGCGGTCTTCACATCTGTAAACTACCCGCTCTTGTATCCCAAACTTCGGAGGACCACGTGCAATCTATGGAAAGTGGTTTGTAAACTTTAAACCCTCTCAAAAGCCTGCCGGGCACCAGACAGAGCTTTACATGTTTTATT
Source organism: Ursus maritimus (assembly GCF_017311325.1). Lineage (NCBI taxonomy): Eukaryota > Metazoa > Chordata > Mammalia > Carnivora > Ursidae > Ursus > Ursus maritimus. The sequence goes on along the minus strand of NW_024426774.1, from coordinate 33,586,658 downwards.
GAATGAGGTAAGCATTATGCTCTAAAATGCTATGCAGAAGAAATCCGATTCCTCCTTGACAGCCCTGCCTTCCTTTGCCCAGGGGGTCCCCCAGAGGATTTCTCCCCTGAATGGGTGACAAAGCCTTGCATTTTCTTAGGTTCTTTCTACCTTCCTGAGGGATCGCTTTGTCCTGCAAATCTCTTGAAGCCACTCCCCTAACATGCTCCACTGCCTCCCCCAAGGCTTGAGCTGCGCTGGAACTCCCCCCAGTCCCTCGTCTCAGTCCCTCGTCTCCCTCCCTCGACTCTACAAGCTCCGCTACACCTCTGCGAGATGCTATACACCGTCAACGCTGCCCCTGTGTTCCTTCCACCTCCTAGCCTTTGTATCTGCTGGTCCTCGCCCCTTTGACTCCACCTGGCAATTCCTACTTGGGGCTAGAAGGGACTCTTGCCCAAGCATGTAGGCTGATGGATGCTGCTCTGGGCTCCCTTGGCGCTTGCGTGTAGCTCCATTATTGCACATTACATTTCTGTTCCTTGTTCTGGAATGTACATTCTGGCATCTAGGTCGGGGAAGGGTGAGAAATTGACATTAATATCGTGGAAGGAGATGAGGTTGTAAATGCCTGGTGCCTAATGGGAGATGAAGCTGGACAAGCAAAACCAGAAACTCAAGAGTCTTGAGTGCTAAGAATCTTTGGGTTTTACTCTGTAGGTGGTCAGGGAGTTTTTATGCAGAGAGCAATAGTGGGTTTATGTTTTTAAGGAGATAGTCTCATTCTAGCGCGGAAAATGAGCTGGAGGACAGAGAACAAGTAAGGAAGTTAGCGAGGAGGCCACTGCAATTGTCCAGACAAGACATAACAGTGCTTACCCAAAGGGGGCGGTTACGGGATTAGAGATAGGGGACAGAGGAGAGGATGCGGGGAAGCTGGGCAATGGTTAGAGGGAAATGCCATGCAGTGCTCGTTTGGTTATACGGTACACATGAATTTGTAGGGGAAGATAGTGTTGTTTTGGTCACAATGGCTTTGCAGCATTTATGGCACTGTCCAGCTTGGTTGGAAATAGATATCTAGAGCTGAGTGTAGCAGAGAGAGCTATGATCAAGATTTACGAGTCTTTTCTATAGAGTTGACAGTTAAAACCACAGAAGTAGAGAGGATCACTAAGGGGAATATTGTAGAATGAGGTAAGAATCTAGTCTTTTTTCATATGCATCTGTTCTTGTTACAACGTCACAAATCCATAAATCGAGTGACAAGTAATCCACTTGAGAATTCACTTGAGGATAACTCTCTTTGGGATTAAAAATCTTGATGGTCACATAACCGAGCTGTTTTCTGCGGCGATCATCACCTGGACCTGGGGTACTAGAGGCTTCTACTCTCCATGAGACCTCAACAAACCATTATGTTGATCAAAGGACGGGTTGTTCAAGGTTAGAGATCAGTTGGTTGTCAACTACCAGCAATTGCCAAGTAGCCAGGCAAGAAATGGGCAGGGTGATCTTTGGTGCTCAGTATCACTCGCTTCACATTTGAGGATCTGTAACAGGAAGTTCTCAAGAAAATTCTAACTACAGAAGCCCATGACCTACATTTTCTGAGAATTCACCCACACTCCCAGCCCCTGCAGAGAGAGCTGGGAGTGGGGCCATGTTTGTCATTGACATGGGAAGAGGGGAAAGACCCCTGACTCAAGGGGGTCAATTACTCAAGAATGTGGGAGTATGACAGGTGCTTGTGAGTCTGTGTAGTTGAGCTGGGAACACACACATTTTGGAATCTTGGCCGGGGGAGGTCAGCTACCTCTTCTGTGAGCCCAGAGGAAGCTCATCTGCAGAGAAAGCAGAATAAAGCAGGGAGCATCACTGTAGCCCCAAAGAGAGAGACAGAGACAGAGAGAAAACACACCCCCAAAATGGAGAAAAGGGCTCTTGTGGCTCCTCATAGTCCTCTGTTTCCAGATTTCCCTCCCAAGTTCTGTTTTTTGGACCCATGGCTTCTGTCTTCCTTTTTGCCTAAGCCAATCTGAGCAGGTTGCTGGTATTTACAAGCACGGAGGGATCGACGGTAGCCATCGGGTAAGAGCCTGGACGGAAGTGGTTCGAATAGGTATTACTGAGAAGACGTGGGGAATGCCTAAATCCTATCAACAGGCTGAAGTATATCATGAGGACTGACCCGGGTTTAGTGAACGCTGTAAGCTCCTCCGCTGTTACAATGACTGAAGAAAGGATACTGAAGGGTACAGGAGTTTAGTACAAAATGGGTGCTTTGCGGCGTTTATCGAATGGCTAAAACTAAAAGGCACACATCAAATGGGCGGGGGAGAGGTCACAATAAAGGGAAAATACTTGTTCTGCTTTCATCATTTTCACTTCTCATTTCGGCAAAAGTTTCTACGAAGGTAATGCCCACTATTGGCTGTAATGGGCATTAATCTGTCCATCCCCAGTTGATCCTTTTTCCTCCTTCCCCCACTCGACCCCTGTGACTGACAGGCCAGGGCATGCGATGCACATTGGACCATCCGGAATCCTTCTCTGGCACTTTGAAATTGCCAGCCAGAGAGAGGAAGGAAGTTGCAGCTCCTTTCTAGTGGTAGATGTGAGCTCTGAGGCTGATTTGGTTGACAAATCCCCAGCTGAGCCGCAACAGCCAGTCTGCAGCAGGAAGGAAAAATGCAGATGACACAGAGACAGGGTGGCATTTGAGCGTCTGACTCCAGCTGTCCCCGAGGCCCGCTGCCCCTGCCCTTCCTGCAGTTTGGTTACATGAGCCAATAGAGCCACTGAGTGGGATCCGTGTGCTATGCTCAAATGTGAGGCACGAGGGACCACTGCACGCATCACCCGATTGCCAACGAGGCCGGATTGCCTTAGAGATAGATGGTCTTCGGCCTGTCTCTGGGCACAGACTTGATCTGCTGTTTGCCTTCTCCATTTTCAGTAGGCAAAGGGGGAGATCTTTGGAGGGTTGAGGCTCTCTGGCCTTTTATCTACATGCCCATGCTGGAAGCTGCAGGACCATTCTGTGGATCCTTTCAGGATGATGCAATTCATCCACGTGTCCCCAAGGGGCACAAATGTGGTGCTTACACCAGTATTCATTTTCCTCTTCTTTTTTTTTTTTTTTTAAAGATTTTATTTATTTATTTGACAGAGAGAGAGACAGCCAGCGAGAGAGGGAACACAAGCAGGGGGAGTGGGAGAGGAAGAAGCAGGCTCACAGCGGAGGAGCCTGATGTGGGGCTCGATCCCAGAACGCCGGGATCACGCCCTGAGCCGCAGGCAGACACTTAACCACTGTGCCACCCAGGCGCCCCCGATGCCACCCAGGCGCCCCCTCATTTTCCCCTTCTTAGTGACAGAGCCTTGATTTTATTCAAGACAGCAAGTCATCTTTCTCAAAGGCATTTCCTATTCTCTCGCTCTCTCTCTCTTTCCTCTCTTTTTGCAAAGGAAACAGAAAGTGAACCCACGACCCCAAGATCAAGACCTGAGCTGAGACCAAGAGGCAGTTGCTTTACCGACTGAGCCACCCAGGTGCCCCTCCCATTCTTTCTCGAAGTTGGTGTACCATGTGACAGTCCGACCGATGAAATGCAGGTAGAAGAAGTATTGTACGGTACTTTTGAGGAATCTCCCTAAAAAGAAAGAAAAGATCTTATCCACCCACCCCCCCCTTCACTATTCCTCTGTCTGGAACTTGGAATTCTAAAAGCCTTCTTGAACACTGTGATAATAAACCAGCGATAACTCCATTGTCATTCAGGACCCAGATTCCTTCTATCTTGCTGTTCTATCTTCATTAGCTCATTGCCTCATGGTCCAGGATAGCTGTTAGAAATCCATGCAACGCTTCTCATTAGATTTAGTTACCTATAACAAACTAAGTCCCCCCAAAAAATAGCAAAACACGACAGAAGTTTATGTCTCTCAAAAAATTTTTTTGCGTGGTGCCTGGCTGGCTCAGTCAGAAGAGCATGGGACTCTTGATATTGGGGTCATGCGTTCAATCCCCAGGTTGGGTGTAGAGATTACTTAAATAAATAAAGTTACAAAATTTTTTTTTCCTTAAGAAAGAAATAAGGTTCTGTCTTATTTATACTACTGCTATTGGGGTTTTTTGTGCAATTGAACCCAATCACCCATCAGGTAACCTAGAGTGGGCACTGGTGTATATTGGAGGAGTCAATGATGGGGCCAGTTCCAGCCCACGGTGCCTAAAGGACACTTTCTCATGGGAATCTGCTCCCCACCTTCAGAATCTTCCCAAACTCGTTAGGGCCTTCCACCAAGCAAAGGAGGTAGAGTGAGTTCATCTGAGCTACTTCTGAGAGGAGGGAGGCTGAGAAGGTATTACTCTTAACCCTTGCCTCTTCATTGAGGACAAGATTTCAGGCTCCGTATGGAAAGTTCCCTGCTTCTTTGTTTTCTCACCTGAGGGGGGCTCTCTAGGGCTTAGAGTCTAGACTACCACAATCCAATAATGTGAGCCACATGCGCAATTTAAAATTTTCTAGTAGCCACATTAAAAAGTACAAAGAGATCGGTAAAGTTAATTTTAATAATATAGTTTACTTAACCCAAAATATACAAAATATTATCACTTCCAACATAGTCAATGTAACCAATATAAACAGAATCATTATAAATTGCATTGGATCAAACATAATCAATATAAAAATTGTTAATAAAAGTCTTTACACTTGGGGCACCTGGCTGGCTCAGTCATTAGAGCATGTGACTACTGATCTTGGGCATATGAGTTTGAGCCCCACATTGGGCAAAGAGTTTACTTAAAAAAAAAAAGATATTGTAAAAAGATATTTTACTGTCTTTTTCTGTTCTAAGGTTTTGAAATGCAGTGTATATTTTATACTAACGGTGCATCTCAGTTGGGCTGGCTACCTTTAAGTGTTCCATGTGGCTAGTGGCTACCATATTGGACAGGAATTGCTGGTTGTAAGCTGCCTCTGGTTGTAATCCCATCATGAGGTTTTTGCCTCTCCGCCTGACTCTTTTGGACTGATGCATTTTTCTGGAGTGCTCTTGCATCTTTTAGATCTTCTTTACGTCCTGGTCCATACAGTCACGGTCCAGCCCCATCTCTATTCTGTGCCTAGCCTTGACAACCCCAGCTGACGGGAAGGGAAGTTCAGATGTGTGAAGTTCCTCTAGTGCTTCTCAGATACGTGGCTGATCCCTCACACTGGCAGTCTCACACCACTGCTACCCAAATGCTAAGAGTTAAGATCTTGCAAAGGAAACAGAAAGCGTTGGAGGCAGAATCGCCTGATGAGTGAGGTTATTCTTGATGTTAATCACGTGGGAAACTGGCAAGTCTTCAGATTGGAAGTAAAAACTGGGGCACAGGGTAAGATCAGGTGCAGAAGAGCTTTCTCTCTTGGCTCTCAGTTGCCCAAAGGGTATATGAGGTCATCATATGGCTCTTGGCACCTAAGGACAGGCAAAGACCTGGAGCAGGAGGGGTCGAGGCTGGGGCTGGTCCAGTCGTACCAATTCCTGTGAATAGAGCTATGATTTTCAAACAGCACTCTCTGAAGCTCCTAGTTTATGGAGATCACTAGGGGCTGCCTGCAACAGGATGTAAGTGGAGTAGAGGGGATGCCTAGTGGATAGAACTCCATGCTCCCCAAAACCCCCTCAACCTGAACAGGGCCTCTTTTATCCATTCATACATTAAGGTTTTGCCTAGTAACTCATTTTTCAGATAGCTCCACTACTTAAAAAGAAAAAACCCAAAACTAACGGAGATGATAAAAAATACTGATGCTCAGAGAGGGTAGGTAATTTTCCTAAGATCACACAGCTAGTCAGTGGTAAAGCCAGGATTCAAATGACCAGGTCTATCTCATAAAGCTAAGCTCCTTTTACAAGAGAAATAGGTAATTTCCTTGGCTCACTACAAAGATATGTGCTGCCTGAAAAGTCATGAGTCCGAGGAAAGATCTCGTGGAAGAATGAATCTTTAACATGTAGTGATGGGATCTGGGCAAAATGAACTCCCGTTGAGAATGTGCCCTAACAAGCAAAGAAGAGGAAGTCTTGGGATTCTACAGAAGAATTCTGACATTTTTTTTTATTAAGAACAGTATCTTTTTTTTTTTTTTTTTAATGAAAAAGAAAAGGTGGAGGCTGGGTGGCTCTGTCGGTTAAGCAACTGACTCTTGACTTCAGCTCGGGTTATGATCTCAGGGTTGTGAGATTGAGCCCTGCCTTGGGCTCTGTGCTGGGTGTGGAGCCTGCTTAAGATTTTTCTTTCTCCCTCTCCCTCTGCTCCTCCCCTTTCTCCCCCTGCTGTCTCTCTCTCTAAAAAAAAAAAAAAGAAAAGAAAAATGGTTTGAAATATGTAAGAATACTGAAGTTTGAGTCAACATGGCTTCCCTGGGCTCTTTAAGCCTGTGTATCTTCATCTCTTTGTAACACCATGGAGGTCAAGAGGACTTATGCCTTAAGGGGCTCATAGCTGCATCTGAGCATATTCTCAGGACCACATCCAGCTGTTCTTCTAAACTGAACATTCCACATACTTTTTCAGTAAAAAAGAGAAGGAAGGAAGAAAGGGAGGGGAAGAGAGAAGAAGGGAGGGAAAAAAGGGAGTAACTAACAGGAGACAAAGCCACGCAGGCCTCCTCAGTGTTCTCCAACACACTTAGCATGTTGCTGCCTGAGGGCCTTTGCACTCTCTTTCCCTCTTCTCCAGAATCCTCACACCTAAGCCCTTTCCTTCACTGAGGCCTCTGCTGAATGCAGAGGCCTTCCTTGACCACCCTATCTAAAAGAGCCCTTCAACCCTGCTTTTTTCTTCATAGCATTCTCCAGCACCCAACCTATTATATTATACCTATTTTTTTTTAACTTTTAAAATTTATTTATGTATTTATTTGTCAGAGAGAGAGAGAGGGAGAGTGAGCGCACAAGCAGGGGGAATGGCAGGCAGAGGGAGAAGTAGGACCCCCGAGCAAGAAGCCGAGCAAGGAGCCTGATGTGGGACTTGATCCCAGGACCCTGGGATCATGACCTGAGCAGAAGTCAGATGCTTAACCAACTGAGCCACGTAGGCGCCCCTATTATATATCTACTTTAAAAATATACATCATTAAACTGTATTTCACAGTTTTGAGGAGTACTGGTCGGGTTGAGGAGTACTGGTCGAGTTTTTTTAAGCAGACTCCATGCCCAACGTGTGGCTCGAACTCACAACCCCGAGATCAAGAGTCACGTGCTGTACCGACTGAGCCAGCCAGGCGCCTCTATATTTACATTTTATGTGTCATTTCCATTTCCCCATTAGAATGTCAGCTCCCAAACCACACAGACTTCATTTTGTTCACTGCTGAACTCTCACGTAATAGAACAATGCCTATCCCATAGGAATTTCTCCATAAATGTTGAATGGAAGAATAACAAAATAAGTTGTGGTCCAGACCTAGGGGTAGTTCGGAAACACAGGCCATCTTCCAAGGGGCCCAGAGATGAGGGTGAGTGCAGCTGCCCTCGGGGTGCCTGTCATTTGTCTGGGTTCACATGACAGAGCACAGTGAGTGTTGGCAGGGCCAATAGAAGTTCCAAGGAATGCATTAATCATTGTGGCAGGACCCTGGAGGCCTAGGGAAGTGTGGGACATAGGCAGAGCCATGAATCGTGGCCTCACCCAAGATTTTTTTTTTTAAGTAACTTCTGTGCTCAACGTGGGGCTTGAACTCTCGACCCGGAGATCAAAAGTCACATGCTCTACCAACTGAGCCAGCCAGGAGCCCCAGGATTGATTGATTGATTGATTGATTGAAATCCAGGCACCTACAATCATTTATTTCATTGATGCAGTTGTAGCGAGGCCCTACAATTAGCATAACCAGGTGCCTGTTGGTTCACCTTCAACAAGAATTGTGTCTTAGGGAATATTTGAAAAATACAAGGAGAGGGCAAACGACCAGCTTCAGAGGCAGGCAGCCATCCCTGAACCTGCCTTTCTCCGGTACCGTGTCTGGGTGACAGAGCTCCTGGATATCAGATTGCTGTTCGTGTTGGTTCTGGGCAATAATTTCTAGGTCTAGATGGGGTTATCTGGCTATGGGCTTCAGGGGCATTGGAGTTCCTGAGTATTCTGGCTCCCTGGGAGAGCAGTGACGTGGCAGTTCTCTCTCTGTGGCAAAAGAGAGGCTGAAATTGAAGTGCGTTAGTAATAGGACTAGATGAAGCCATGATGCTTCACCCTCAAGAGACCCTCAGGTGCTTCAGGCTTCGATAACTCAGTATTACGTCATACAGTATTGGTTCTCCCCAAGTTGGCCTTCAGGCCTCACCACAGGTGCTTTTTTTTTTTTTGTTTAATAATCAGGTTTTTTTCTTTCTTTCACCAATGCCCAAATACAGGTTGTTTTGTTTTGTTTTGTTTTAAGATTTTTTTATTTATTTGAGAGAAAGAGAGAGAGGGAGCAGAGGAGAGGGAGAAGGACAAGCAGACTCTGTGCTTAGCGTGGAACCTGACGAAGGGGCTGATCTCACGACCCTGAGATCAGGACCTGAACTGAAATCAAGAGTCGGAGGCTTAACCTATTGAGCTACCCAGGTGTCCCCCAAACACGAGTGTTTAGGGCCTAGTGCTTCCAGATTATGAGACAAGATAGCACCATCCGGAGACTAGGGACATCTATCTCCAGCATAAACCTGGATAAGGGTATGTGAAGACAGACTCAGGGATGAAGAGGGCTGTAAGTTTTCCAGGACAATGGCTGCAACCATTTCAGGTGAATAAAAGCTTTTTTCCAGGAGGCCAACCAAGGGGAATTTGTAGGGAAAGTGGAATCAGACTAGAGGAATGGCCCGCAAACCCCAGGACTGTTTCGTATCTTTGATGGCTTGAAGAGCTTCAGGCCTAGGACCGTGGCCATTTTTGCTAGAGTCAGCACGCCCTGGCTGAAGAGGTACTCTAGGAGGGCCACCTCAGGCCATGACACAGTGTCTCTGTTTCCGGAGAGGTGACTGTATTCGTTGTGGAGAGAGGGGTTTCTGAGTTACTGTTCCAAAGAGAATCCCAATATTCAGTGACTTAAAGAACAAAGAAGCGGAATTTCTCTTTTGCGTAACATCTGAGATGAGTGTCTAGGTCAGTAGGTAATGTTTCTTCTTGAGGTTCTTTAGGGGCTAAGTTCCTTCTTCTTATGGCTGCTCCATCTCCTATGTTCTTATCTCCCTGGCTAAAGCTGGCCCATCACCTTGTCCAGATTTCAGCGGTGGAGGTAGGAAGAGAACCCATTCAGTCCACATTTAGAAATTTGACGCCAAGTTCAAGGAATATAGATTGAACTATGAATCCTTTTAGGACAAAGACTGATTAAAAATTCATCTTTGTGGGGCGCCTGGGTGGCTCAGTCGGTACAGTATGCAACTCTTGTTCTCGGGGTTGTGAGTTCGAGCCCCATGTTGGGTGCAAGGATTACATAAAAATAAAATCTTAAAAAAAAATTCATCTTTGCATCTTAAATCCCCAGAACCTAGCCCAGTAACTACACATAAATGTTGCCAATAAATACATGTTGAAGTTTGTGTTAGTTAAGTTTTTTTTAGTTGCAAGAAAATATTGAGAGCTTAGCAGGAAGCTTCTCTGGGTGACTCCTAGAATTTACAAAGGAGCCAAGTATGAAGTCTCAGAAAGAACAGGAACTAAAACAGCTATAGGGAACTCAGCAGCTGGTTCATGGACATTTTCTGTAGGGTAATACTCTGGATTCAGCTCCCAAAATCCTCAGGCTTGGTTGTTATTGATTCATTGACCGCTCCAGATCGACAGGCAAGAGAATGTGGCTGTCCCAGGCTGGGCCAGCTGTCACCTCCTATCAGTTACTCCCAGCCAGGAACAGGGAGGAAAAACAGACAAGACCCCTGGGTGCCAGCCCAGTGTTTTGGACATTTCCAGAGAAGGGAAAATTGTCCCACGACTTATCATCCAAATGCCTGACCACACCCTTGGTCGGACTTTACAAGCTTTAGTTTGTTAGGCATTGGAGCCCAAAAGGGCAGATGCAGCAGCCAAGGAACAGGACAGGCTATTCAAAGTGGCTGAGCCTTGGAGGTGGTTTTGAAAATGTGTATAGCTTGGAACGCACACTAGGCAGCGGTAATCTTGGCAGGGTCTCAGCTTGTTACTTTCATGCTTTACCAACTTCCCAGGAGACTCCGGCAGGTACCTTGAGGATCTGATGAACCCCCACCATAAGTGTGGGTCTATGTGCTTCTGGAGAACTGGGATCTTCTGCCTTCCCCTGCCTGTGCTTGGACCCGAGGGATGAGTAGAAGGTCTGTCCAATCTCTGTGCCATCACTAAGACCACACCTTGGCTTCTCACCCTTCCCTGAACCAGAAGCATGGGGTCTCCTGCACTGCTAAGCAGTTTGCCTAGATGTCTTATTCCAGAGAGGCTAACCACCTGAAAGTGGGTGGAAAGAACAACACTATTCCAGAGCAAACCCCATACCAAGAGCCACGAGTCACCTGTTCCAACCTAGCTGGAGATGCCACTGTGCTCTGACTATACTCTTGACACGAACTGGAGACACAGACTCTTGACACAAACTGGAGACACAGATATCTTTTTTTTTTTTTTAAAGATTTTATTTATCTATGCGACAGAGAGACAGCCAGCGAGAGAGGGAACACAGCAGGGGAGTGGGAGAGGAAGAAGCAGGCTCCTAGCGGAGGAGCCCGATATGGGACTCGATCCCGGAATGCTGGGATCATGCCCTGAGCCAAAGGCAGACGCTTAATGACTGCGCTACCCAAGCGCCCCCGAGACACAGATATCTAACATTCTGCAGTGAGTAACCCCTCACGATCCTCTTGCATGTTGAAGTGAGGAAGGGAGGATGGCTGTTAACTGTCTCTCTGTCTCCCCCGTCGGGTTTAAAATTAGGAAGACTGCTCAGTCAGCCTCTATCACACAGCTGGAAAGATTAGGAAATTATTTCTTTGCATGAGAACTTGGATAGCTTGACTCAGCTGCCTTAGAAGGAATCAGATACAATTATCTGGCAACTAGCCAGCCTAGATGAGCCAGTCTGACAAAGGGACTCCCAAACTGCCTTGAATTAATGAGAAGAGGAGGGTTCTGCCTACTGTTGAACTCCATTCATTCCTTTTGAACTCTCCTTCTTGGCCCTGCATAATGATACCTGGTTTCCAAGTGGAACATTGGGTTTACCCAGTTTGAGTTACCCGTGAAGGTGGTATAAGGGTTTAGAAGGTTTATTGGTTATCGATTGCTGTGTAACAAATTGCCCTAAAACTTAGCAAGATAAAACAGCATTTATTGTCTCGGTTTCTGTTGTCAAGAATCTGGGCACAGCTTTGCTGGGCATCTCTGGTTCAGGATCTCTCACAAGGCTTCAGTCAGTTTGCCGGCTGGGGCAGCAGTCATCCCGAGCTCAGGGGTAGGATCTGCCTCCAAGTTCACTCACGTGGCTGTGGGCAGGCCTTGGGTCCTCTGTATTTGTTGACCAGAGACATCATCTCCTTGCCATATGGGCCTCTCTGTAGAGCAGCTCATGACATGATAGCTAGCTTCCCTCAGAGTGAGCACACGAGAGCAAGAGAGAAGGCCCAAGATGGAAGCTGTAGTGTTTTTGTAACCTAATCCTGAGGATGGCATTGTATCACCTTTGCTGTGTTTTATTCATTACAAGTGAGTTACTAGGTCCAGTCCAGACTCAAGGGGAGGTGATTATCCAGGAAACCACTGGGGGACATCTTACAGGCTGCCTACCGCAGGAACTCTCAGAGATACGATGCCAATAACGGGTTTGTCAGTTCTTGGAGATGCCAGGACAGAGGAGCGAGGTGTTTATTAAAGTCAAGGACTTGAGGCCAGAGCTAGGAAGCTGGGATGTTAGGGTAGAAAGGCCAGGCAGAAGTGCCAGGTTGGGGAAGATTTTGGGGGAAAAGACCAGAGAGGTAAAGTGCCATTCTCATCACCTCATATCAAAAGGTACTTACTATTAACATGGTATTATTGGTGATGTTGACCATTTTGTTCAAATTGTTCCAGTTTTTACCACTGGAAACCCATTGAGTTGACTTTTCTGTCACTTTGACATACTGCCATCATGGCGGTGGTTTTGTTTTGTTAGCACTTCCTTTCTGACACTACAAGATCCTCCAGGTTTTGTGTATATTTCTTGCCTGGTCCTAGACTCAGCCATTCCTCCAAGGAGCCTTGGTTCCTTTTCCTGGAGAATGGTATTAGAAACCAAGATCTGGGCACTGGGTGTGCTCAACTCAGCTGTATTTTCAACTTTTATTATTTCCTCACCTAAGGTAAAGTGTGCTATACTTTTGCAAAGGCCTTCTTTGGTTTCCGTTATGGCTTCCTAATTTCTTTGTGTACTTTGATATGCATTCTCTCTTCTGCTTTCTCTCTATATTTGAAGGTGCTTAAATGGTCTTCGTTTGGACTGATGTCCATGGGTTGTCACCACTAGATTCCTGTCACATTTACCGTTTCAAGTCTAGACTTAAGCTCCTGTAGCCATTTCCTTCCTTCTTAATGTAAGGGTATTGATTGCCATTTTGCAAAATAAAATTGTAACATTCGCCTTGAGTTTGGAAGCCTGTAAAAATTAGAATTCTGCAAAACCATTGTTGGAGAAGGAGAGAGGGAGTCAGCTAGACACCCAGGGAGCTTGGTTGAGTTGGGACCCTAAACCAGAAAAGGCTTGAGTTTCATGAACACGTGTCCATTTTTTGGGCTTAATAAAAAGCCTGGATCAAAGAAAGAGGAAGCAATAGTTATGGGTGTTCTTTTTTTCTTTTAAAAATAATTTATCTATGTGGCTACTACCCTGAAACCCAAATATGGCCAAAAATCCCTTTCCCTGGGGCACCTGGGTGGCTCAGTCGTTAAGCGTCTGCCTTTGGCCCAGGGCATGATCCCAGGGTCTGGGGATTGAGCCCCGCATCGGGCTCCCTGCTCTGCTGGAAGTGTGCTTCCTCCTCTCCCACTCCCCCTGCTTGTGTTCCCTCTCTCACTGGCTGTCTCTCTCTCTGTCAAATAAATAAATAAAATCTTAAAAAAAAAATCCCTTTCCCTTCGGTTTAACAAACACAAACTGAGCTTTTTCAGAAAGAGCTTTTAAAATAAATACACATACGCATATATAAAGAAAATGTGAAAGTATAGATTTTTTTACAAACAGCACAATTTCCTTGTCCTGAGATAACCATGATTTGCCCAACTTTTATTATTGCTGACCTGGGATTCTTCAAACCCTCACTTCTATCAATCAACCTGAGGGGGCGGAGGGAGTCCAGCATTGCTGGTCTGATGGGAGTCTGAGATCTTTCCCTGGCTTTCCTGAGAATGAGCTCCCATTTGCTTCTCTGACCAGCCTGGGATGCCTGGCTGTCCTGGCGCTTCTCTAGCCCTTTCAGATTCTCCCTGATTCCCAGCGTACTGATTCCAGCACTCATGGTCTGGGCTTCAAGTCAGCTAGGCCTAACTTTCTAAATGTCCCTCTTTGTGTCCTTCTTTCTTTTCTTTTCCTTTTTTTTGGGGGTGGGGAAGAGGTGGTCCCTCTTTATTTGCCCTGGAAGTTCTACTCTTTTCTCTGTCCAATGCAGCTATCCAAAGAATATTCCTTAAGGTCCTGATAAGTCTGGTTATACTCTCCCATGGAGCTAGGCCCTTGATGGCTTTAGATGTAGTGTCACAGTTGACTAGGTGGTCTCTGGAGGCCACTGCCTCCTTAACTTAGAGCCCATCGCTTTTCCAGTGTGCGGTCACTGCTCTTTCCCTTCTAGGCCTCCTAGTGGCCTTCAGGAAGTTTCTTTTCCTAGCCTCTGAAATGTTCAGTTCTAAGGGACGCCTATTAAACCAAGAAGATTGGCCTACTGAAGTTCAATGACTGCGAAATCCTTTCTCAGTCAAATTCTGTACAGGGACCAGATATTCCAAGTAGTTCTCATTTTGTCCTTAAAATCCCTCTGACCTGAATTGGTTTTTGCAATATAAATCACTACAGTTTAACATCTAAAAAACACCTTGAACATCTAACAAGTTACTTGCTAAGGCAGAGAGAAAATGCACTGCCCCCCTGAGGGGATAACTGGAGAGGCCAGCCTCTCCTGTGTGCCTCGTTGATATTGAGCAGGTTAGAAGTGAGGGCAGAGTGAACATTCTTCCAGAGGATCCCATGGTGGCTAAATCAAATGAAGTGGCAATGTTACTTGTATACCTTGCATTTTCACAGTTTGGGAGAATTGAGTGGTACCATTCATGGTTTCCATGAGGGTCCTAGAAGTAAGGGGATGTCTCAGCAATATTTAATCTATATGGTGTATAAATATCACTCTCGACTTGGTTACTTGGGAGAAATCACAGTGAACTATAAATTGAAAGTCCTGACTAATGCTGATTCAGTGGAAGCTATCTTCGCATTTTCTCCCTTTCTGTAAGTATCCGTCGCTGTTGAGATAGACCACTGGTATAGTCATTGAGCGTTTGCTAATCCCTTGACACCGTCTAAGTTAAATACACTCTACATCTAGGGAAGAGAATGCCTTGGCATCGTCAAAGGAAACTTGGTAAGCCTATTTTCTTCTTTCTTCGGAGATTTACACTGACATTTACTCTAATTGTCCCTGCAGTTTCATCCATCACAATAGAAGCTAGTGGAAGGGTATAAAAAGCTTCTCAGTGTTCTTTTGCTACAAAGATTTTTATTTGTGATTACTTTCCTCTGGAAAGGGAAAAATCCTCCTCGGAAGACTGAAAGTACTAGCAAATGTTAAGCAGAGGGCAAGGTCCCTTGTAGGCATAGGAGGATCCTATCTGAAGATAGGATCTGATGTCACTTGGCCACGTGGCATTATAGCCAGCAATTCATTTAAGCATTTTTTTGCTGAGCCATAGCCTCTGTTCTCTGACCCAGGCCTTGGACAGGCCCACCTAATTGCATCGGCTCTAAACCTCCTTTAAAAACTGTAAATCTTCCAGATCGCTTTCCACTAAACGCATACTTTTTTGCTAACCTGTGAGAACATGTGTCTCAGGGAAAACCAAGGCTGGGGTTTTGCCATTGAAGGGTATGGGATCACACAAACCAGAATTGGATGATTTTATCCCCAAGTAAGAACTGGAGAAAAACAGTCTGTACTTTAAATCCTGTACCTTAGAGAAAAATGCAATTGCTGTTGAAGAGTGTATCAATTATTAAGTGTGGAGCCAATGCTATTTTGGTTGCATCTACAATGAGAAGATCATTTCCAGGAATACCATACGCTTCGTTTCAGTCAACCCCAGCCCCAGTCTTTCCTCTGAGGCAGAAATAATAGCACTGGGCATAAGGGGGAGGAGGGCTGGGATTGTGGGGCAGGAAAATAAGATTGTTACAGGGACAGAAGGGTAAGAACAGCAGGTGTTTTTCAAAGCAGACTCCTAAACTAGTTAATTTTGGTTCATTAATGTTGATAAAGGCAGCTCTCTTCTTCGCAGAATGGATAGAACACAGTGGGGAACTTTCATTCATTCTGAAAATGTCTTTGATTTTTCTTGTGTGTGGAATCCTTTCTTAGGCTGTTTGAATATGCCGTGTGATGTGGTAAGGGGCAAAGTGGGGGAATCCCTCTTTCTCTGCCTGGCTCTCCCGCTTCCTTCCTGTCTGGGCTCAAAGCCTGCTTTGCTGGGAAGCTTCTCCTGCTCATCTGTAACACCCGATCAGGCAGCAGGGTCTCTGAGATGTCAGTCTACCATCAGGGCAACAGCCTTTTACATGTCTTTCCATATTTTCTATAGTTCCCTGAGCCCAGACACACGGAACCTCCTGGGTCCACATCCAATCCTTTCTGGACAGTTTTATTTATTTTTTTGGTAACAATTTTGAAGTGTTTAATTCAATCGTGGCCAGTTTTTTTTTTTAAGATTATTTATTTATTCATTATTTATTTATTTATTTGACGCACAGAGGGAGAGAGTACAAGCAGGGGAGCAGCAGGCAGAGGCTCCCGCTGACCAGGGAGCCCGATGTGGGGCTCGATCCCAGGACCCTGGGATCATGACCTGAGCTGAAGGCAGATGCTTAACTGACTGAGCCACCCAAGGGCCCCCCTGCCCTTTTTTTCTCCTTGAAGCATCTGGTCTGCTTCCACAATATCTCCTTCCTCCAAGGGACAGGTATGGGTGTATGATGGCGTCTGGACGCAAGTAGAGCCGACTCCAAGCATTTTTCTAACTAAAGCATCTGCTAGGGAAGGATTCCGGGGTTGGGGCCTGACCCAGGGTTGGGGCTTGCTTGAATGAGTAGGGCTTCTGCAGTGCTTTTAAATGCTGGGAAGTTGGCTTACACTGTAGGTCCAGGGAAAACCAAACCGTGCCAAGATCTTCTCTGCCAGTATGCCAACCATTTAACAAAATTGAAGTGGTTTTTCAGAAAGAGCCTGGATTTTTCAAGTTGGTCATTTCTAACTCCACTATTAGGTATACGCTGAAACTACCAGTTGAGTACTCTATTCGGAACACTATTTTAATCAAAAGTAATAGTCATTAATTCCCCCACTGAACAAAGAGTTACTGAGCTTCAGCAAGGAGCCTGGTACTGTTCTAGATGCTGGGGACATTGCTGTGAACCAGTCCCAGGGTCCCCGTCCTCAGAGGGAGTGAGCAGAGTCTGGTGGGGGAGACAGATGAGAAACAAGTAACGGGTGGATGAACAAGATGATTTTTCTTTCTTTCTTTCTTTTTTTTTTTTAGTGATAAGGGAATAAAAAAGTAGGTTGATAGGCTAGCATGGGTGGTCAGGGAAAGCTTCTGCAAGGAAGTGACCTTTGAACTGAGACTTGAGAAACAACGAGTCAGCCACGTAATGCTCTGGGTCAGAGTGTTCCAGGCAGAGGAAGCAGCAGGTGCATGGCCCCAGCAGAGGCAGGACACAGCAAGAACTGGCTTGAGGGAAAAGAGAATTTGGTAGGAGGATATGTGCTGAGATTTTTTTCTTTTTTTTTAACTATTTTTTTTAAACTGCTAACAGAATCCTTGAACTCAGTTAAAAAAAAAAAACAGACAAAAGGTTTACAACCAATAACAAGTAGATCTCATATTTACTCTAACCTTCCCGGTTCCCTGAACAGGGAGGATCACCCATAAGTGTATTTTATGCATCATTTCAGAAGCCTTATCATCTATCTGTATTTATATCCGTGTATCTTAAGTACAAAGAAGGAATAACTTAACCCATAGTGCAAGACCTAGACTTTGTTTAGGAATTTGACTTAGTAACTTTTTTTTTTTTAAAGATTTTATTTATTTATTTGACAGAGAGAGAGAGAGAGCCAGCGAGAGAGGGAACACAAGCAGGGGGAGTGGGAGAGGAAGAAGCAGGCTCCCAGTGGAGGAGCCCGATGTGGGGCTCGATCCAGAAAGCCGGGATCATGCCCTGAGCCAAAGGCAGACGCCCAACGACTAAGCCACCCAGGCGCCCCTGACTTAGTAACTTTTTAAAAAAGGTTTTTATTTTTAAGTAAGCTCTACACCCAACCTGGGGCTCGAACTCACAACCCAGAGACCAAGAGTTGCACGCTCCACCGACTGAGCCAGCCAGGCTCCCTGACTTCGAAATGGTTCTATATGAACCTGTATGAAAAACAGTATTAGGTCCATGGATATGCTCTATTATTTAAACAACCAATTCCCTAATTATGGGCATTTAGGTAATTTCTAGACTTTTGCTATTGAAAACAATGCAACAATCCTTAAATGTACGTCTTTACAAAATAGGTGAATTTATTTGTAGGATAAATTGCTGATGTTAAAACTGCGGGACCACTAGATGTGTGCATTTAAAATTTTAATAGACACCGTCATATGTGTGCTGAGGTTTTTTTATACTCTGGAGAAATGAGAGGGCCTCTTTATGATAGACATTGTGAAAAAGTGCATTCTGGTCCCGTCGGAAGGAATAATTGTTAACGTTCAAAAATAAGCTTCAGTGAAGCTCAAAGTTTAAAATTTTTATTTTTGTACTATGGACAATTTCAAATAAACACAAAGAGGGAGAAATTAATATCAGGGACTCCCATCACTCAGCTTCAACAATTACCAACTCACAGCTAATCTTGCTCTCTACATCCTCAATCCACTTGCCCCTGCCCTTGATTGTTTTGAAGCAAATATCAGACATTTTATCATCTCTTACTTAAATATTTCAGGGTATGAAAGTGACTTTTTCTTAAAGATTTTATTTATTTATTTGATGGAGAGAGAGAGCGAGACAGAGCGTGCACATAAGAAGGGGGAGCAGCAGGGGCGCCTAGGTGGCTCAGTCGTTAAGCATCTGCCTTCGGCTCAGGGTGTGATCCCAGTCATGGGATCGAGCCCCACATCAGGCTCCTCCACTGGGAGCCTGCTTCTTCCTCTCCTACTCCCCCTGCCTGTGTTCCCTCTCTCGCTGGCTGTCTCTCTGTCAAATAAATAAATAAAATCTTAAAAAAAAAAATTAAAAAAAAAAAAAGAAGGGGGAGCAGCAGAGGGAGAGGGAGATGCAGTCTCTATGCTGAGTGGGGAGCCCAATGGGAGGCTCGATCCCAGGACCACAGGATCAGGACCTGAGCCCAAGGCAGATGCTTAACCAACTGAGCCACGCAGGTGCCCCCGAAAGTGACTTTTTGAATGACCCCCATTCAAGATCTGTCAGAATATTGTCTCTGGATTAACCTACCTTGTTCCTCCCTCCCCAGGGATGTTTGTTGCTTGGTAGAGAGGGGAGTCAGTGGTGAGACAGCATGGCAGGCAAGAGAGCTCGCATGACTTTGGGTTTTGGTCCTGGGTCTAGTGTTTCCTAGCAGCTGTGGGTCCTTGAGCAAGTCCAACCTGTGGAAGCCTCATTTCCTCATCTGGACAATGAGGGTTACAGTAAGATGTTTTTATGGGAAGCTGAGCGTGTGGGGCCGCACAGAAAGGTCTCTCAGTCACTGTGAGGAGCAAGGGACGCAGAGTGGTGGTGGGGAGAAGGGGCCATTACGTCACAATCCAACATTGCAGCAAGGGAGTGAGGGTTGGGTGGAGATAAAGGAGAAGGGCCATTCTGTAAATGGCACCGAAAAGGTTTTTGCTGTAAATGATGAAGGGCAGCAGAATATGCACCCCAAAATATGCCACTTTGGCGTAAGAATTATTTTGAGCTAAAAGCATTTACAAAAACCTCAGGTACAAGAAGAGTGCTCTGACCCACCTCCCTTTTCTTCCTAAAAGCAGGAGATGAAACCCTCACATGGAAGATATCCTCCCCATACCAGGAGGTTAAGTACCATTTTTACCATCTCTCAGAAGCTGAGGCTGAGAGAATTCTGTACAAGCGGACTTTGTCAGAAACAATCCCTATTTTCCTGTCGCCTCCCCATATATTTTAGTTACTTTTCTGCAACTGCCTTTCTTTATTCAACCTAGTATAAAAGCTTTTAGTTTCTGCCACTTCTTTCGGCCTTCATTTCTTCGGCCTCCTGAAGTCACATAAAACTTAAATTAAATAAATTTGTATGCCTTTCTCTGTTAATCTGTCATATCAACCTAATTCTCAGGCCCAGTAGAAAACCCTTAGAGGTTAGAGGTAAAATTTTGCCTCCCCTGTAATGATTACACAGTGACCGTCTCAAAGCAGGAAATTTAAGGACGATCGTGTTCTTTTTGCTTTCATAAGAGCATAAAGAGCCCTGGAACAGAGAACAAGGCAAGGATCTTGGTGTAGGATGGGGTGAATGTCCCTCTGCTGGCTTCTCACCTTTTTTCTTTTATAAGATTTTATTTATTTATTTGAGAGCAAGTGAGAGAGTTACTGAGAGAGAGCACAAGCAGGGGGAAGGGCTGAGGGAGAGGGAGAAGCAGGCTCCCCATCCCGATGTGGGACTTGATTCCAGGATGCTGGGATCATGACCTGAGCCGAAGGCAGACACTTAACCCACTGAGCCACCCAGGCACCCTGGCTTCTCACCTTTAAGAATGGGGTCCGTTTGGTGGGATGGTTCTGAGGGCAGGTTATTAAAAGTTGCAGCTTTACCTTCTACTTTGGTAATGATGCATAGTAGGTGAAGTCATTAGAGTCTTTCATTTATATAAAATTATATTTTATCTAATTATCATTTATTTATTATTTATTATATAAAATCAGAGACTTTGGAAGGTTACGTTTCCATTCAAAAAGCTGACTTTTTAAAGCATCCACTGGTTCTGCAGATGCTGAGAAATAAACTGGTGCAACCATAAACACTTGGAAATACGAATTAACAGCGGAGTGAGAACTTTTTATTTTTGTTATTATATATATTTTATATATATATATAT
>NW_024426774.1:33562774-33566310 GCF_017311325.1 Ursus maritimus | reverse complement strand
TATATATATATTTTTTAAGGAGGCTCCACACCCAGCGTGGAACCCAATATGGGGCTTGAACTCAAGATCCTGAGATCAAGACCCGAGCTGAAATCAAGAGTCGGATGCCTAAATGACAGAACCACCCAGGCACCCCGAGTGAGGGCTTTTTAAAGCAGAGTCGATAAGTAAGCGATAAGTAAGCGGCAAAGATGGATAGTGCCCGTGAGATAATTTATAGAGCTTTGGGGCAGGGTGTTCAGAGTCCCCGCGCTCATCCAGTCGTACGATGATGCAAAGTGATGGAACAACGTGTGCTCCACCCAGATGGGCAGTGTGACGGTCACAGCTTTCCACTGAAGTTTTGATGTTTTAGGTAACTGTTTGTGGTCGGTCACACTTTTAGATGCACCGATTTGTATTTATTTAGAACCCAGGAATGAGAATGGGCATGGCTTGACTGGGCTAAGGGGAAGCACACACAGAGTGTGATTTTGCCAGTATCATGCACTGAGCTGTAGCCTCCCATCACCTCATTCAGCCCTCATATCACCCCGTGATATACTTCTCACTACCCCCATTCTATGGATGAGAACACTGAGGCTCAAAGAACTTGTTCCCGGTCACTTAGCGAATAAATTGTACAGCAATCTAGGGAGGGCCCTAATGACCAGTTTGGACTCCGTTACACAGGCAGTTTGTAATTCGACAGATCTACCGTCCTTTTAGGTTCTGAACTGGGGAATGTCTCGATGAAAACAAACAGAAGAAATGCCTGGTGGCACAGTACAGGATTCACAGAGGGAGGAAAGAACTGGAATGCCNAGAGATCAGACGGAAGGTTGTGCTAGCAAGGCTGGCCCTGGAGATGGAGGGACCAGAGTCTGGAACTAGAAAACTTGGTTCCAGACTTGGTCTCAACCATGATGCTGCTCAGGGGAACCGAACCACGTCTCTCAACTTACAGCCACATCTCGGGAAACTTGTTACTCCTCCCTAAATAAAGGGTTGATAAATTGAGACTAGAAAAATCGCTCAGTTCCTTCAAACTCTAAAATTCTGCTTGGTGCCTTTAAATTTTAATGCATTCTAAAGATTTATATATGAAGGCCCCAAATGTCATCCAGAATCCAGAAAAGAATTTAGATGAAATGATTCTCAACATAATCTTCTCGAAGTATGTCATCCAGAACCCAGAAAAGAATTTAGATGAAATGATTCTCAACATAATCTTCTCAAAGTACAAAGGAATAGAATTTTTAATAATTCTAAGAACACAGTTTTTTCTAAACCGGACTATATTGAGACAAGCGAATCATTTCTGCATCTCACTGTTTTGTGTAAGAGCATGGTTTTTGGGGAAAAAAAGAACATGACTTGGGTATTGCTACTACAATAGTGGCTGATATTAAAATCAAACATATTACTCTTGAAGCAAATGCAGTTATTTACACCTATCTAAGAAATTTTTTTTACAGATTTTATTTATTTGAGAGCGAGCACAAGCAGGGGCAGCTGCAGACAAGAGAGAAGCAGTCTCCCCCCTGAGCAAGGAGCCTGGTGCAGGACTCAATCTCAGGACCCTGGAATCATGACCTGAGTGGAAAGCAGATGCTTACCTGACTGAGCCACCCAGAGCGTCCCTCTCTCTAAGAAATTTTATGAAAATATACCTAGGAGGCACAAATTATATTAATATCAAATTAATTTGTTTTCTAAGCTCAAATTTAATTTAAAATGTGATAATTTTTCAACTAGTTTAATCAACAGACTTTAAAGGGATTTTAGATAGAGAACATAGGAAATAAATATAATAACGTTGGAGCAAATAATCAACGAAATAGTTGTTCTGTGTTCTGTTGCTGTGATGCTTCTAGAAAGTATTTTTAACAACTCCCTGAGGAACTGGCTCTTGCTGGTGTGAAGCCAGGCTCTTTTCTCCACTCACAACTACAAACTTTTCTCCATCCTCATGTCCTATAACAAATCCATTTTCAAGCCCTGCTGAGTCCTTGGTCTCAGTGTTTTTCAAAACTGACCCTTCCTCAAAAAAAAAAAAAAAAAAAAAAAAGAGAGAGAGAGAGAAAGAAATAAAGAACTGACCTTCATGTACAAAGATTTGGGGGTGGGGTTCCCATTCCTGAGTTGCAAAAATGGTCTTCTCCATAGAATATACGAAAGGGCAAAAGAATCTTTCTGATTAAAGCTTTCATCAAGCCATTTCTATTATTAAAACCTTCAGGCATCCCATTACTTATACTTCGAAATCTAAATTCTGCTGTGAGATCGGGTCCTCCGAGCCAGGCAAATGCATTAGCTTTCTTTAGAGACTTTAATCCTTTACATCTGAGATTGTGCTATTTGGAATGCTTTTCTGCTCTTTCTCTCTGCCAGCTCATGACCATCACCTCCTTCCATTCTATCTTGAAACTCATTTCCTTCAGGATGTTTTCCTGGTTTGCAAATAAACAACTTTTGTTTTTGAGCTTTTAATCACATTAAGTGCTTTTAAGATAAATTATCCAAGTCAAGGGATAAACAACATATAGAGATTTCCATTCTTTAAGAAACCACCCAGAGTGATTTTACTTTGAGAGGAGGGACAAGCACTTCAATTTTTAGGTGTCTGCTTTTTAGCTGGGAATCCGCAACAGAATCAAAGCAAAATGACTCTTTATGGTGACCTCTAGTGGGCACGGGACAATCCTACAAAATTATATGAA
Source organism: Ursus maritimus (assembly GCF_017311325.1). Lineage (NCBI taxonomy): Eukaryota > Metazoa > Chordata > Mammalia > Carnivora > Ursidae > Ursus > Ursus maritimus. The sequence continues at coordinate 33,563,608 of NW_024426774.1, read as the reverse complement.
AAGCGAAGGGCAAAGTAAAACCCTTCTCAGTAACCAGCTGGGTTGCTCTGAGGTCAGATGACCGCATCCCACCCCACCCCACCCTTATTTTTTCTTCCATCATTTGTTTTGCATTTAACATAGTTTGCCTTACAACTCACCTGTTTCGCCTCTGGCGGGCATGGCGCGGGTTGGGCTGCCGGTGTCGGATGTCGTGTGAATTGCTGGTAGCAGTTTAAAATAATCCCTGCCAACGGAACCCACTCCCTGGGCATCGACCGGAGCGCAGGGCAGTTTGCTCTGAGGAGCCTTAAAGGGCTTTTCGAGCTCCGAGAGCCGGTGCTGTAGCCGGCTCTGGGGTGCATAGGGGAAATTTAAGACATTATGAATAGGAGGACGCAGACGAAGGCTACGGAAAAATTCTGTTCTTGCCAGTGGCAGAGCAATTCTCCCCATTTCACCCCACTCTACAGGAAGCGTCACGGGGCGGGGGAGGGGGTGGCCAGGCGCGCTACACGTAGGCTCCCTTTTAGGACCCGCGCCCTAGAAAGCAGGGGCTGGGGTCGCTCCCCGCCTCGGGTGGACAGACGCGAGGGCGACACCGAGCCTGGGTGCTCGGGTGTGTGGCAGCCTTCGGAGCACGCGGTACGTGGGTCTCTGCGCCGCGAGAGGAAAAGCAAGTCGGCAAGAAAAGCAACTGCTGGGGTGCCTTCTCCGAGAAATCCCTTTGGGCGGTCTCAGAAACCGAACTGGGTTCTGGATAGTTTCTGGAAAAAGCTCTCCAAACGCCGTCTGTCCCCGCCTCCCAAATCCTGCACCCCAGTCCTCACCCCTCCTTGCTCTCCGGTCGCCTCC
>NW_024426774.1:33548013-33561241 GCF_017311325.1 Ursus maritimus | reverse complement strand
AGGTACTCCGCCGGCCCTGGGAGGGAGCCCTCCGGGTAGGACGCACTGCTTCTCTGGCCGTCCCGTCCGTCCTGTCGCGTCTGTCCGTCCCGTCCGTCGGTCCCGTCTCCGTCCTGTTCGCCTCCGGGCTGCCAGCCAGGCCGGGTTGCTGGCCCAGCGAGGCCAGCCAGGGGACGGGTTGGCCCTCACTCCCCACTCCTATTTTCCTGGCACCAGGCGGCTGCGGTCCATACACTAGACTCTCCTCTGGAGGGCGAATCGCGAGGCATGGGGAGGGGCAGGTAGAGATAAACAAGCCTCCCATCTTTTAGTTTACTTTTGAGCATATAGCAACTAGTTAATTAGATGTCCCTAAACTTTGTTATTATTCAACAGTTTAACCTTGGGCTAAGAGCAGCTTGAATTATTTGCCAATTTTTGGTGGTGTTTGAAAAGATGAAGTCTTGTGGTGAAATATGGTCTATACACTGGCCACACATTGCATACGCTTAGCATAATATGTGCTTTAACGGAATTGTTATAATTGTTATATTATAAAGGAGATTAACTTAACGGTAGACTCTAAATAATGGATGTCTGTGCCCTTTTCTCTCTTCTTTTCCAATGGAGATAGCAAAGCACCTGTCCGTCGTTTGGTACCAAAGATACACACTGTGACTTTCAGAAGGATCTTCAGTATGGGGAGGGCAAAAATCACTACCTTGGAAAAGAAGAAATATTTAAACTGCCCCAAATCCAGAAACAGTATTGGAGTAGTTCATAGTTTTTCTTTTCAGTTTATTAGGATGAAAGGAAAATATTTTAATCTTTCCTTCAATAGAGATAACACTTCTGTTTTTAGCACTAGTGAGTTTATTTTGCATATTTGGTAGGAGGAATAAACAGTAAAGTTGGAATTTCAAGGGAGACAGTCTCTTTGGGCACAAACACAAAATTGTATGTTCTGGTTTACTTTTGATACTGTTTTTAATATTTTATTAACTTAAAAAATATTTATTTGAGGGAGAGAGAGCACAAATGTGGGGGGAGGGAGCAGAGGGAGAGGAACAAGCAGATTCCCGGCTGAGCAGGGAGCCCCATGCTGGGCTCCATCCCAGGACACTGAGATATGACCTGAGCTGAAGTCAGACACTTAACAGACTAAGCCACGCAGGCGCCCCTTTGATACTGTTTTAAGAGGCCTCCTCCATTCATTTTTATTTGTTTTATTTATTTATTTTTCCTCCATTCATTTTTAAAATTAGGTTGTGCCTGATAATCTTTTCCTGATAGACATGTGCATGATATTGTGTGTCTTGAGGTTGCAGTGGGTTACTTACATATAATATTCTTCCTTTGGAGAGTGAAGATTGTTTTTTAATCTAAGAAGTAAATAAAATTGTCTAGTACCACAGAGTCCATTGCTGATATATTGATATCTTGGCATGAAATCCAAGATACATGCTTTAAAAGGAAATTCATTAGGAAATTAATTTTGTTTAATGTATTATGTTCTGAGTTTTTGATTTACAGATAAGAATTACTTATTTAGTACTCCATCAGTACAATGAAATGAATTTATATATCTAAATACGTAAGTGCCCTTGATTCTTTTAGAGGACCATAGGAAAATGAGCCATAACTGGCCTTGAAATGATTCACTAGTAATTGTGGAATTCTAAGGTTAGTGAAAGTTCAAGCTACATTAGCAAAGGAAACGGGAGAATTGAGTTAGACTTCCCCGGACTGCAGAAGAAGTGAAGGAAGAAGGCGAATGCTTGATTTGTGTATATGTATTTTATATATGTATGTAATTATCCAAGTCAGTACTGTTTCCTAGATACCCAGATATTTCAGGAAAAAGCATGTTTTTCTTGGCTTAAAGGTCCAGTTTTAAGCTTCACTCTCCGAGTGTAGGTATATGAAAATCAACCTCTGTAATCCCAAACAGAAAAGCTGAAGGATGAGTGAGCAGCTGAGGAGACTGGAAGTCACAGAGGGAGCCTCCTATAGGCCTCCTCCAACTGACAGGGCCTCTACACTGGCACTTTGACAATAGTCTCTCAAACCCTGCTTGCTTGTGGTTGCTGAAATTAGTCTTTTTAAAACATCATGCTGATCATCTGACCATATTTGGCATCTACCAGATAAAGCCAAAACTTTTTTCTTGGCCTTTAAGTCTCTTTATGGTTTCACACAATCTGCCTTTTTTTTTTTTTAATTAATTAATTAATTTGACAGAGAGAGAAAGCGAACACAAGCAGGGGGAGCAGCACAGGGAGAGGGGAGAAGCAGGCTCCCCACTGAGCAGGGAGCCTGATGTGGGGCTCAATCCCAGGACCCTGGGATCATGACCTGAGCCTAAGGCAGATGCTTAACTGACTGAGCCACCCAGGCACCCCCACAATCTGCCTTTCTTGACTCATCCCGTCATCATTTGCAAGCATCTTTTTTGAGTATCTGCTATGTTCAGGGCACTGTTGGTATTCCAAATATTGTAACTTTTTTTTTAAATAAAGAAAAGATGTCATGTTGGTGATATAGGAATCAGAGGCACAACTGATCAGCAGTTGAGTTGTTCTGGGACACAGTTTGGCCTTCGAAGTGGGGGAGGATGGAAACAAGTCATCTTTGGAGGGTTGCAGAGGTTGTGCACTGCCCAACAGTCGTAGTGGGCGTGTCATTTATATGAACTATAGTGTTCACAATCTTTACAAGTATGTGTGCCCCACCTGAACATAATAAGGAATATTTTCCAGGGACGCTTGGGATCCAGCACCGTTTCCCTGGGCTCCCTGCTCAGCAGAGAGTCTGTTTTTCCCTCTGCCCCTCCCCCCAGCTCATTTTCTCTGTTTCTCAAATAAATAAATCTTTAAAAATAATAAGGGGTATTTTCCAGGTAAAAGGAACAGCAGGGGCATTGGCATGAAATTTGCATATCAGGGAGTGTGAGTCCAGTGATGGAGTGAGAGGTGGATAGAGAGCAGATGTTAGAAGGCCTCGAATGAGAAAGAGAATAATTTTATTTTGTAGGCAGCAGTTAGCTGTTGGCATGTTTGAGGTGAGTGGGTTATGCATATAAAATAACAAATGTCATGAGTTGTGTACTGTGAATTGGGGATGGTGAAGATGGGAAACAGGAGGATGAGTTTGGAGATCTTTGCAGAGGGAGGGAATGGGGGTATGGATTGTACTGAGGTGGTAAGAATGGAGAAGAAATGACCACTCTGGGAAATGTTAGGAAAAACTCATAATTAATCCAGGGCATTGGAAGGATCCAGGCAGGCATCAGGGACTAATTATGTGGGCTTCTAGGAGCTAGGAGCACGCCCTATCACTTGCAGCCTCCGTTTGTCCAAACTGGCCTGCTCACTTATTCCTGAACCACCCGAATGTTCCTTACTGTGCAGTCCCTTGCCTGTTGAAATTGGATCATCCATCAAGCCCAACTCAGATTCTGATTCTTTTTTGAAGCATTTTCTGCCTACCTTGGTAGATGTGATGTTTTCTTCTGAATTTCTTGAGGGATTGCTTACTTGTACTATGTATTTGCCATCTATAATATCCTTCTTAGCATGATAGTTATTTTTTCATATAAACATGTCCTAGCTTCTAAACTAGATAAGACAAAAAGCCGTAGAAGGCAGCTAAATTCTCCTATACTATTTATTATGATGGCATCTTTTAGAAAAAAATCATTATTCTGGCACAATAAATGTCTACTATTTATATTACAATTTAGAATATAACCTTCCAGGAATATATCTTCTGTTGCATAAATTGAAGAGCTGTGTGGGGTAAGGCCATGGACTTCAGCTGGTGGAATCTTAGTTGAGGAGGATGGGATCTTGTGCTAGAAATGAGAAAAAAGGTCTATTAAATCAAAGAATGCTTATTTATTAAGTACGGATTGTGGAAAAGGAATAAAGACAAGCATAGCATTTCTTTCTATGAAACTTTGAAATTTTGGAATAGCAGACAATCCCAAGTTTGGAAGAAATCTTGAGAGGTCTTCCAAATCAATAATTTGGAAGCTTTTCATGCATGAATATGACCCTTTTAAATGGGTTAATAATCATATAAATAATGGTTTAAAGTCCAAAAGCTGCACAAGCAAGCCTTTCTCCATCTCCTGGGCATTTAGTTCTTTTCCCTAGATGTAACCAAAGTTGTTTGTATTTTGTTTGTCATGTTAGAGACAGTCTGTGTATTTACAAGCATATCATATATATTCACAAAACAACAACAAAAACAGTGCAATAATACTGTCTGGAAACTTGCTTTTTAAACTAACCAACATGCCATGGAGATTGTTCTGTATGAGTCTATGAAGAGCTACCCAGTTCTTTTATGCAACTGCATAATATTCCACTGTAAGAATGTCCCATAACTTTTGGACATTTATGTTGTCTCGTCTATAGAAATGCTTTAGTGAATATCCTGTATGTGTACATTATTTTTGCTTTTGTCCATAGGATAAATTTCTGAAAGTTAAGACATAGGGTCAAAGGACATGTGCATTTGTAATTTGCATAGGTAATTCCAAATTGTTCTCCAAAAAGATGATGTCATTTTATACTCCTGCCAGCGATGTGTGGAAGGACATGGTTTTTCAAATGCCATAAAGTGTTGTGATACTTCTGATCTTTACCATACCATACTGGAGAAATAATCTAGTGGCTTTAATTTGTTTTAGCCTTATTATTTTTTTTAACATATACTGAAATTTAATATTTGATGTCAGAAAATACGTTAGGGACAACTTTCAGATCATCCCAACTTTTACAGTTGGACCTTCTGCCATAGACAGATTTTAGTTAACATTTTTTTTTTTGGTCCTGGTGACTGTGCCCAGCAGTGTGGCTGCAGGGACACATGAGATGGGGTTCCTCCTCATGGAATCGGTTGGCTGGTGGTGCTAATAGGAAGGAGGACAGGCAGCAAAGAAAGCAAATAAGAATTTCAGAGCGTGAAGGGAAATCAAATAGGGTATACAGGTATAGAATGCAGCAGGAGTGTCCTTTGCATAGGATGTGAGGAGGCGGCATGAGCAGAGGAAGCCTGAGTGATGAGAACGACCCAGCCTTGGAAGAAGGAGGGAAGAGTGTTCTTGACAGAGGGAACAGCAACGGCACACGCTCTGAGATGACAGTGAGCTTGGCTTGTCACCAGAATGGAAGGAAGGCCTGTGTGGGCTAGCAGCTAGTCCAAGGGCAAGAGGGGCTTAGAGGAGATTCCAGGGGAGGCAGAGACCTATCAGGCTGGGCCTGTGTGCCAGGGGAAGGAGTTTGGATTTTCTTCCAAGTGCGGCAGGAAAGCCTTTGGAAGGTTTTAAAGCAGAGGAAAGCTACAATCTGATGTGGTTTCAAAACACCAGTGAGCACTGCGTGGAGAACGGACCAGGGGCAACAGCAGATGGAGCAAGACCTGGCAGGCGAGAGAATATGGGGCTTGATTAGGGGAGTAGCTGTGGAGATGGTGAGAAGTCATTGGCTTCAGGTAGACATGTGGGTCTTTATCACGTTCCTAATGATGACTCATCCACCAGTACTGGGAAAAGTGTGAGAACTTACTGAGTGAAGCAGTTAGAGCTACTGGCCGTGGGGTCCCTCCTGCTTAACTGGCTTGGCCCACATGTCATGAGCTGGGAATCCAGTTGTTTTCTACAGGATCTGCTTCTCGTTTTGGAGGGTATTGTGAGGAGAAGGATCTGGAAGAGGGATCTTTTGAGAGTCGATGGGAGAGAGATCATTTGCCGTTTTCCTTTCTGTACAACCCAGACCATCTCACTGAGAGGACACAGAAGTCCTCTTTGGTAAATGCATCCACAAGCTTTCACTAATGAACAGTTCTGGTAATGTTAGAATGATGGTGTTCCTACTGTTCTGTCTGCCTAAGACTAACTACAGAGTTTTCAGGCAGTTTGCCTTCCAGGACCATTGAGTATCATTCTGACACTGCCAAGGAAATGAATGTTTTTTGGCATTTTAACATACAGGCATACTCATCTTTCTTTCTTTTTTTAAAAAATTAATTAGTTAATTAATTTATAATCTCTACACCCAACATGGGGCTCAAACTCAAAACCCTAAGATCAAGAGTCGTGTGCTTTTCTGACTGAGCCAGCCAGGCCCCCTGACATACTCATCTTTTAAAATCGCTCAGCGTTGCTAGCCTGTGTCATAAAAAGATGCTTTATGCTAGTTAGAACTTTGAGAAACATGGGTCAGATACAAAGTACTTATCCCCTTTACTTTTTGGTCCCTTTTGCCACTGAACTTCTCTCCCCCTCAGCCAGCCTCAGCTGTAGTGTTCTCTTTTGAGTTTTCTATCTCTTTGTTGTGCAAAGTCTTGCTATAATTTTAATTTGTCCTTTAAAAATTATTTCTAAAAGTTGCTTCATGTTGGAATTTTGATCTTTAATTTGTATTGCTTTGTGTTGTGGTAGTGAGAATCTGAGGAGATGTAAAGATGTCCAAGTTTTTTGTAGTGTTATTTTTAGCCCAGGTTTAAAAAATGAAATACGTAATCAAAATGAAACACCAGGTGATGGAAATTTAAAAATCAATTGTATTACGTCTATTGCCTATTAGGTCAATATTATATAAATTCAGTAGGTTTTTAAGGACTTTAAAAATAAAAAGCAATATTTGAAACTGAAGGTAAAAGTCTCAGTGCTTTTACTTTGCAGATAAGGTGGATATTTTCAGAAGCTGGTAATTAATAGATCTCTGATAGGATTGAACATAACCCTGAATCTCAGTTAAATTCTGTTCTTGCACAGTGGACTGTTTCTTTTATCTGTGTATAGGGTTTTTCTATCTCCTGCCAATTTTAGAATTCAGTGGAAACTTTCCTTTGTCAATACCCTTTTTTTAATCAAGGTGCTTTTTTTTCTCCCTTAGTAAGCAAGTAATTTCCAATGTTATTCTTTTTTTTTTTTTTTAATGAAAACTTCGCTCACTGGAAAAAAGTATGGTTCTAAGTATTATGAAGTGAGGAGCAAACATGCCCTTTTCTCCTCAATCCCTTTACGCTGTTTCTGGGTATTCTTTCCAGAAATGCACATATAAATATACACGCACACATTTGTGTGTGTATAAATTATATAGACATATTATATAGATTTTTAAAGGATTTATTTATTTGAGAGAGAGTGTGTGCACGTGCGTGAGCAGGAGGAGGAGTGGAGGGAGAAGGGACGCAGACTCCCTGCTGAGCAGGGAGGCCATAGCAGGCCGCTCTCCATGTCAGCACCCTAAGATCATGACCCTTGTGGAAACCAAGAGTCTGAGGCTCCACTGACTGAGCCACCCAGGCTCCCCTTATATTATATAGATATTTTTAAAAATTTATAACTGGGATTATTCTTTTTTTTTTTTTTTAGATTTTATTTATTTATTTGACAGGGATGAAGACAGCCAGTGAGAGAGGGAACACAAGCAGGGGGAGTGGGAGAGGAAGAAGCAGGCTCATAGCGGAGGAGCCCGATGTGGGGCTCGATCCCATAACGCCGGGATCACGCCCTGAGCCGAAGGCAGACGCTTAACGACTGCGCCACCCAGGCGCCCCATAACTGGGATTATTCTATAATCTTGGTTAACAGTTTGCTTTTTTCTTACTATCTTGGAACTCTTTTTAAAGATTTCATTTATTTATTTGACAGAGATAGAGACAGCGAGAGAGGGAACACAAGCAGGGGAAGTGGGAGAGGAAGAAGCAGGCTCATAGTGGAGGAGCCTGATGTGGGGCTCGATCCCATAACGCCGGGATCACGCCCTGAGCCGAAGACAGACGCTTAACCGCTGTGCCACCTAGGCGCCCCCGCTTTTTAAGTTTTTACGTGTATTTTGTCATCTGAGTCTCCTGACAATCCTGTGAGGTGGCAGTGTTACTATCCCCATGTTATGGCTGAGGTTTGGGTGGGGGAAGGGGCATGTCCGCTCACACAGTCTGATCCCCACGTCCCTGCTCCACACTGCTGTGGAATGTTTGGTTTGACTCCCGTTTTTCAAAAATGCAAACAGTGGTACAGAACAATCTTTTTCATTTATCTTTGCAAATTGGTGTAAGTATATATGTTTGATAAACTCTAAAGTGAAAAAAGCAGCTGGATCAAGAGGATTGTGTTTAAAAATTTTTTTTGACGGATTATTACCCAGTTCCCCCCTAAACTATGAAATTCAGCATTATTCTTTATTCATAATAGTGACTATTATAGTAATAAGTAGAATGCTAATATTAATAACATTTAATAGCAAACATTTGGAAATAACCACCTTTTAAAAAATGTAACTGCTTTATCGAGATATAACTCACATACTGTTGAACTCACCTTTAAAGGTACCGTTCAGTGAACTTGAGTATATTCACAGAGTGGTACGAGTATCATCACCCATACCACTTTAAGCATTATGTCTTGATGGTATGTTTGAAGGAGTATAAAATGTGTTAAAGAGCTGGAGCCCATGAATGGCTGAGAAAGATGAATCAGATGAAGCAATAGGCGAGACTTTTCTTTTTCTTTCTATTTTTTTTTTTTTTTAAGATTGTATTTGTTTATTTGACAGAGAGAGAGAGACAGCCAGCGAGAGAGGGAACACAAGCACAGGGAGTGGGAGAGGAAGAAGCAGGCTCCCAGCAGAGCAGGGAGCCCGATGCGGGGCTTGATCCCAGGACCCTGGGATCACACCGGGAGCCAAAGGCAGACGCTTAACGACTGAACCACCCAGGCGCCCCATAGGCAAGACATTTCTGTTTGAATTTCATTCATGAGCTGGTAGGTTTGGTTGGAGTATTTGGAAAAGTTATACATACTTAAGTTTTTTCGCCTGTGAGTAGCAAGGACTCCTCAGCTTTTACTGTAGTGGCAAAGGGAAGTGTGTAGTTGAGGCAATCATCTGATCTTCTCAGGCAAAAAAAAGAAAAAGAAAGTCAAAAGGAAAAGGTTATGGTGGAAAGAACCCAGGACTCCCAAGTCAGGAGGCCTCCCTCGAGTTAATTCATTACGTTCCTCTGGGCCTGTACCCTCATCAGTGAAGTGGGGATTTCACACAGAAGGGTCAACGAGAGAATGAAGACTGAGCCCTCAGCAGGAGACCGAACTTCCATAGTTCTTTATCTTTCCCTGTACTGGGCCTCTTCTCACAGTCTCTCTTTCCTTGAGGTTGCTTGTGAACGCCTTGGCTCCCATTTAGTCTACAGTTTCTTTGAGAACAGAAGTTCTGTGTGTCACCACATGTAGTCAATGTCTTGCACATGGGCGGGCACTCAGCATGTATTTTTTTTCCAGCATGTATTTTAAATGAATTATACATGTGAAAGAACCATGCAAATACAATAGCATTTTATTTTATTTTTTAAGATTTTATTTTTTAAGTGATCTGTACACCCAACGTAGGGCTCCAGCTCACAGTCCCAAGATCAAGAGCCGCACGCTCCACTGACTGAGCCAGCCAGGTGCCCCACATTTTCATTTTGATTGGGAAGTATATATTTATAAGTTGCCTTCAACCTATGAGCAGGTTACATTTTAAGAAATCAATTGCAAAATGGTTTTATGGCTTTCCATTCATTGATTCGTTAAATTCGACAAACATTTATTGAGCAACTCCTACATACCTGGGACTGTTCTGGGTGCTGGGGATAAGGCAGTGAACAAAACAGAGTCCCTGTCCTCAAGAACCATCTACTCTAGTAAGTAAATATATAGCGAATAGTGATAAGTGCTATGAAGGAACAAAGCAGAATAAGGGGTTTGTAGAGTAAGTGTGAGCCATGGTCAGGAAAGGCCTGTCTGAGCAGGTGATGGATGTCTGAACAAGGCCTGGGAGGGATGCACTACGCAGCCATGAAGGTATCTGGCCAAGACAGTTCCAAACATAGAGCATATAAGCGCAGACCTTCGAGGTGGGTGTGCTCTTGGTCTGCTGGAGGAACAGCAAGGAAGCAGAGTAGTAGGGAATTGGGGGTGATGGTGACAGTGATAGTGGGAGAATGTAGTTCTTATAGAGCCTTACAGGTACAGCTAAAATAATTTACTTATTTATTTATATTTATTTATTTATTTTTAGAGGAGGGGGGCGGTGGAGGGAGGGGCAGAGGGAGAGGGAGCGAGAATCTGAAGCAGGCAGCACGCCCAGCTTGAAGCCTGACATGGGGCTTGATCTCATGACCCTGAGATCATGACCTGAGTTGAAATCAAGAGTTGTATGCTTAACCAACTGAGCCACCCAGGTACCCCAGGCACCTTTGATTTAATTTAAAAATTTTAAAGCTCACTCTGGCCCCAGTGTGGAGGATAGACTCTAGGGGGCAAGGGTAGACCAGTGAGGCCTGTTAGGACCACCATTACACCTAATACTCCCAAGGGCTGCCTAGAGCCCTGCATCTAGGCCGCTAGCTGCTGCATTGACCCAGGTTATGGTGGCAGGGTTTTCTTTTTCATTTTCTGGGTAAAGAAATTATTGTAATTGACCAGGTTTGCCTCTGACATCATCGTATGACCAGGGTCTCAGTTGTCCCTCACATTCTGTTGCAGGACTGGTGGTCTGGAGCAATGGTGAGCAGACTGTGGCCTGCAGACAGCTCAGGCCCACTGCCTGTTTTGTACAGCCCCTGAGCTAAGAATGGTTTTTACACTTCCATCTTTTCTTTTTCTTTTTTCTTTTTTTTTTAAACAGCAGTAGCTAATTTTTTTTTTTTTTAAGATTTTATTTACTTGACAGAGAGAGACACACACAGCAAGAGGGAACACAAGCAGGGGGGTGGGAGAGGGAGAAGCAGGCTTCCTGCTGAGCAGGGAGCCCGACGCGGGGCTCGATCCCAAGACCCCAGGATCACGACCTGAGCCGAAGGCAGACGCTTAACGACTGAGCCACCCAGGCACCCCACATCTTTTATTTTTCTTATTATTTTTAAAGATTTCATTTTTAAGTGATCTCTGCACCCAGTGTAGGGCTCGAACCCACAACCCGGAGATTAAGTGTTGCATACTCTACCCACTGAGCCAGCCAGGCACCCCGCTTGTTTCACCTTTAAAATGGTGGAGAAAGAATCAAGAGAAGCATAGTGTTCTATGACTCGTGAAAATTATCTGACATGCGAATTTCAGTGTCCATAAATAGGGTTTTATTGGAGCCCAGCCACGCTCATTTGGTTACATGTTGTCTGTGGCGGCTTTCCTGCTGCTTCGGTGGAGTTGAACCGTTGCAACAGAGACGATATGGCCTGCAAAGGCTGAAACAGTTATTCTCTGGCTCTTTACAGGAAAAGCTTGCCAGTCCTCGGTCTAGAATGGTCTCGTCATGGTTTGGGCCTGTCCAGCCGTGTGCCTTTAGGCACATTTCTTCTCCAAGCCTTGGTGCCTCCCACTTTGTAAAGTAAGGAGAGCCGATAGAGGGTTACTACTGATTGCTGTCTTCTAAACCAGCCTGATGCCTGATGCCAGATGCCAGATGCTGCCCTCAGGTCTCAGTGAGGCCCACCCTGACTCACGGGTTGTTCTGTTTTCCCAAGATACTTCCCCTAACCAGAACTCATTATTCCATCATAAGAGTTCTGGTACGGCAGAGACTTTTATTAGTATTTACGGTTGGTGTGGGAAATCAAGTATTTATAAGTTAGGGACTGTGTGTTAATTTCAGATTACAGATACAGATTTACCAATTTACTCTGCACTGATGCATGTGAGAAGTGGCTGGGGACGGGATGGATGGCCAAAACTGGGATTCACAGGTGTAGGTCCAATTAAATCAGGGACTGCATTTTTGTAACATATTGAAAAGTTATGATTGTGTAGGAGATAGAATGGAAGGACATGTCAAAAAAGGAAGTGAGTCATATTTATTAATACAGGGTATAACTCAGTTGGCCTCGAGGCATAATCAAGACCGTCCTTGCTGTGCAATAGCTTCCTGTAGTGAGAAGCAGCAGCAGAATCACTGATGGTGAGACAAGATGAGACGGTCCTGCCGTTGAAGGAACACTGGTGTGGGAGCACAACCAGAGGCTCCTGGGGTGTCGTGGAAGGGCTTCTGGTGCAGTGTCATCGAGGTCTAGGGAAGGCCCTTCGTTCCCGGAATGCCAGGTGCAAGAACACGGTGGAGGGGGCTGTGGCACCAAACCGTGTTAGTAGTTGTATTCCCCCCCACCAGGTACTCACAGCTGGAAAAAAAAATGTGTCACCAGGGATGCCCTTGACAATGCAGTCAAAATTATTGCTTTTATCACAGCTGATCCTTAAGTGTGTATTTTTAAGTATCTTATGGGATGGAATGGGAAGTTGCAGAAGGCACTTGTGCCGCATACTGAAATATGGGCTGTCTCGAGGGAGAGTACGTGTACAGTTGGATGAGTTGCAGGCTGCACTTAGCAGCTTTTTTCATGAAACAAAATTTTTGTTTGAAAGAACGACTGACAAACCGTGTCTATTTAGGCTTGAGTATATAGCGTAGCAGACATTTTCTCATAAACGAGCAAGGTGAGTCTGTCACTTCAAGGAAAACAACAGGACAGTATTTGTTGCCAGTGATAAAATTTAGAGCTGCTTTTTTTTTTTTTTGAAGATTTTATTTATTTGAGAGAGAGAGACAGCTGGGGGAGGGGAGAGGGGCAGAGGGAGAGGGAGAAGCAGACACCCTGCTGAGCGTGGAGCCCAACTTGGGGCTCCATTCCAGAACCCTGAGATCATGACCTGAACCGAAGTTGGAGGCTTAACCAACTGAGCCTCCCAGGTGCCCTTAAAATTAGAGCTTTCAAGTAAAAATTAGGCACCCGGAAAACTCGAATCTGCCACGGTACACTTGGGGCTTTTAAAATATAGTTACTGTGACTTTTAAAATATAGAATGAAATGTGTTAACATTTGGAAGATCTGCATAATTCTGTAACCAGTACATCCTAAATGACCCAACACCTGTTGCTACAAAACCATGCAAAAGTCCATCCCGGGCGTCTGGGGGGCTAAGGGGTTTTGATGTTACTGAATACCAAAAGTTCAGTGACGAGATTTGTTTCCACATTGCAGTTAACCTTTAAAAAACTGCCACTTTTCTCGAGTTCTGGAGTAGTATGAAAGAAGTATATTCACAATTATCAGAAAAGGCTATTAAAATACTCTTTTCCAACAACGTATTTTTGTAAAGCTAAATTCTCTTTATATACTTTAGAACAACATAGCACAACATACTGAATGCAGAAACAGATATGAAAATTCAGCTGGCATATATATATATATATATATATATATA
>NW_024426774.1:33391319-33547995 GCF_017311325.1 Ursus maritimus | reverse complement strand
TTTAAGATTTTATTTATTTATTTGACAGAGAGAGAGACAGCCAGTGAGAGAGGGAACACAGGCACGGGGAGTGGGAGAGGAAGAAGCAGGCTCCCAGCGGAGGAGCCTGATGTGGGGCTCGATCCCAGGAGCTGAAGGCAGACGCTTAATGACTGAGCCACCCAGGCACCCCTGGCCTATATATTTTTTTCAGTTCTCTCTCTCCTTCTCTCTTTTTCCTTCCTTCTCTTCCTTCTTTTTCCTTTCTTTTTGTCTTAAAATTCAAAAGTGGAGAAGGTTGTCATAGGGAAATGCATTTACACATCATTTGAATTGAAAAAAATAATACCATCTGTTCCTTAAGAATGTACATCTGATTTGAATGATTGGTTTGACAGTGAAGATTGACTTTGCAGATTCAATTACACGATGGGCATGTTCCAAAAGGTGAATGAGATAAGTTTGGAGTTCCTAGGTTTTGATGAAAATATACTTAAAGCACAGAAGATATAAACATTTAATTTAAAATGTTGTATTGACGGGGTGCCCGGCTGGCTCAGTCGGAAAAGCATGAGACTCTTGATCTCAGGTTCATGAGTTTGAGCCCCACATCAGGGGTAGAGATTACTAAAACAAATAAATAAGTAAACTTTAAAATAAAATAAAATGTTGTATTTACAAAGATGTATTGAAATATTTTAATACCCCAACCTTCTCTGTTATTACCAGATTTAAGACTGGTTTCTGCAAGTAGAGGAGTAATTGCTGTATTTGGCAGCTGCTGGATAAGTCTTGGTCTGAGTGCTTTTTTTAATGCAGTACCTCCCAGGAAGTAAGAAAGTGAGTGATTCTAATGGTGAGGCAATGAATCCTTTTGCAAGTTAAGTGGTTGTCAATTTTGCTTTCAGCAAATTTAAAGAACATAATTGATTCCGTGGTAGATAGATTATTAAAAATAATTTTTTCCAATTTTTAATTTTATAAATATCTAACCTATAGGAAAGTTGCAAGAATAATATAAAGAACAGCCTCTCTCTATCTGTAATTACCATTAATTTGAGAGTTGGTTGCAAACATCTTGACACTTCATCCTTAAATACTTAAGCACGTATCTTCTAAAAACGTTTTCCCATCTAACAATATGGTGACCACACTCAGGGTATTATTTAACATTGAAGTGTTTGGAGACTCTAGGCCAGTTTTTTATAGATGTTCCTTAATTTGAACTTGCCTGATGGTCTCATAATTTTTTTTAAGATTTTATTTATTTATTAGAGAGAGAGTGTGTGCGCTAGAACACATGTGTGCACTCTCTCGCACAAGTGGGGGTAGGGGCAGAGGGACAAGCAGACTCCCCACTGAGCGTGGGGCCCAACTCAGCTCTCCATCCCAGGACCCTGAGATCATGACCTGAACAGAAGTGAGACACTTAACTGAGCCACCCAGATGCCCCCGACAGTCTCATAATCACATTCAAGTCAAACCTTCTCTGTAGAAATACTACGTAGATGTAAAAAGAATTTTTTTTTTTTTAAGATTTCATTTTTAAGTAATCTCTACAGCCAACATGGGGCTTGAACTCACAACCGTGGGATCAAGAATCGTATGCTCTGCAGACTGAGCCAGCCAGGTGCCTCTGTAAAAAGAATTTTTGATGATAGATAATAGATCAAAATGTGATATTTTTTTGCATACACTTGGAAGGAGGTAAAAGAATCAAATAACAGGGGCGCCTGGGTGGCACAGCGGTTAAGCGTCTGCCTTCGGCTCAGGGCGTGATCCCGGTGTTATGGGATCGAGCCCCACATCAGGCTCCTCTCCACTGGGAGCCTGCTTCTTCCTCTCCCACTCCCCCTGCTTGTGTTCCCTCTCTCGCTGGCTGTCTCTATTTCTGTCAAATAAATAAATAAAATCTTTAAAAAAAAAAAAAGAATCAAATAACATTCCTATAATCCAACTTCTTCCATTTTCCTCTACTTGTTTAAATAGGAATTCTCAGCCCTTTTATGTGTAAAAACAAAAATAGGAATAGAAATGATGCTGATCTATGTCATTCTACCATGACATGATTAGAAATACTCCTTTATTAATTTGGATTAAATTATCCACCTGCTACAAAGACATGAACTAAGTGAAAAGGAAAGAAACCTATCAATTTCATTAAAAGATACAGTTCAAATAAAATTTTACTTTTTGTTATTTTTTGTTCAATTTTGTAATGACAATGAAAAAAATTAACAGATTATAGGAAATTAAATTACAGATTCAATGGAAATTAAGAAAATTAAGATATAAGCATTTTTTGTTATCTCAGAGAAGCATATGATGTTTAAATTTTTTTCAAGCATTAGAAATATGTTACATCAGAGCAAAATTATGTGAGAGAATGGAAGTACAAGTTTTATGAGAAAAAGTAACAATGTAAACTTTCTGTTAAAGGAGAGTTTGTTAGTGTATTTTTTTAATGAGAGTTGGTGGGCTGTATCAAAACACTCCAGTATTCAGATTCATTCCATAGTTTTTTTAAGTGAAGTAACCATTTCATTTAAAAAATACCAATATTTGCAACATGCCAGAATTTGCATGCTTTGCAACTATTTTAACTTAAAAATTGTGTCAACATAAAAATGTCTCAGGGAGATAATATAGTTTTTCTAAATTCTTTCAGGAGTCACATGAGCAAAAGCAGGGAGTTAGAGGCAGTTGAGAGCTGCTGGGATGGTTTTGGGGGACCACATTGCTAGAGGTCAGTGAGTCAAGGGAGCATCACGAAGTGTCAGGAAATGAGGGTGGTCACAGGTGGGGCGTCAGGTTGGGCAGCAGTTCCCTGAGCGACATGTTAAGTAGCCTTAGAGGAAGGGGGCAGGATGCCAGGGAGCATTTAAATCTTAAATAACGGTACTGAAACCCCTGCAAGACAACATGAAGCTTTTGGATTTTATATAATCCCTCTTCATAGAATACTTCATGACAGGGTTTTATCTCCCCTTTATTCATTTACTAATAATGTGCCTTAACTTCTAATCACCAAGGATATGGTTGTATGATACGATGTAATAGGTTTTGAAGAGAAACAGAAACACTTCCTTTTTTGTCTCTTTAAAGCAAAAACTCTTCGAACCAGTATGGGTATCTGCATTGTCACCTCGTGGGCCCCTTCGCATATGTTCAGGGTGAGAGGGGGTGAAGTAAATATTACAGAGCTTCCCAGCAACATGTGATCTGCTTGCTTTATTTTATTTTTAAAGATTTTTATTTTTAAGTAATCTCTACATCCAACATGAGACTCCAACATACAACCCCGAGATCAAGGGTTGCATGCTCTACCGACTGAGCCGGCCAGGCAGCCCATGGCCTTATTTAGACAAAAGATTCTGAGGTGACTGGTGTGTCAGGTTACAGGTTAGGCAATGGAGCAGTCAGGTCACGAGAATGTGAAAGTATCGGGAGTCAGCCGAATCCGATTCCAGAGCTTGTGAGCTTGGCCGAAACTCCATTGCATTCTGTGCCGTGGTAGCTCTGCTTCTGGGAATGCAGATGATGTGTAGAGACCTTTGACTCATATCTCAGGAACCAAATTAAGGACCACATTGAATGTAACTGGTAGTTAATTTTATATATGTCATTTAAATAAATGAAAGTAAACAAAAAAGCAGAATTTTTCAGTCTCTGTAAAGGTAAAAATTAAGTTTTACTAGCTAACAGTACAATATACAGGGGGCTTTTATTATTTTATTATTTTTTATTTATTCATTAGAGAGCGAGTGAGCAAGAGCATGAGCAGGGTGGAGGGGCAGAGGGAGAGGGAGAGGCAGGCTCCCCGCTGAGCAGGGAGCCCTATGCGGGCCTCAATCCCAGGATCATGACCTGAGCGGAAGGCAGACGCTTAACCGACTGAGCCACCCAGGCGCCCCTACAATGGGCTTTTAAACAAATTGTCCCTCTTTCTCAGTTAATCTGTGTAATTTATTTAAGTGTTGCTGCTTTAAAATGTTCTGAGGATTTTTTTTTTAAGAGACCATTGACAATAAAGCAAAATTTAAGTATTAAAAAATATAGAATTCCAGGGGCGCCTGGGTGGCTTCAGCAGCTGGGTGTCTGATTCTTGATTTTTGGCTCAGGTCATGATCTCAGGGTGGTGAGATTCAGCCCAGAGGCAGGCACCGTGCTCAGCAGGAGTCTGCTTGAAGACTCTCTCCCTCAGTCCGTCCCCACACACACACTTGAGCATGTGTGTGCTCTTTCTCTCTCTCTCTCTCTCTCTCTCTCAAATGAATAAATAAATCTTAAAAAAAAAAAAAAGGTAGAATTCCTCATGCCAATCAAAATGTGTTTTCCTGGAACACAACTACCAAGAACTTAAGCGGAACAAATCAATCATCTCAAATAAAAGAAACACGTTTTATACAAAGGTAGGAGAGGAAATTGTACATAAAACTATTATCAAGTCTTTCAAGCATGTAAAAAAGTATAGAATGTAGTACACCAAATGCTTGTGTATCTACCACCCAACTTCAGAATAAAGCATAAAAAGTCGACGTCTACTGGGTGCCCCTTTGCTCTTGGAATCCCTTCCGCCTCCGCAGAAATAGCCACTTTCCCGCCTTTGATGTTACTGTTTCCACACATTTAGAAATACCATTTCCATGTTTGTATATACATGTATATAGCTACACATGAAATATGGTGTCGTTCTGCACACTTAAAACCATTTTTCTAGATGGTGTCATCAGTGGAATCTGCCGCTTGCCTTTGTCGCTCACCTTTATGGTTTTGGGGTTTGTGCCCATTGATATCTATAGCTGTAGCCCCTTCGTTTTAACTGTAACACAGCAAGCATTGATGTATTGTTCTTCTCTCAGCGGAAATTTAGCCTTTCCTGTAGTGCTGCAGTGACTAGTTCTGATTATGTCTCGGACACATAGAGGAGAATTGCTTTAACGTCTCTACCTAGGGCTGGAGTTGCTGCGTCGAAAGGTACGCGCATCCCCTAGATGTTGCTACCAGTTCTCCGGAGTAGTTGCCCGGGTTTATTCCTTTCCTGGTAGGGAATACAAGTCTTTTTGCTCAGTCCTCGCCATAGCCACATGATGTCAGACTTTAAAACTTGCCCTAATCGGATTGGTGTAAAATAATACCTCATGTTTAATTCTTTTTAAAATCAGTTTCATTGAGCTATAATTTACATAAAATGAAGTGCATCCATTTTTAAGTATACAGTTTGATTGACATTTGACACATGTATGTGTCTGTGGGCTTCCCATCCCAGTCAGGATACAGAACATTTTTTTCACCCTAAAAAGTTCCCCTCTGCCTGGTTGCCTGAGGCAGCCACTGATTTCTGTCACTGAACTTAGAATTTAACATGACTAGAGATGTATAGGTTGTATCCTTTTGTGTCTGGCTTCTTTTCATCAGCATAATGGTGTTGTTGTTTTGAAGTTTATTTATTTGAGTAATCTCTGCAGCCAACGTGGGGTTTGAACTCACCACCCTGAGATCAAGAGTCTCATGCTCCGCCGACAGAGCCAGCCAGGCGTCCCATCAGCATAATGTTCTTAAACATTCATCCTTGTGTTATTTATATCAGTAGTTTGGTACTCAAGAATTTTTTTAGATGTAATTCACATAAAATTCACCATTTTTAAGTGTACGGGTTGCTGGTTTTTACTATAGTCACTATATTGTGCAACCATCAGCACGGTTCCAGAACATTTCATCACCCCAGAAAGAAACCCCCTACCTGTTAGCAGGCACTCCCCCTCCCCCCTTCCTCCTATCCCCTGACAACCACTGATCTGTTTTCTGTCTCTATGGATTTGCCTGTTCTGGACACATCCTATAAATGCAGTTATACAATAATGGAGCCTTTTGGGTCTGGCTTCTTTCACTTAGCAGAATGTTCTCAAGATTCATCTGTGTTTGGCGTGAATCAGTACCTCGTTCCTCTCTAGGGCTGACTAGGAATCTCCTGTGTGGTTATGCCCCATTTTCTTTATCAGCCGATGAGCATTTGGACTGTGTGCACTTTTTTACTCTTATGAATAATGCTGCTGTGGACATTCCTATATGCAAGTTTTTGTGTGAACACGTGTTTTCTTTTCTTTGGGGTCGATACTTAGAAATGGAATTGCTGGTCATACGATAATTCTAGGTAATTTTTGAGGAAAGCTCATTCCCTCTTGTAGTATTCCATTGTATGAATATACCATGATCAATTTTGTTGATCAGTTCCTCAGTTGATGGGCATTTGCACTGCTTCTCTTTTTTATTTTTTATTTTATTTTTAAAGATTTTACTTATTTATTTGATAGAGAGTGGCAGGCAGAGGGAGAGGGAGAAGCAGGCTGTCTGCGGAGCAGGGGGCCTGATGTGGGGTTCGATCCCAGGGATCCTGGGATCATGACCTGAGCCGAAGGCGGACGCTTATCTGACTGTACCACCCAGGCGCCCCTCATTTTTATTTTTAAAATTTTTTAAAGATTTTATTTTTAAGTAATCTCTACACCCAGTGTGGGGCTCGAACGCCCAACCCCAAGGTGAAGAGTCACATGCTCCACCAACTGAGCCAGCCAGCCGCCCCTGCTCCTTGTTTTTAGTAATGAATAAATCTGTTATGGACGTTCATGTACAAGAATTTGTATGGACATACTTTTTTTTTCCTCTTGGACAAATACCTAGGAGTGAGTTGTTGGACCATAGCGTAGATGTATATTTAACTTTTCAGATACTGACAAACTGTTTTCCAAGGTGGTTGTACTATTTTCTACTCCCACCAGCAGCGTATGAGCATTCCAGTTGCTTTGTGTCCTCACTAACACTAGGTCTTGTCAGTCTCTAATTTTGGCTATTCCAGTGGGAGTGTATGGTATGTTGTGGTGGTTAATTTGCATTTTCCTGGTTACTAGTGAAGCTGGGCATCTTTTCATATCATTTTTTGCCATATGCATTTCCTTTTTGTGAACTACGTGTTCCTATTCTTGCTCATTTTTCTACTTTTTTTTCCTTAATAATTAATTATATGCCCTGGGTACTGATTTCTGTCAATTATGTGCATTGCAAATATCTTCTTCCTGACTGTGGCTTGTCTTTTGACTTTGTTCATAGTGTGTTTTGGTGTACAGAAGTTGTACATTTTAACATAGACAAATTTACCAATATGATCCTTCATAATTTATGTGTTTTATTATTCCTAAGAAAACATCTGATATCTTCCAAGATCATAAGGATTCTTGTGTATTTTTAAATATTTTCTTAAAATTTTAAAGATATATTTAGAAAAAATTTACTTAACTTTTATTTTTCAAATTTGGTCTTCACCTGAAATTATTTATGATGTGAGGGATCTAATTTGCTTTTTCTTGTGGATAACAGTTCCCGCAGCACTGTAGAACAGTCCAGTATGTACCCCACTGATCTAGAGAGCATTGTCTGCCATGTATCCCATCTCTGTGAGTTCATGGACCTCTTCCCATTATTTTTTGTTGCCTTTTTTTTTTTTTTTTTTCTTTCTTGCTGAATCTTGCTAGGGGCAAGATATAATTAATCTCTTCATGGAACCAGCTTTTGCTTTTGTTCTTCTCTTTTTTATATCTTTGTGTCCTTTATATTTTGTGTTTTTGATCTTTATTATTTTTCGATTCTTGTTTCTTTTCCCTTCTGCCCTCCAGTTGTTCTGTTTCTGAGTCATACAAAATTTGCTTTAATGAAAACTCATTTCAGGAAATCATTAACTCATAGTGTCATATGTATTAGTCCATCAGAAGTCTATCTAGGGCATTGGGGCTACTGCCACACTGTCTTCCAGAGTTGCTATACCATTCCCTACCACCACCCACGATGTATAAGAGTTTTAGTTGTTTTAAATCCTTGCCAATATTTGGTGTTACCGATTTTGTTAATTTTAGTTATTCTGTTGTGAATAGTAATATCTCATTGTGGTTTTCATTTTCATTTTCCTGATGATGAGAATATTGATCATCTTTTTATGTGCTTTTGGCCATTTATATATTTTATTATGTGAAGTGTTCAAATACTTGGCCTATTTTTTTTTTTTTTTTAAGTTTGTTTATTTGACAGAGCACAAGCAGGGAGAGCCGCAGAGGGAGAGGGAGAAGCAGGCTCTGCTGAGCTGGGAGCCTGATGCGGGGCTTGATCCCAAGACCCTGGGATCATGACCTAAGCTACAGGCAGAGACTCAACCAAATGAGCCACGCAGGTGCCCCCAGCCCCCCTTTTTTTTTAATTGGTCTTTTTGTCCTTATTATCGAGTTATAGGAGTTCTTTACGCATCCTGGATACCAGTCCTTTGTCAGATAAATGTTTTGTATGTATTTTCCTCTAGTCTCTGGCTTTCCTAATCATTTCCTTAGTGATGTCTTTTGTTGTGCAGTAGCCTCCCCCTTCCCCCGGCCAAGTCTGCAGTTTTGCTTCCCATGGTTTCAGTTACCCAGAAGCAACCACGGTCCAAAAGTAGATGATCCTCCTCCTGACATCAGAAGGTGCTTGGATAGTAGCCTAACACTCTCAAGTGCCTACATCATGCATCTCATTTCATCTCGTCAAACAGGCCTTTTATCACCTCATATCGTCACAAGAAGAAGGGTGAGAGCGGTGCAGTAAAATATGTTGAGACAGAAAGGGGGTGAGAAACCCCAGTCACATAACTGTTATTACAGTATATTGTTAAAATTGTTTTATTATTAGTTATTGTTGTTAATCTCTTACCGTGCCTGATTTGTAAATTAAACTTTCTCAGAGGTATGTATGTATAGGAAAAAACATAGTATACATAGGGTTAGGTACTGTCTGTGGTTTCAGGCATCCACTGGGGGTCTTGGAATATACCCCCATGGATAAGGAGGGACTAATGTACCAACATTTTTAATTTTGATGAAATCTAACTTGTCAGTATTTTTTTTATGATAACTACTTTGTGCGTCCTGCATACGAAAGTTTGCCCACTGCCAAATCACAAAGATGATTCCTGTGTTTTTCTTATAAAATCTTTATCATTTTAGCTTTTACACTCCATCTCATTAATTTTTGTGTGTAATATGCAGTAAGGATTGTAATACATTATCTTTGGTTTTTTATTTTTATTTATTTATTTAATTAAAAAATATTTTAGGGGCGCCTGGGTGGCACAGCGGTTAAGCGGCTGCCTTCGGCTCAGGGCGTGATCCCGGTGCTCTGGGATCGAGCTCCACATCAGGCTCCTCCATTATGAGCCTGCTTCTTCCTCTCCCACTCCCCCTGCTTGTGTTCCCTCTCTCGCTGGCTATCTCTATCTCTGTCGAATAAATAAATAAAATCTTAAAAAAAAAATATTTTAAGTAATCTCCACACCCAGCATGGGGCTCACACAACCCCAAAACCAAGAGTCTCATGCCAGCTGAGCCAGCCAGGCACCCCATCTTTGTTTTGCCTTTTTTTTTTTTAAATCAACACAACAAATATATCCTTTTGTCCTAAATATTTCGTGAGCCTCATAAAGCAGCTGAACTCACTAATGATGAAATTTATTGTACCTTTTGTTTATTCAAACAACATTTACTGAATACCTCACAATTAGGCACCATAGTGATTTTTTTTAAAAGACAGACACAGCCCCCACTGCCCTTTTGCTGGAGAAACATAGATAAATGTACAATCACATCACAGTGTGATATGTGCTATGCTAGAGGTAAGCACTGGCTGTTTCAGGGACATGGGAGAAATGCAGTCATTCTGGGAACTGAACGCAAAGCTCTCCAAGGGTGGTGATACTGGAGCTCAGACTCAAAGGCCTGGTTGCTGTTAGCCAAGATGGTGGGGGGGTTAGATGTGCAAAGAAGAGGCATGAGAATGTTTCACATTGCTTGGAACAGATGGTGCAAGGCGGTGAGTGGCATGATCTGGAGCCTTGTATGGTGTGATCATGAATTCAGCTTTTATCTGATGATAGTTGGGAGTCAGTAACTCATTACTGGGAGTTGAACATTGCTGCTTTTAGTGCTGCAAATGTTTTGTATTCTTAACTATAGAATAAGATAGTTAGCTTGTTGTTCCAATAAGACCTAACTTGTGCATTTTTTTTTTAAGATTTTATTTATTTTTTTAAAGTAATCTCTACATCGAACGTGGGGCTCAAACTTACAACCTGGAGGTCTAGAGTCCCATGCTCTCCTGACTGGGCCAGCCAGATGCCCCTAACTTGTGCATATATTAAAATAGCCCTACAATTGGTTTGACGGACAGAAATCAACTTTTGTTTGTATGTGTATGTTGGAAGCTTTGTGTGACGAAGTATCATTGATGCCCTGATGTTTGCATGTGAGAACCTGGTACACGGTAACTAAGCAAAAATAACTCAGCTTGAGTTATGGACCTATTATTTACCTGTGGTCAGAAAAAAGTAAATAATGGTATTAACATGAAATACCTCTCTTTTGAAATATCATTCTTTTGAAATTCATTTTGAGTGGCTTTTTAGGTAAAAACTTTTTGACATCAAAATGATAAAATGCTATTAAATAAAGAATTGGTATCAGTTTTTATAAGATGTTCTTGTCTGAAGAAGAGGATGGCCTCCTGATATCACTTCTTGTTTCTTAATTCTTCTACTAATGAATTGCCAATTAAATAAAAAGGGAGTAGAACTCATCTGGGTCATTATATATGGAATGGGAACAGAACAGATTAATTCTTTTGGCGAGATTGATTTTCTTGTAGTATTTAGATGGACTTGTGTCTGTTTGGGGTTTTGGTTAAAGCACTGGGAGAAATCATTGTGGCTGCTAGATGAAGGGGGACCCACCTGGAGTGGAGAATCAGGTGGCCTGGGAGGGCAGGTGCTGATGGGTCCGGATTTCTGTTGCTCTCATCTCCTGGAAGTTTTTTAGTAATGAGACTCGGAGCCACGTATTTTGGGTCTCTTCACTTGTATGTGTATGTCCACTAAGAACATGGTAGTCTTCTAAAAACACGTTCCTTAGCAGCTGAGGAAGAGAAGCTACCCCTGACTTTGAGAGCCTCAGCTCATACCACAATGCATGATGGTTTCTTCACAGTCACCCCAGAGCCAAGGTTCTCAATTAGAAGGTAATGAACATGTGGCGCCTGGGTTGGTTGAGCATTGGACTCTTGGTTTCGGCTCAGGTCATGATCTCAGGGTCATGAGATCCCACCTTGGGGGAGCTTGCAGGGAGTCTGCTTGAGATTCTCTCTCTCACTCTCCCTCTACCCCTCCCGCTGCTAACACACTCTCTCTAAAATAGGTAAATAAAATGTTAAAAAAGAGAAAGTAAAGGGGCGCCTGGGTGGCACAGCGGTTAAGCGTCTGCCTTCGGCTCAGGGCGTGATCCCGGCGTTCTGGGATCGAGTCCCACATCAGGCTCCTCCGCTATGGGCCTGCTTCTTCCTCTCCCACTCCCCCTGCTTGTGTTCCCTCTCTCGCTGGCTGTCTCTATCTCTGTCAAATAAATAAATAAAATCTTTAAAAAAAAAAAAAAGAGAAAGTAATGAACATGAGCACTGAAGCAAGATGTTGATGAAATTCTTTTTTTTTTTTTTAAGATTATTTGAGAGAGAGAGAGAAAGCATGAGTGGGGGGTGGGGCAGAAGCAGAGGGAGAGGGAGAGGATCAAGCAGACTTCCACTAAGCACAGAGCCATCGTGGGCTGGATCCCAGGATCCTGAGATCATGACCTGAGCCGAAATCAAGAGTCGGATGCTTAACTGACAGCCACCCAAGTGCCCCAAGATGTTGATAAAATTCTTTACATAATTTCGTTTTAGAAAGATGATTTCTGTCTTTCCATCTGTTAAGAAAATGAAGAAGGTGGTTCAGAGTGGCTGTCTCTTGTAGTAAGATTTTTCTGGGTGGTTTCCCTTTCTTCACTTGCCTTTCGGTTTAGGGACAGCCTGGTTTCATCCATCTCTCCGGGAGGTCTGGGACAGTGATGAATGTCTGCCGAGTGCTGGGCGTCTGCTCATATTCTTGTACCTGGACTCTCTACCCGTCATAGCCAGCCAGTGGCAGGGTTCTGCTGAAGGCTTCTGGCATCTATCTCCCGTCATTTCATTTCGTTTCATTCCTGTCATCTCCCGCTAGTTTGGGCCTTCCATTTGTCTTGCCTGTGTCATAGCCTCCTGAGTGTTCGCACCCTCCAACCATCCCATCAACTCCTGCCCGATGCATATTCCCACAGTCCACTTGGCCTCTTCCCAGCTCGGGGGTCTGGCAGCATGCCCGGCACATAGGAACCTCTTAAGAAATGCTTATTAAATGAATGAATCCACCTGTTGCCAAATCTTTAATGGGTTCCCTTTGCCGCAACCTGACTTTCATGATCACAGGCTTCACTGTAAGGCTTCTGTGTACACACCCGGCCCAGTCACCCCCTCTTCCCACTGCACATCTCACCTTGCAGCCAAGTGAGGCCCCTGTTCTCTGAGCACCACGATGCTTTTCTGCTGTGCTTTTTCTGACTTGGCCCCTCTGCTCCTTTTCCTACTGTCACTGTTTAGTTCTGGCCTTTATTTTTGCTTTTGAATATTTTGTGATCCTCTAACCAGACCTCCTGTTTTCAGTCTCTCCTCTAGCAGAAATGCCCACGCTGTAGACTCAGCACCCTAGCTAGCCACCAACTTAGCATGGAGCTTGTTTCCTCAAATATAAAATAAAACAGGGATAATGCAATAGTAATGACCAACTTATGGGCTCTGAAGAATCGTAACAATATATACTTCGAAGTTATTTTTGAAAATCACATGGTTAATAATTAAATACATTCCAGTTGTGAAAAATTTAATTATTCATAGATGTTTATGGTAAGAAATGGATTCCTACCCTTATAGTCCTCTATCTGCCAATCTCCCTCATTCTCTTGGGATAACCACTGTTAATGATTTGATCACTTGGCTCCATTCCTGAGTACATATGTACCTATAAATAGGACATGGTATATTTAAAGCACCAACCTCCTAGTCATTTTAATAAACAGCACCCGTGATCATTGCCATCAAATAAACTTCCATCTTTGTCACCTGCTGCCTCCATTAGGCTTTTTTTTAAAAAAAGCTTCTCGGGGCACCCGGGTGGCTCAGATGGTTAAGTGTCTGCCCTTGGCTCAGGTCATGATCCCAGGATCCTGGGATCCTGTGTTGGGCTTCCTGCTCAGCAGGGAGCTTGCTTCTTGAACCTCTCCCTCTGTCCCTTACCCCACTCGTGCTTTCTCTGTCACTTGCTCTCTCAGATAAATAAATAAAATCTTTTTTAAAAAAGCTTCTTAAATGTAGCTGCTTTCACATGTCCAAATTTACCCAATACTTTCCTACCTTTGCTTGTTCTGGTCTTGCCATGACAAATTAAATTGCCACTTTTTCAAAGAAGCCTTCCATAATCCCCTAGGTGAAGGAAAACTTATCTTCTCCTGACTTCATGTATGTTGATCACAGCATTCGTCCCTTTCTACACTTTATATTTGTGTGTATATGGGTAGGATCATTGTTGGAGAGGGTATGTCTTACCTTGTCACTAAGTTTTAAATTTGGGGGAGGGGCTAGGTTATAGTCTGCCCTTCTCCTCCCCCTCCTCCTTCTTCCATTTACCAGTTTTTTAAAGGATGTAATGAAGGCTACAAATCAACAGTCAGACGAAGAAATACGTAGGGCAAGGTATGGAGAAAGGGTGTGGAGCTTCCATGCCCTCTCCAGGTGCACCATTCTCCCCAAATCTCCATGTGTTCACAAACCCAGAAGCTTGAAACTTGAAATTGTATCTTTTTTTTAAAGTAATCTCTGTGCCCAAAGTGGGATTTTAACTCATGAGCCTGAGGTCAAGAGTCATGTGCTCAACTGACTACTAACTGAGCCCACCAGGTGTCCCCAAAATTGTATCTTTAAAAAAAACTCTATTTTGAGGTAATTTTATATTCTCAAGAGGTTGCAGAAATAGTGTAGAGAGTACCCTTCCGCCAGCTTCCTCCAGTGATAACATCGTACATAACTATAAGTGCTATCTATAATTCATTTTTCTAGACCTCAGTGGCTCTGTAGAGTCTGGTATACAGTAGGCACTCATTAGCCTTATTGCATGATGAATGAATTAATGTGCTCCATGGGCTTCGAACCACAGCCAAGTAATAGATTGTCATCCCATCCTTACTCCAGAACATTGGTATACAGTAGGCACTCATTAGCCTTATTGCATGATGAATGAATTAATGTGCTCCATGGGCTTCGAACCACAGCCAAGTAATAGATTGTTATCCCATCCTTACTCCAGAACATTGGCTTGCCCTGGCTAGTACTGACCTGTCTTAGGAGACTCAGACCAAAGCTGTGGACATTTCCTGACTCTCTTCATGAACATTTGGTTGACCCACCAGGCAGAGAGGACGAGAAAGGGTTCCGAGATACATGCTCACACCTGGGACTTATTTCAAAATGATAAGGGATGTGGGATGTGGGTGTGTATATGGAGGAATTAGCTATGAGCTGATGGTTGATAGGCCTGGGTACTTGGGGGTTCATAATACCATTCTGTCTTCTTCGTATGTTGAGTGCGTCTCAAATCTTCATCTCAAAAATTAAGCTCGCGCATACACACACGGCCACATTGCCAAAGTATTATAACCATTTCTTAGGTTTTATAATCCATCTCTATTAAGTCACACCAGCAGGACGGATTTCCTAGCAAGATACATACTACCTCAGATTCTACACCGCGCTCTTAATTCATGTATTTGGGTTGAAAATGTAACTGATTATTATGCCTAAAGGAGAAGGTAAGTGTTATTCGTAGTAATTGCCTGTGATTTTTCGGGGAAACACACTTTGATGTTTGATGGAGATTTACATATGAGGAGTAGAGTCCTAGCAGAGCAGGCGTTGTGGTCTTGGATGTACGGTCGGGAACGTGGTTGTTCCTTTGTAGAAAGTCACTGGTCCCTCTTTATCTATGAGGAGAGAACGTGGATCTGGTGCCTGCGTTGCTAAAACAGGGCGGAGAGATGACAGAGAGAAACTGTGCTGTGCAGTGAGGTCCACCTGCTGCCCCGTTTTACTCAGGCGGGGAGAGAGCCGTGTGCTCCTGTCTGCGGCGCGGGGAGTAAAGGAGCAAGGGCAGCCCCGCGCATGTGGTTAGAGGGGAAGAGATCCAGCAGAATTACAGCAGCCTCTTAAAAACTCCCAAGTAGGGAGCCCAGTTCTGCATAGCCAGTCCTCAACTCCCAGTAGCCTTTCTATTTGTCACTCTCCTGCTCCTGCCAGTATTCTAAAGAAATGGCCATCCAAACACAGGCATGAGTAAACACAATAGTTTCAAGTGGGGAACATAAAATAACAGGTATAAGGGGCACCTGGGTGGCTCAGTCAGTTAAGCGTCTGCCTTTGGCTCAGGTCATGATCCCAGGGTCCTAGGATCGAGCCCCACATCGGGCTCCGTGCTCCGTGGGGAGTCTGCCTCTCCCTCACTCTCTCTCTGTGCTCTCTCTCTCTTTTTCTCTCAAATAAATAAGTAAATAAATAAAATCTTAAAAAAGAAATAACAAGTATACATTGAGTACAGCGATAAGAAAATACATAAATCCCGGCCAGGAATCAGTGTAGTCCATAACCAATGAGTATGTATTATTAATCTGCCATTTGTGAGCTGTGGGGTGTGAGCAAATGACTTGTCTTTACTTCAGTTTCCTCCATCTTAAGTGGTGAAAGTAACAGAACCTATTGCATTTAGTTGTGAAAATTAAATGAATTAATACATGTAAATTTAGAGAAAGTTGCTTGGTACTTGAATGGGTACATAATCTGTATTCTCTCTTTTTTTTTTTTTTTTAAGATTTTATTTATTTATTTGACAGAGATAGAGACAGCCAGCGAGAGAGGGAACACAAGCAGGGGGAGTGGGAGAGGAAGAAGCAGGCTCCTAGCGGAGGAGCCTGATGTGGGGCTCGATCCCATAACGCCGGGATCACGCCCTGAGCCGAAGGCAGACGCTCAACTGCTGTGCCACCCAGACGCCCCATAATCTGTATTCTCATTATTGATCTAGGCTGGAAGATAAAAAGATGTGAATGATATAGATTTTTTTTTTTGAAGGTGATTAAAGTGCATGAGAAAAATCAAGATTTGTTTTTAAAATGCTGCTATTTTTCCCATTCAACTTACTGTTATGGAGAAAACTTGTAAGGACATAAAAGACACTAGGTAATGTGGTGCTGTTGATGTGCAGTGTGTTGGAAAGTTTTATTCCACCGTGTATGTGCCTGTTAGAAATGTGATTGGAAATGCCTTGTACATTTAGGCCTGAACGCTGGGGGTAGGAAGGGTGTGACTTTTCCTTTTGTGGCATTCCTGGGGTCGTGCTGGTCGATTCAGGCTACTGACAACTCCATCATGGTGATTGCTCTTCTATTTGGGCATACTTTTTACTTTTTCTTAAATTTGTTATTAAATTGGGCAAATAATACACACACACAGTAAAGCATTTAACGGTACAAAAGGGAATGAAGTAAAAAGTGAGTTTCCATCCTGCATCAGGATGGGAGCCTGCATCAGGCTCCCTCCCTAGAGGTGTTGACGGTTTCTTGAATATTGTTCCAGAACACGTGTGTGCACACACACATTTACACAATCATAGCATAATTTATGTACTGTTCTGCATCTGTACGTCTTGAAGAATGTTGCACGTCAAAACACGGTAATGCACCTTATTCCTTTCCTTGCCCACATAGTATAAGGTAGAGTCTTAAAGTTGCTGATATCAATTTCATATGATTCAACCTAATAACTTTGGGAAATATATTTATAAAATCAATCTCTATAGATAGAGAAATCTCTATCTTTTTTAATCCTTGCGTATTACAAGCAGTGGATCTCATTGTACAGTTCTTGTGTGAATATGAGGGTAAGTGCGTGATATAAATTCTTGCAGTGGGTCTCATGTGCAGTATCAAGCTTGATACATCCTGCCGATTACTCTTTTGAATGGTTTTACCAATTTATGCTGCAGCCAGCAGTGTATAAGAGAATACAGGCAGAATTCTTGAAAGAAGAAAGAACGGAAGGCTGGAGCATTCATCCTTGCCTTCTGTTTCTACTCAGGAAGGCACTGAACTGATCTCCTTTTGAGTGGGAAGGGAGGACTGTGAGCCCAGAAATGGTGTGTAACAACAATTATAGCTGCAATCTGTTGAGCGCTTACTATTATTTTATATTATTTCATTTAATTCTTATGACGACCTGAGAGATAAGTTCTATTGTCACCGTTTAACCGATGAAAAAAATTCAGGAGGAGAGATTAAATAGCTTATCCAAAGTTCCGCAGTGAGTTACTAGCAGAAAGGGGTGGCCTGCCTCTCAAGATTCTCCTGTCTTCCTCCCTGTGCTCTATAGTTTTATGTACAAAAGAAGGACATGGTATTTTTATTTTGGGTAAAACATTATCGCAGTCTATTATCTTTACACACACATGTGTGCACGCACACACACATATTTGTCTTTAAGAAACTTACATTTCCTCTTTCCCCCTCTTTCCCCACCAAAACAGTAAAGTTGATTTCTAAAATCCTGTTCCAATTTAAAGATAATTTGAAGCTATTATGTAAAAAATATACCTGTACTTCCATGTTTGTTGCAGCATTATTTACAATAGCCAAGAGTTGGAAGCCATGTAAGTGTCCATTGACGGATGAGTGAATAAGGAGAATGTGGCGTATATATAATGGAATATTATTCATCCATAAAAAGAAGGAAATCTTGCCATTTATGAGAATGTGAATGGACCTGGAGGGCATTTTGCTAAGTGAAATAGGTCAGACAAAGAAAGCTAAATACTGTATAATCTTACTTACATATGGAATCGAAAAAGAACCAAACTCATAGATAGAACAGTTTGATGGTCAGAGGAGGGGCTCAGGGATGGGAGATTTGTGGATGAAGGTGTCAAAAGGTACGAACTTCCGGTTACAAGGTCACTGGTTCTGTGGGGTTGTAAGGTACAGCATGGTGATTATAGTCAAGGATACTATATTGTATATTTGAAAGTTGGTAATAAGTAGGTCTTAAAAGTTCTCATCACAAGAAAAAATATTTGTAACTATGTGAAGTGATGAATGTTAACTAAACTTATTGTGGCAGTCACAGTATATACCAAATCATTGTGTTGTATGTCTAAAACTAATACAATGTTCTGTATCAATCACATCACAACAAAACTGGAAGAAATAGAATAGAAAACAAATTTTAAAGACAATTTCATAGGAAATAGTTACTGGGATTTGAATTAATATAGTATTTTCTTATGTCATACTCTTTTTCACTTCATTTTATTGTTATTTAAAACAATTTTTTTTTGGAGAGGAAGGGGGTGGGAAAGGGCAAAAGGAGAGGGAGAGAGAATATTAAGCAGGCTCCAGGCCCAATGTGGATCCCCATGTGGGGCTCGATCTCATGCCCCTGAAATCGTGACCTGAGCCAAATCAAGAGTTGGACCCTTGGGGTGCCTGGGTGGCACAGCGGTTGAGCGTCTGCCTTCAGCTCAGGGCGTGATCCTGGCGTTATGGGATCGAGCCCCACATCAGGCTCTTCTGCTATGAGCCTGCTTCTTTCTCTCCCACTCCCCCTGCTTGTGTTCCCTCTCTCTCTCTGGCTATCTCTGTCGAATAAATAAATAAAATCTTTAAAAAAAAAAAAAAAAAGAGTTGGACCCTTAACCGACTGAGTTACCCAGATGCCCCTATGTTATATTCTTATACATTGTGATATTGTACTTATTTTTAATATAGTTTTGTTATAATTACATATATACACATACATATATATGCATATATGTGTATAAAATTTGTAACTCGCATGTAATAACTATTTCAGATGGTTCTCTGTTCTGCTGTATGTTCGTATATTCGTTTAGCTTCATCAAATCAATTATCCAGTAAAAATATTCAGTCTTTGACCGCTTTTATATTTTTATTTTCTTCATTGTCCCTGTTGTATCAAATTTGAATCAGGTTCTGGTCGGTGCAAATCCCAGGAACAATCAAACTTAAATCCTTTTGAGGTAAGGCAGGATACGTCACTAAGTTAATTAATGATGGGGTCAGCACCATTTTTTTTTCCTTGTGCCTGCATGGCCCAGTGATCTGAGGCTCTAGATTAAGGCTCCAGTCTCTGGTGGATTTGAGTCCCACCACAGCCTTATTTTTTTTTTATTCTGATTTTTAAAAAAACCCCATAAAATTTACCATGTTAACCATTTAAAATTGTTTTAAAGATTTATTTATTTATTATAGAGCGAGAGAGAGAGCTCATGAGTGGGAGAGAGAATCTCAAGCAGACCCCGTGCTAAGCGTGGAGCCCACCCAACCTAGGGCTGGATCCCTAGACCCAGAGATCACGACCCGAGCCAAAACCAAGAGTCAGAGTTTCGGCCGACTGTGCCATGCAGGCGCCCCCCATTTTAACCATTTTTAAGTGTACACTTCAGTAACATTATAGGTATATTCGCATTGTTATGAATGGATCTCCAGACCATTTTCATCCTGCGAGTCTGAAACTCTAGGCCTGTTAAACAACAACTCCTCTTTCTCCTCCCCTACTAGATACTGGTAATCACCGTTCTACTTTATAGTTCTATGACTTTGACTACTTGAGATTATCTCGTAAAAGTGAAATTGTACAGTATTTGTCTTTTTGTGGCTGGATTATTTCACTTAGTGTAATGTCCTCAAGCTTCATCCATTTTGTAGCATATGACAGATTTCCTTCCTTTGTAAGGCTGAATAATACTCCGTCGTATGTATATACCACATTTGTTTATCCATTCATTGTTGATGGACATTTGCGTTGCTTCCATCTCTTGGTTATTGTGAATAGTGCTGCTATGAACACAGGTGTGCAAATATCACTTCTAGACCCTGCTTTCAATTCTTTGGATAGGTACCCTGAAGCAAGATTGCTGGATCATATGGTAGTTCTATTTTTAATTTTTTTGAGGAGCCCCCATAATGATTTCCTTAGTGGCTGCACCATTTTGTAATCCGACCAGTGGTGCCCAAAGGGTCCCCTTTCACCATGCCCCGCCAACACTTGTTATTTTTTGTTTTTTAATAGTAGTCTTCCTAATAGGTATGAGGATACCTCCTCATGGTTTTGATTTGCATTTCTCAGATGATTAGTGATGTTGAACGTCTTTTCATACGCTTGTTGGCCATGGTATATCATTTTTGAGAAATGTCTATCAAGCCCTTTGCTAATTTTTAAATTAGGTTATTTGATTTTTTTTGTTGAATTTTAGGAATTCTTCATATATCTTGGATGTTGACCCTTTATCAGATGTATGATTTGCACATAACTTCCCCCTTTCTGTAGATTGCCTTTTCTGATTAAAAAAAAAACATAAAATTTACCATTTTGACCATTTAAAACTTTTTTAGAAGATTTATTTATTTATTGTAGAGAGAGAGAGTGCATGAGTGGGAAGGGCAAAACAAGAGGGAGAGAGAAACACAAGCAGACTCTGTGCTTAGCGTGGAGCCCAATGCAGAGCTCGATCTCACAGCCCTGAGGTCAGGTCCGAGCTGAAACCAAGAATTGGTGGATCAACCAACTGGGACACCCAGGGGCCCCTGTAGGCTGCCTTTTCACTCTGCTCAGAGATTGTACCCTTCGATGCACAAAAGTGTTTCAGTTTGATGTAGTCCCATTTGTCTATTTTTGCTTTTGGTGTCTGTACTTTTGGTGTCATATCCAAGAAATCACTGCCAAGTCCAATGTCATAACGTTTTTTCCCTATGTTTTCTTTGAGGAATTTTATAGTTTGAAGTCTGTAATCCATTTTGAGTTAATTTTTGTATGTGGTGTAAGAAAAGGGTCTGGGGTGCCTGGGTGGCTCAGTTGGTTAAGTGTTTGCCTTTGGCTCAGGTCATGATCCTGGAGTCCCAGGATGGCGTCCTGCATCGGGCTCCCTGCTCAGCAGGGAGTCTGGTCTCCCTCTGACCCTCTCCCCTCTCATGCTCTCTCTCTCTCTCAGATAAATAAAACCTTAAAAAAAAAAAGAAAAGGGACCAACTGAATTCAACGCCCTTTTTGATGGTGTGCTTTGGTAATCCCTTGAAGGCTGAGGAGAACTGAAAAGCTTCCTGTGGCTGTGGAGTGGCCATCCTGGGCCCTTGAGTTCTATCAAAGCCATTTACACTGTACTGGACAGACATCTGTAGAGCACCTGCTAATTGTCTGATGTGTCTGGGAAGTGAGAGAAGGCTGTAACAAAAATAAGGCGGGGAACTGCCCCGCACTTTGTTCTTTAAAAAAAAAAAAAAAAGATGGATTGGGGCACCTGGGTGGCTCAGTCCGTTAAGCATCCGACTCTTGGTTTTGGCTCAGGTCATGATCTCAGAGTTGTGAGATCGAGTCCTGCGCTGGACTCTGTGCTCTACCCCTCCCCCCGTGCGTGCGGGCTATCTCTCTTTTTCTCTAAAAATGAATAAATAAAATCTTTAAAAAATAGAAAAAAATGAAACAAATGTTAAACTCTAGTCAATGATATGCATTTTGAAGTTTTTAGAGGGAAGTGTACTTCCCTCTTTAAAAAAAAAGATTCCTGGGGCGCCTGGGTGACGCAGTCGTTAAGCGTCTGCCTCTGGCTCAGGGCGTGATCCCGGCGTTCTGGGATCGAGCCCCACATCAGGCTCCTCCGCTATGAGCCTGCTTCTTCCTCTCCCACTCCCCCTGCTTGTGTTCCCTCTCTCGCTGGCTGTCTCCATCTCTGTCAAATAAATAAATAAAATCTTAAAAAAAAAAAAAAAGATTCCTAGATGGATAGAGAGGTGAATAGGTGATAAACAAGTATAAAATATAAATGTAAATGAATTTGCTCCCTGTTTGAAATTTTTCATAAAAAATGTTGATGAAGAAAGATGAGAAGACAGTACACAGAGGGAGACTTACCTTTACCTCACATAGCATAGGAACTGGCCTCTTATGTTTTGTCTAGCCTTTGTCAGGGTGGGAGGGTGAAGGGTAGAACTGGTTAGTACTAAAGGCATCTGCTACCCCTTTGGAGCCTCTGTAAACCTCTGAGTCATTCCCAGATGTGCCTTCTACCACAAGGGACCCGTCGAGTGACCGGTGGTAGCCAGCGATTGTGGTGGTTCCCCGGTACCTACAGAAAGGGGCATGTTTTATTCCTTACCCCAGGGTACAATAATATGTAACTGAAACAAAGTTTCATAAAACTATACTTTGCACTCTGATATTTTCTGTTCCAATTTCTGGAAAAAATGTCAGTTTTGATCCACTAATGGGTTAAGAACTGACAGTTTGAAAAATGCTGCTCTAACACATAAACCATGGAGACCGGAAGATTGACATATATCACTTAATATTCACGGCGAACATCGCCATAAAAATCCTCAGCATTTTCAGATATTCCGTAGAGCTTCAAAGCCCAAGAGACCCGGGTTTCATTACGTGTGCCACCGCAGCCTCTCAGTTGTGTGACCTTGGCAAAGATGTTTAACTTTCTAGCCTCAGTTCCATCATCTGGAAAATGGGGATATGAGGGGAAATACACACTTCATCGGGTTCTGGAAAAGGACTAAATGAAGTGGTGTCTGAAAAGTGCTTCACACAGTGCCCAACGGAAAGGCTTCAATAAGTGGTAGCTATTTTTATTAGCCATGAATTCATGAACTTCTGTGTTTGGGCCTCGAAAGAAATCAGAATGGGCTGCCAAGGAATATGGTGTCCCTCAGTATCTCCTTGAGCTCTCTTTTCCTGTTTGTTTTTGGTAGAAGTAACCTCGGGGAGCACCCGACTGTTGGCTGCAGCCCTGAGTAAAACAGTCCTTGGTTCTGTAGCAGTTGTCGGTGGTGGCTTTGGCGAGAGTGCCATTTGGAAACATGGGGCGTTTTGGCAGGCTCCGTCGTGTTTGTTGTTGGAGACTGCTTTGGCATAGTCCTAGGTGAAAGAGGGATGCCTGGGGTGTCTCACTGATTCATCCCTTTGGCATGGAATTCTGGATGAACCACATCTGACTTGGGGGGGTGGGCAGGAAGAGCCCGGAGGGCCTCATTACCGAGGAGTTTACCTCTTTGAAATTCCCTTACCGAGGGATTACTCTGCACCATTTGGATTTCCTCTTTTTTAATCTGAACAACTTTGGCTGCTGATGGAAATAATTAGAACATGTTCTGGTATTTTTGGCACCATTAGACTTTTTGCTCTTCTTAATTTAGTAGAATCTTCGGGTTCTATTGCTGGGAGAGCCCTTACAAGATCCGTGCGAGCGCGCCGCCCGACAGGCCCCTCCGGAGCAGGGGCGGCAGCAGCCTTGGGCACGGCTGGGTGCGGTGCTCTCGCTCCGCCTGGCTGGGGAGGAGACGCGACACTCTAGCTGGAGAACTGGTGCATTGTAACCACAGCCAGTCTAAGAAAATGATGACCGTCACCACCGCGTGCTGCTGCAAACGCTGTTGAGTGTGCGTCGCACTGCTTACTGTATTTACCAGTTGATCACCTAGGACAGCATCCAATTTAGAGATCTCAGCGGCTTAATACAACAAAGATGTATTTGTTGCTCACGTATCCTGTCCGATCTGAGTCAGGGTGGGGAATGTCTGTCTTTCTCCACACGGACACTCCGGGCTTGGGCTGATAGGGGCCCCAACCATCTTGTAGCCATTTAGGACCCATGCCTTCCAGGTTGCCATGGCAGGGAAAAGAATTAGCATTCACCCTTCTGTGCTTTTGCCCAGAAGTGATAGAGTCATTTTGCTCTGGCTCATTGGTCTGAACTGGTCGTATGACAGGGTCGTATGACCCTGCAGGCAACTGCAGGGGGGCTGGAAATATGGGGGAGCCTATGGAATATTTGATGAGCATTACCAAGGAGAAGGAGAAGTCGTATGTGGTATTCTATTTGTTAAAACTATATATTGAAAAAAAAAATGCAGCTTCCTATTCTCTAGGTCTACCAAGTTTCTTTACCAGCCTACTTTCCTAAGCCTCCAGATTCCAAGAGGCCATCATGGCAGCAGCTTTTACTGATGGCCTGGTGGGGACAGGGCAGCTGCTGCCAACCACGGGGTAATGGGATTCGTGAGCAGAGCAGCAGATAATACAGCAGAGAAGTAATGGGGGCAGCCGTGACTTCATCTGCTGACTTGGTGTGGTTACTTTGTGTGGTAGGCTGGAAAACACTCCCCCCTCTGCCCCAAACATAGCAGGTCCCAATCCCTGGAACCAGCGGGTGTCCTTATATGGCAGAAGGGGTTTTGCAGATGTGATTAAATTAAGGATCTTGAGATGGGGGGTTATCCTGGCTTAGCCCAGTGGGCCCTAAATGCTATCACATGTATCCTCATAAGAAGGAAGCAGAGGGATTTGACACTGTGACAGAAGAGGAGGAGGCAGAGTGGGGTGATACCGCGACAAGCCAAAGAATGCCCACAGCCACCGGAAGCTGGAAGAGGCGAGGAGTGGATTCTCCCCTCGAGCCTCTGAAGGGATTGTGGCCCGGGAACTGGGGAATGGGGCAAGAGTGAGAATTTTCTTTCCATACTCTCTTTTTTTCACCTTTTAAATTTAAACCATGTGAATGTACTACCTATTCAGTAAATAAATAAAATTAACCTTTACAGCCCTGCCAACCCTATAGTAGGGGAACATGGTTCAGTTTATTTATTCAAGGCTTTATTTATATCAAGGCTTCCCAAACCGTGTGCTGCGATTTAATTTCCTCAGCCTTGGGGAGTGCAGGCCAGGGCCAGGGTAGCCAGAGCCCCTGGGCTGGTGTCCTCGACTTCAAGAATACTACCCCTGCTGCCAGTGTGCTATGTAAATATTCTTATTTTCCACACGTGCAGTGATGTGGAAAGGTTGGTAAATACTGCTCTAGGTGAAGTGTGGCCTTATATTTTAAAATACATGTTGCATAAAAATAGCTATGGAAAACAAACAAACCAACCAGCTGGGTCCTTGGGGAAGAACCTAGTGATTATTTCACTCCAGTGCAGGAGTCCTCAGCCTTTTTTCCCCAGTGACCCTTGTGAGGAGGATGGTCATGACCTGGCGCTGGCCCGGGGAGGCTACTTGTGCTCCTGCCAGACCCCCAAAGCTGGCTCAGCCTCAGTGTTTCCCACACGAGCCCACAAGAAAAGAAAGCAAGGTAACATGTTAGGAAATGATCTTGACTTCACTTTTATTTACCAAGAAATAAATCACTGAAAACTTGGGTATGTCCACTGTCTGTCAGAACAGTCATTCTGACCCACCTTATAACTGACATCGCAGTTGAGAACCGCTGTCCTCACAGAGGAAGGAGCATTTCATATTGTGGCTAGCTGCATCGCAGGTTATTTTATTTTATTTTATTTTATTTTATTTTATTTTATTTTATTTAGTTTATACAAGGAGCCCGATGCAGGGCTCGATCCCAGAACTCTGGGATCACGCCCTGAGCCAAAGGCAGCCGCTTAACGACTGAGCCACCCAGGCGCCCCCTCAAAGGTCATTTTAAAACCCAAATAAGAGATCAGTTTTTAAAAGATTAGTGACGGGCCAAAAAAAAAAAAAAAATAGTGGTATTACATGCAGTATATAAATAGAAACTTTATCAAGTTCAATTTTCATTTGAACTGTAATATCTGTTGTTCTGTTGTGTCCTGGTGGGTCTGATGATGTTGGTAATGGTGTCCGTTCTTTATGTTTTCTGGAAAAAGTAACTGAAGTCGTTTGTCGGTGTAGTACTATCTGAAGATATCTAAGAGCTATTAAAATGCTTAAAAATAAAATGATCAATTCTTCTTTTGTTCTCTTGACAGGATAATTGAAGCTATCTGCATAGGTTGGTTCACTGCAGAGTGCATCGTGAGGTTCATCGTCTCCAAAAACAAGTGTGAGTTTGTCAAGAGACCCCTGAACATCATTGATTTACTGGCAATCACGCCGTATTACATCTCCGTGTTAATGACAGTGTTTACGGGCGAGAACTCTCAACTCCAGAGGGCTGGAGTCACCTTGAGGGTGCTTAGAATGATGAGGATTTTTTGGGTGATTAAGCTTGCCCGTCACTTCATTGGTCTCCAGACACTTGGTTTGACTCTCAAACGATGTTACCGAGAGATGGTTATGTTACTCGTCTTCATTTGTGTTGCCATGGCAATCTTTAGTGCACTTTCTCAGCTTCTTGAACATGGGTTGGACCTGGAAACATCCAACAAGGACTTCGCCAGCATCCCTGCTGCCTGCTGGTGGGTGATTATCTCTATGACTACAGTTGGCTATGGAGATATGTATCCTATCACCATGCCTGGAAGAATTCTTGGAGGAGTTTGTGTTGTCAGTGGGATTGTTCTCTTGGCACTACCTATCACTTTTATCTACCATAGCTTCGTGCAGTGTTATCATGAGCTCAAGTTTAGATCAGCTAGATATAGTAGAAGCCTCTCTGCTGAGTTCCTCAATTAACGCATTGCAAATCGATTCTTGCCTACACTTCGTTTGATAGAAAGAGTTGATGCTACTCCCATTCATCGTGCGTTTCTTGCTGGGTGAGCACTGCAGCGGTCCTGTCATCATGTTGGTAGGGGAAAAATTATCCTTCCCAGCTGAAGGGATGAAAGAATTTCCTTATAATGGAGTAACTAGGATTGACATTTCAAAGGAAAAGTAATAACTCCTAGAATAAATTTTAGGATCTTATTTTATTTAGGCTTGTCTCCTCCTTGCCTTGAACAATTACACTTTCTGTGTTTGTTTTAACGTATATTATTTGAACATTTAAAACTGAAAGG
The DNA here is from genome assembly GCF_017311325.1 of Ursus maritimus. Taxonomy (NCBI): domain Eukaryota; kingdom Metazoa; phylum Chordata; class Mammalia; order Carnivora; family Ursidae; genus Ursus; species Ursus maritimus. Next base: position 33,521,239 of record NW_024426774.1, on the reverse strand, counting down.
TACTATTTTCCAAATGTTTTTCCATCTTATGAATTCAGAAGAAGCTTGGAAGTTACAGTGTTTTTTGTTGGAGAGTAACATTTTCATTTCTAAATGTTTTATAATCTCTCATATCAATGTCAGAAGTATCCTGGAAACATATGTCACACGCAGGAACTGTTTAACAAATACTTTCAAAATTTGGCCAAATTTTAAACTGTATAATGGAGCTAGATCCAAGCAAGGATAGTATTTGAAAAACTTTTCCAGCATATTTCTCAATTCCCCGATTTATTTTTGTTTCTATTATTCACCTTATCATACAGCTTCATGGAAACTTGAGCATGTTTTCTTTTTTTCCATTTTGGATTTCTTTTATGTCTTTACTGAAATGACTCAACAGAGTATTTCAGAATGAGGAGAGCTTGTATTGTTAGCGTTTTATTGGAGTTCATTTTACTCGAATTCATTGCTGTTACTAGGTGATAATTGTCCTAACATTCAGATGTCCAAACAAGAATATTTCCAACGTAAAAATGATAATAGAAATAGTTTGATATTACAACCCATATTTATCTTTTCTGCTCTTAATTTTTTCCCGTGGGTTTAATAAGACTTACCAGATGAAAGGATGTTTATGTAGCCTTTTTATACCAAAGTCATACTTAGATGTTGTCATTGGATTATCATAAAAAGAGAAATTAAATATTTTCTTAGTCTTGGTTGCTATGTAGCTAAGCCAGTTTTAAGCCTGCTAAAAACAATGAATACGTAATTGTTTGATCTGAGCTTCACCATTTTGAATTGCAGCTACACCAAAACTTCTTATACCAATATTGAACAATATGCCACATTAATCTGGGTAGATTATTAGGACTAGATAATATAAAACTGATGACGATTTAGTGCTAAATTTTAGCAATATGAATTAAGATTTTGCTTTCCTCACCAATTGCCATAAAGAAGTCAGTATATAAACACAAAAAATTAAAGTCATAGATTCACAAATAGTTTAATGTTGTACACTGTAATTTAATGGGAGTGTGGAAGGCAGGTAGAGAAGGGATGGGACCTGGATATGTTTATCAAAGAACAGAAATGTTCATTAAAAGAATATGAGCCATCATCTAGTTCAGACCTTAATTAGTACAGGTAGACAATCAGGGCAAGAGAGGATATGACTGTGGAGGAATTAGGGCCAAAACCTGGATCCCTAGAAACCTACCTATCTAGCCCAGCGGCTTTTTTTTTTTTTTTTTAAAGATATTTATTTATTTATTTTAGAGAGAGAAAGCACGAGGTGGGGAGGCCCTGAGGGAGAGAGAGAATCTTAAGCAGACTCTGTGCTGATCTTGGAGCCTCTCACGACCCTGAGATCAGGACCTGAGCTGAAACCGAGGGTCAGAAGCTTAACTGACTCAACCACCCAGGGGCCCCACCCAGCAGCGTATTCTCAATACACATCTGGGGTTTGAGAAAAGCCTCGAGAAGCCACACTTCTTTGGCGTTGCCATTGCTGGGCTAATAATAGCAAAACCGTTCCTTTTCCTTAATTTCTGAGTTTATGTGATATTTTGGCCATTAAAAGAATCTCACCCCATCTTTTTTACTACTGCACACTGGTATGCTACTTAATATACACTCAGAAGAAATTGTTATTTATTGTATATTTATTGTATTTTACTATATTTGAAATACATGGCATGGATTTATTTTTTTCTTACCTGTTTTGATTAAGGCTTTGTGATTCATGCAAATAATAGGCAGATGTTAGCAGCCCCATATTACTAATACAAATATGGTGGCCATCCATATTGCTGGCCCTGGGCAAGGCTTCATGGGAGTCGGTCTTACGTTCCCAAGGAAATTATAACCATCTCGAGGGCGGGGACCTGCTTTTCCTGCACACCCCTTCATACCCCACGGTGTCTGTGACAGATTTGGGCACAGGCTATTGTTGACTGATTCGGGGGGAGAAATCTCTGTGTGAAGAGGCAAGGAGAAGCACAGCCAGATGTGTACTTGTGAAGCCACACGTGTGAACACACACACACACAGGCTCCGAGGCTGCCCTTCAGTAACAAGAAATTCCTTGTTGGCAATGCCAGACTAAGGACTTCTAATGACTAATTCTAATGACAGCTCAGCTCCCCATTTACTAAGAATGATGATGAGAAATGATAGAGTAGTTCATTCATGAGTTAAAAAAATAGATTGTGGATGTTGTCATTTTCTAGGAACAGAGGCATTTTTCTTTCAACTTACCCTGAATGCTACTGCCTTAAAAAAATCACTTGGTAGGACTTTTTTTTTTCTTTTGAGAGAGAAAGAGAATGTGAGGTGGGGAGAGGCAGAGGGAGAGAGAATCTTAAGCAGACTCCACACCCAGCGCGGAGCCTGACACAGGGCTCCATCTCACAACCCTGAGATCATGACCTGAGCCAAAATAAAAAATCGGACGCTCAACCGACTGAGTCACCCAGGTGCCCCGGGACTGCTTCTTTAGTTGTGCTTTTAGACATTTCTCATAATTCCGTCGTCATGGCACAAATACTTTCATTAGGATCTGCATGAGTACCAGTGAGTCGGATATTATCCTAAATTATTAGGATGCCTGCTGAGGAAAGAGGAAGTCCAAACGTTCTGATTTTACCACACGTGAGATTGTGACTTAATCTTCCATATAACTTGTCTTTTATCCTTTAAAATGGTGTTTCTTCAGATTAAAGATATAAATTACAGAATATATTTAAAAGTGAACTTACTCTTCACAATTCAAGGCCTTATTTATCTTTTTCTTTTATGGTACCATTGTTCTTGTGGGTTGCTCGTTGAGACTAGCCATTTGCACTTGCTTTGCACTTGGGTTTTGTAGCTACTTGTAACGACACATAAGTTCTTACTTTCTTAAAAATGTAGGAATATATTCTTTCACAGTGGCTGTCAGCAAATCACAGTAATACTCTGTTTTTAAATTTTTGTCCGGATGTCTTGCCTAGGTCTCTGGTGACCTGGGAGGCGGGGAAGATGGGGTTACGTTGGATATTTGTGTTAGAAGGATTTCCTTTGTTGGTTTTATATTTTCAAAAAGCAGCTGATTTTTCCTCTTTGCTAAAGAAATGAAAAATAAAAAACTGAAACCTCCTAGTTATGCTTCACCGTTAAGCTTCTGTAACTCCAAACTTAGCACATAGCTTCACAAAATATTTCTAGAGCTCTCTGATCCTATGTAAGTGTACATTCGCTTATGGTATGCAATATACCATCTGAACAAATATGGTGTAAATATGACAATAGGGCCTTAGTAAATTAGAACTAAAGGGCCCTGGAGACCTCTGGTCTCCTTGCCCCCTTCCTTTGCCCTTGATCTTGGCCATATGTCAGCAGCCAGAGGATGTGCTCCCTCCCGGTGGCTTGTGATTTACCTCTCATCCTGATTTGCCTAGGACTGTCTTCATTTTAGCACTGAAAGTCCCCGATCCAGGGAAATCCCTTCACCTCGGGTGCACTGGGACGGTTGGTCACTGTAGTTTCAGGTCAGGCCCCAGAAACCTGGTTTCCAGACTTTCAGTTCAGTAGTCTGTGACGTACTCGTGTTTTGTTTTATAACATCAGAAAGCATGAAGGATTTCTTCTTTAAATATTTTCTTTGGGGCTTCGGAGCCCTTTCTTATAGGTCAAATAAAGAGCAAATGTTCCTTTGAGATACCCTGGATGTCAGGAAGGATGGCTTCGGACCAGTGCATAGGGAACTCAGACTTCTGGTGAAGTTTTTAAATTGCAGAACTTCGTAGTTGTACACCCATTCTCGTGTATACGAGTAAGTGCAGTTCATAGCCATCATTGCATTATTTAGAGGGCCAGATTTGGGAAGTGTCATAGCTGCATAGGGAGTAACATGGCTTGACGCTTTCGTGGAATGTTCTTTCTTCTTTTCTTTCTTTTTTTTTTTTTTAAAGTAAGCTCTAGGCCCAGTGTGGGGCTTGAACTCATGACCCTGAGGTCAAAGCGTCGTCTGCTCTGCCCACTGAACCAGCAGGGCACCCCTTTCATGGGATGTTCTATGAACATTCCAGTTTAGTCAGGGAAGGTGGCCGACACTTCTCTCTTGATTCGGCATGCTTTTATGTGGTGTTTTGCTTCCTGCTCTTCCAGACCCATCTGCGCCCCAAGAACTGGGCCTGTCAGCTCTGCCTCACGCTGTGGAGCCTTCCAAAGACTTGTGAAAGAAATGTCGTCTACGAGTGTGATCACATTGTCCCTTTCTGTGATTAAATTTTTGTTTTTTTCTTTCAGCAATTCCCCACGTAGGCCTAAACTTCCAGATTTTTCCAGGTTTTTTTTTTTTTTTGTTAAATATTTTATTTATTTATTTGACAGAGAGAGAGACAGCCAGCGAGAGAGGGAACACAAGCAGGGGGAGTGGGAGAGGAAGAAGCAGGCTCATAGCGGAGGAGCCTGATGTGGGGCTCGATCCCATAACGCCAGGATCACGCCCTGAGCCGAAGGCAGATGCTTAACCGCTGTGCCACCCAGGCGCCCCAGATTTTTCCAGTTTTTATCAAACATCCCCAATAAGTACTTATACGTTAGGCCATAAGCTTAATCGCCAGTTGATTAGTGACTGGCACTTGATAACCTGCATTTATGCTGTAACTTAAAACAAATTTTAAGTAGCTTTGGTGAGAATCCTTTGATTGAATACTCAACTGAGTATAGTGAAAGCATAAATGACATTTAGTGGATGAAAGCCTGAGGGAGTAAATGTTTGGATCTCACCTACCAGAACTAAGTAATGCTGTGTCACTTATAGCCAAAGAAGTGATCTTGCTTTATTTATGCAACGTTGTATTAAAACTGAAATTAAAATTTCACATACTCTTGTATTAGGGTGTTTTGTTTTTAAAGAAAGGACACATAAGTAATGACAGGTGTTTTTGCTGTATTAATAGACAATGATTTGTTCAACTTCCATATTGCTTTTTAACTGTATGCTACAAGCTTGATCTTGCAGCTCTGTTGTGGAATCCCATGCTTTCCTTCTCTACAGTACAGAGGGCAGGAGAATTTCACGTTTTTAGGGGAGATCAGCATTCGAGTTATAAATCCTGAACTCTGATACAAGAGGTGTGTGTGGGGGGTGTGTGGCCATAGCTATACATATATTTATTTTGTCTTACTGTTTTAGCCATAGCCAATCTTTTGTATGAAACACTTGAAGGCAAAAAGGCAAAATCAAGAAATGGATGTGAGGCTTAGCTTTCAAATTCAAGTGAAAGGCTGTTTTTGTTCGTAGGACAGAATTGGGAAGTTTCGATTTTTTGCTTTGAGATAAACTGCCTAACTTCTTATCTGTATTTTTATTCAGTTTTTCTTATCATTTGGAAGGTTTTAAACTAAATAGTATCAGTCATAGTTGTAAATGAGAAAAATGGGTCATGGTCCCCTTCTTGATAAGATTCGTTTTATAATAATTTAAGGGAAATCACCTTTTATTAACTCTTCCATGCAACTCAGTTGAAAAAGATCAGGTAGAAGTTGAGGAAAACATGTATGTTTGTGTCTTCTCCTTCTTTTTTTGTTTAGGTCTTTTTCTTAAATACATTTTTTTTTTAAATTTATGCACCTTTATGTGCTTCAGCACAAGACAGACGTAGGAACACGCGGCATGCAAGAAATAATTAGCTGCATCCCGCTTTTTGTAATAAATAGGTTTCCCAGCATTTGTATGGGAAGAAAGTTGGTAAACTTCATCGTATTTCATATATACAATAATGGATGTGTACAGGTACTCAACTGTGGGATCCTTTTAACCTGTGAGTCAACCTTCTTTTGTGTTATTATCCCCCAACATATCTCTTAAGAAGGGCACCCCTGCATAGGAATCAGAATCCGATCAAATGACTGAAAAGCTACCACGTGTGAAATCAGATTTGAGGAATTATAACATTTGACTTAATAATGAGGATTTTTATCAGCCAATGAAGTATGAGGTGGTCCTAGCAATGCATATTTTAAAAATTGAGATATAATTCACATAACGTAAAGCATATAATTTCAAAGTGTACAATTCTGTGATTTTAGTATACTCCCAGAACTATGCAACCATCACCACTCTCTAACTCCAGAACATTTTCATGGACCCCATACTCGATAGCAGTCACTCCCCATCCCCCCCACCTATCCCCTGGTAACCGCTCATCTCCTTTCTGTCTTTATATATAGTTTTGTTTATTCTGAACATTTCACATAAATGGAAACCTGTGGCCTTTTGTGTCTGGCTTCTTTCCCTTAGCATAACGTTCTCAGGGTTCATCCATGTTGCAGCACGAATCAGTACTTCCGTTGTTTATCGTGAAGCAGGTTTCTTTTCTGTGGGACACCATATTTTGTTCCCCCATTTCTCTGTTATAGATATGTGGGTTGTTTACACTTTGGGGATGTTGCTGTGAACATTCATGTACAGGTTACTGTGAGCATATGTTTTTCCCTCCCTCCATATATACCTAGGAATGGAATTACTGGGTGGCAATGGTGACACTACGTATAACTTTTTGAGGAACAGCTACAGTTTTCCAGAGCAGCTGAACATTCCCACGATGTTCCCACATCCCACCCAGCGATGTGTATGAGGGTTTCAGTTTCCCCACATCCTCCTCAACGCTTCTTTTCTTTTTTTTTTTTTTAAATAATTGCCATCCTAATGGGTGTGAAGTATCTCATGTGACTTTTTTAAAAAGTAATCTCCACATGCAACATGGGGTTCAGACTGATGACCCCGAGATCAAGAGTCAGATGCTGTACTGACTGACTAGGCCAGCCAGGTGCCCCTCATTGTGATTTTGATTTGCGTTTCCCTAATGACTAATGATATTGAGAGTATTTTCATGTGCTTATTGATTATTTATGTATCCTTTGGGACAAATGTCTATTCAAATAATTTTCCCATTTAAACAATGGGTTATTTGTCTTTTTATTGTTGAATTATAAGACTTCTTTTTATATTCTGGATACCAGTTCCTTAACAGATACATGATTTGCAAATATTTTCTCTCAGTTCGAGGGTCGTCTTTTCACTTTCTTAATGGTATCATTTGTAGCACGCAAATTTTAATTTTTGATGTAGTCCAGTTTATCTTTTGTCTCTTGTGCTTTTGGTGATGTATCTAAGAAATTCAAGGTCATGAAGATTTACTCCTATGTTTCCTTCTGAAAATTTTATAGCACTAGGTCTTGCTTTCAGGTATTTGATCCATTTTGTGTTAATTTGTGTATACGGTATGAAGTAGGGGTCCAATTTCATTTTTTTTGGAGGCAGTATCCAGTATCCTCTACCATTTTTTTTTTTAAGATTTTATTTCTTTATTTGACAGAGAGAGACAGCGAGAAAGGGAATACAAGCAGGGGGAGTGAGAGAGGGAGAAGCAGGCTTCCCGCTGAGCAGGGAGCCTGATGCGGGGCTCGATCCCGGGACCCTGGGATCATGACCTGAGCCGAAGGCAGACGCTTAACCACCGAGCCACCCAGGCGTCCCTCCTCTGCCATTTGTTGAAGAGACTATTTTTTTCCACCATTGAGTGGTATTGGTATAATTGTCAAAAATCAGATCACCATAGATGTATGGGTTTATTTCTGGATGCTCAGTTCTCTTCCATTGATCTGTATGTCTGTTATGCCAGAACTACAGAGAAGACTTAATAGTCAGTTTGGAAATCAGGAAGTGTGAGTTCTTTTTACAAGATTGTTTTGGCTATGATGGGTCCCTTGCATTTCCATATGAATTTAGTATCAGCTTGTCCATTTCTGCAAAAAAGGCAATTGTAATTTTGATAGGGATTGTATTGAATTTTGATTGAGAATGTCAGTCAATTAGGGTGGTACTGCCATCTTATTGATTCTTAGACTTCCAATCCATAAACACAGTATGTCCTTCCATTTACCGAAGTCTTTAATTTTTTTCCAGTGTTCTATAGTTTCCAGTATAGAAGCCTTGCCTTTCTTTGGTTTAATTTATTCTTAAGTATTTATTATTATTATTATTATTTTTTTAAAGATTTTATTTATTTATTCGACAGCATAGCAGAGGAGCCTGATGTGGGGCTCGATCCCACAACACCGGGATCACGCCCTGAGCTGAAGGCAGACGCTTAACCGCTGTGCCACCCAGGCGCCCCAAGTATTTATTATTTTTTATGCTATTGTTAATGCCAATTGCTGTCTTAATTTTATTTTCAGGTTATTCATTGCTAGTGTATAAAAACAACTAATTTTTGTATATTGATCTTGTGTCCTGGAACCTTGCTGAACTTAATAGCTCTAATAGTTTTTTGAGCATTCTTTACAGTTTTCTATATATAAGGTCATATCATCTGCAAAGAGAGCAGTTTACTTCTTCCTTTTATCTCTTTGTCTTACTGAAATACCCCAGCTAGGACTTCTAGTACAGTGTCAAGTGGGTGTGGTGAGAGTGGACATCCTTGTCTTATTCCTGGTCTTAGGGAGAAAACTTTCAGTCTTTCACCATTGAGTGTAATGCTCGCAGTGGGTTTTTCGTAGATGCCCTTGAACGGGCTGAGATAGTTTCCTTGTATTTATAGTTTGTTCAGTGCTTTTATCTTGAAAGGTTTTTGGATTCTAGAAATGTGTTTTAATGAAGAGATGGGTTGGTTTTGTTGTGAGTCGAGTTGAGCTATCTGTGTCAGGAAATAAATTTGTCGAAGCGAGTTTCTAAATCTGTACAGGGTAACTATTCAGGTTGAAGCCATAGAAGTGCTTGTTGATAGTTTTTATGGTTCGTCAATTGATGTACATTTAATGGTTTCTAAGACTATTAAACTGATTCTCTTCATTAACTCAAGTTAATTTGAGTGTGTGTTCACTTGCCTAAGATACAGAGATGCATAGATACAAGAAAGATAATGTGTTTCTGTTGGTTGGGTTGTTTTTTTTTTTAAGGTTTATTTATTTATTTTGGAGAGAGAGAGAGAGCATGCATGCACACAAGCACAGGGGAGAGGGACGGAGGGAGAGGCTGAGAGAGAACCCTAAGCAGGGTCCATACCCAGTGTGGAGCTCACTGCAGGAGCTCACGACCCTGAGACCATGGCCTGGGCCAAAATCAAGGGTCAGGTGCTTAACAGACTGAGCCACCCAGGCGCCCCTGTTGGTTGGGTTTTTTTAACGCCTCTTTATTACCTGACCTTGCACTTCTCATACTCAGCTAGCACAGGAATAGTGGCAGGAGGCCGGAGGGTGGATAGAGGCTGGCTCCATGTCCGTGAGCAGTCCGTGTCAGAGCTGTTGCATGCAGTTCTCTTTTTCTTCCTGGCTTGGGGATACCTGGTAGAAAACTTGAGAAGCAGGGAGCCTGTCTGTGCTTCCTGGAACTGGGCTTCCGAGCGTGTGTAAGTCTGCCTCTTTCCAGAATAGTACTTATGGGAAGGGCTACAATCACTGAATTACTGGGAGGGGGAAGGAGTCATCTCCAAAACAAGACTTTACAGTTAATTAACCTGTGGCATTACTGTAGGAAAGGTTTTTTTGTGTTTTTTTGGTGGGGTTTTTTTGTGGTTTTTTTTGTTTTGGTTTTTTTTTTAGTATTTTGTGTGCATATAGTAGGAGTGTTTGCCTAACAAGTATCCATGCTGTGCTGGGCCCTGTGGGGTACACAGAAATGACTATCAGCCGGCCTCACCCTGGCAGATGCCCTTTGAAAAACCCATCCTGGTCTGTGCAAAAGATCCATCCTTTGGTTTAACCTGAGGGTCCTTTACATAAATACTAAGCCCCAACTTTTTTTTTTTTCCTAAGATTTATTTATTTTACAAAGAGAGAGCACACATGAGAGAGGAAGCACGGGGAGGGGCCGGGGGAGAAGGAGAGAGAAACTTTAGCAGACTGTGCTCTGAGCAGGGAGCCTGACCTGGGGCTCGATCCCTCAACCCTGAGATCATCACCCAAGCTGAACCCAAGAGTCAGATTCTTATCTGACTGTGCCACCCAGGGGCCCTGCTAAGCCCAATTTTTTACTTGTAATCCCTCACCATGAATATAATCATTCTGAAATTCCTCTAGGAGATTATGTCAGTAAAATAATTGGAGAAAAGTTCAATATTACCTCTAAACAGCACTTCCCCAAATGGTTTGGAAGATCACTTGCAAGGTTGTGTTCTGCAGTCTGACTAACTTTTAATGGATAGAGAACCCCACTGGCATTTTTTTTTTTTATGAGTAATATTGCTAATGTAGTATTTGACTGCATACTTACAGTTCTCTAATTTTGTACATATGCCCCAAAGGCCTTTGGTTAATGGCTACGTTTTTAATAAATCTCATGAGTATGCTGGGTGCGTGTGAATAATCTTCAGTGCAAGTGTGGATATCAAACCCAGTGGAAGTCTGACCCAGGATTTTGGGCAAGCTACTTTTGTAATGTCACACATTTACTAAAAATATTTAGGAAAAAAAGTTGCAAAGAGAGGTATACTTTGCTACAAATGTATTCAGTACTATTCATAACAGCCATTCCTAGGAATAGCGGGATTCCCAATTACTAGTGAATGCTTTGAATAATGGCTACAGTGCCTCAAATTTATAGGGTAATGAAAATTATGGCAACTTTTTCATAACATATAATGTACTAATGTTTTAGAATTCTCTTATTTTTACGTAATACTTATATGAAGTATTCTGAAAGTAAATCTCTGACCCTAGTTGGTCATCGGAAAAAACAAAATTTGCAGCTAGCATTAACTCAAAAACCTATCCCTCTCCCCGTGTTTATAGGTCCTGAGTTACAGGGAACATGCGGAGTAGAGCGCCGGAGGTCATGGGTGTTTATTGTAGGACACAGAGCAGCCGCTGGCTGGGTTTGGCCGCTCGGACTGGTCCTGCCGCTCGGAGCCGGCCTCCCTCTCAGCAGGGCACCTCTCCCAGTGGCTTCTTTACCCGGTGCAGACTGGTTGAGTCGCTTTCTTTTTTTCCCTGTTCACATTCCCGAGTAGCATTAGCTTAGCCTCACTATCACCAGGGTTAGGGAGTGGTTTTCCAAGCCCGGCCTCCTGGCTTGGGGAGAGCCATCTTTTTGAGGTGGGGACATGGCTGTGGGCAGGGCAGTTTCCCTTAAAAGGAGATGCGGGAAGTACGGGAATTGGTCTGCAGAGACACGGCCCAGAACCACACCAGGGCCACCACGCTGATGGTGTTGTGCCGGTTGGACGCCATGAGCAGGCAGTAGGAGCAAGTACTCCGTGATTGGCCTTGTCTGGTGGAGTCGAAGTAGAAAACTGATCTTACCCAGAGCTGAGATTGCTGTTGTGATTAGCCACAGTGCCAAGAGTGAATCGTTCTGTGGGCAGAAGCTGTGGCTGGTTTGTGGCTGTCTCTAGAAGTCCAAGTGTTTGAGGTCAGTGGCATGTTCAGTGAATTACTAAATAAGCAGATTTCTGGATCCCTTCAAATGAAGGAGCACTCAACATGTACACTTGAAGCTTCTTTCCTTTGCCCCCGACTATTAACCAGTGTCAGGACATTTTTGCAAAGGAGCAACTATCTGCGTTTGGTACCAATAGATCTTCTGGTTACCCTGTGTATGTCTGTTATAATGGAAACTTCCCTTCCCTTTTGTTCATATGCCATCAAGACGGTGGCTACTAAAATGTTGAATTTTCCAAAATATGTTTAAAGTTTTTTTAATTTATTTCAGTAGTTTCTACATCCACTGTGGGGCTCGACCTCGTAACCCTCAGATCAAGAGTCACATGCTCTTCTGGCTGAGCCAGCCAGGCGCCCCCTCTCAATTTTGGATATTATTTGTTTTTTTTTGTTGTTGTTCTTGTTGTTGTTATTATCCATTCAGTTACATAATCTAATTCTTTTACTTTTTAAATTTTTATTATTTTTTTAAGTAGGCTCCACACCCAGCATGAAGCCCAACATGAGCCTTGAACCCACGACCCTGACATGAAGACCTGAGCTGAGATCAGGAGTCAGACACTCAACCAACTGAGCCACCCAGGCACCCCTACATAGTCTAATTTTTTGAACCTCTTTTTATTTCCCTTGCTTTGATTTAATTTAGAAATTTAATAAGCATTTCCTGTTGAACTTTCCCTTAGACCAGTATTTTTCTAAAGTACCTGATTAAATTGTTAGGTGAAAATAATTAGAATTTTTTTCTCTTAACATCACTGGGAGTTTGGCAAAGGAAACAAGTGCAGTAATTATCAAACTTAAAAAAAATTTACCCTGTCATTAGTTTACTTTTGTATTTAAGCACAATAAGTACTATCTGTTTCCATTTTAAGGAAAACATTTTTAATGTGAGTACCGTTAGTAATCAGATTTCTTCACTGAATGTCATTGCATCAAACTATTCAGTAATTAAAAATATGTAGAGACTATAAATTTTTGAACAAGCAGAAATCTAGGGTACATTTTTTTTTCCACTTTATGTAGTATCTATCACTTTTCATTTTTAGGGCCCCAAACTGATGGCTTCCATGTTAATGTACTGAATGCTTACGACTTAGATTTGTATTATCTTTCATTTTATATAGCCATTGACTGGAAATATCCAAAGGTAAATCTGTTATGCCATTTCTAACTTGAAAGTAAAGAATAATATCTACTTTTGTAAAGGTCACAGAATGTAGATTTTTAAAATATATTATGCATACCAACTTGCAGATTATATTCTATTTAAATTACTTAAGTAAAGTCATATATATGTCTGTTTTGCACTAAATGGTACCTTATATACACTCAACCATTTTTATATCACAATAGTTCCGTTTTATGTTAAAAAATTATAGGAAAGGTTTTTATTTGATGTATTTTAAAATTTGCTTTTTGCCTAAGTTTAATTTTGCTCAATAAACTTGTCATCTCACTGTTGTACATGAGACCAAGTCCTCTCTTCTGTTCAGAATTGCTTAAATTTTGGTGCACATTTTTGCTATTTTCAGAAACCAAGTTGAAGTAGCCTTACATCAAAGGTAGCCTTATGTGGAGAGCCTTACTGCAGAGATTTTAGAGTATTTAATTTCTAGTATTTTTTCTAGAATTCAGAATCTTGGGAATTTCTGGACATACAAGAACTTTGAAAAGAGTTTTCTATTTAAGTATGGGTAAAATATGTTAAGTACATTGAGAATGTCTTTATACTTTCTGACATTTGTATTTACGTTAAGTAAGGTTATACCTCAGTTTTTTGTTGAAGTTTGCGCTGTCATATGATAAAGTTCACCAGTGGATTCATGGCTGTGGATGTGTGTGATAAAGACACTTGCCTTAAAATACAGCACTTCTGTTTTGCAAACAGCTGTGGTCACATTGTCTTTCCAGTCCCTCATCTTTCTGTTCACCTGGTTGGCTGCAGGCCTGATAAAGTCCGTGGAGGTAAGGAAGAAGAGGAACATCTTTTCATTGTTAGTCATCTAAACCTTGAGTAAAAAGCATTTTGACACGTAAAGATTTCATGGAAAAACTTCTGTGAGTATGGAGCGGCGTTCGCTGCTAAAGATAGCAAGCGATTGGACAGATTAAATATGTATTGGTTTTAACCATTCTTTTTATTGACCTTATTCTCAATGGGAATAGCGATTCATGTGTGTGTATGGCCAGTTCTATTACTTCCACTGTGTATTCATAACTACAGCTAGTTGTCATTAGTAATGGCCACTGCTTATCTCATGGAGAAATCAGATGTACTGTATCAAGCAAGACGGAAGGTAACTTGGATGGTGAAGATTGTATTACATACAGTTTGGGATTTCAGGTAATAATAATATTACTGTTCGGTAGCTCTTTTGAGAATGATGGTTTAAACGGACATAGTTTCTATCTTCTAATAAAAAGATTGTTAAAATCAGCTCAATTTATGTGGCACAATTTTGTTTTCTACTTTAATATGGGATTAGTAAAATGTGTGATTATATGGGTCATAGCTTTTCTTACTCGGCTGTGCGATTTATGTGTTTATGTTAGATCTTCAATAGTACCTAAAATGTGCATCAAATATTTAATTAGTGGTTAAAGCTTTTTAGCATCTTTAGTCCTTAAGGAACTATTTTATAGTAAATTAACTTTGTTATGATATCGATGTGTTGTATGTACATCTGAAAACAATCTGTACAGCTTGAACATTTGAATAGTTAATAAATTTTGACTTTGCGAACCACCTAGAGCTGATACTAAATACATGTTACTGTCTGTTGAGTTGACATCATTAATTAGTGTAATTCGTTCTTGGTGGACTTATTTCCATTTGTTCTGAACCAAAACCTCACTTTGCAATAAACTAATGGTGGATAAAGCACAAAAGATGTCTCCTGGCGGTGACAGTGCCTCTGATGGTCACGTGGCTTTGAATCAATCTTTTCATCGTCCTCTGACCTGCTTTCACGTTCCCTTTTCCTCCCTTTTAACTGATCCTCTTCTCTGTGATAAAAACATGGCTAATCGACATGAGGTAAGTTTCTGGGCTATGATGACGGGTGCCCAGAGGCACATAACACATGTTGAATTGAATCAAAAATTTTGGAAACTGTACCTTCTAAATGCTACGTGTGTTTACAGTACCTTCTCAGTGACACAAATGCCTGCCAGACCCTTTCAGTTTTCCTCGTGAAAAAGGCCGCACGACCCTTCCCACCTCCCCTTTATCCCTCATGTCTCTCTCCTGTGCATGATCCCTGCCCGCGCTCCCCACCCCCGACTTCCTGGAGAAAGTGAGTTTAGATTAGACACTCCTGTACTCCAGTGGCCCCTTGAGCTGATGGTGCTTCAGCCCCACTGCCAGAGCCCCTTGCTCTGGTGCTGCCAACAGCGCAGCAGGGTCCTCTCCAGGGTGAAAGCCAGCAACACCTCAGGCAGGCGTTTCCCGAGGGCAGAGGGCCTGCTTGTCCTGATTGTCTCAGCAGGCCCTGACCATGGGCTTAATGGTGAACAGCACCCCTCCAGGAGTCGCAGGGACTGCTGAAGACGGAGAAGTAGGTACCTTCCTGGAGAGCTATGGCGTCAGGGCCCAACGTGTCCCTCCAGGGTCCCTGCTGACTGAGGTGAGGAAAGGGTCTAGTCGGCCCAGGTGCTGAGGCGAGAGGTTTTCATTTATTGCCATTAAAGCTATTGTTTCAAGAGCCGGGCATAAACTAAACACAGTGGGGACCACGAGGAATTCGTGATAATTGCATTTAAGACAGGAATCCATTCGTCAGGTAACACTTATGTGCTGCTAATCAGAGTGATGGCTTCTAAGCCACAGGGTTTGCCTCTCAACTGAGTTTTCCTTTATGTTTTATTTTTGGAACTAATAAGGTTTTTGTTTTCTTTTAGGGAAAAACAATAGCAAATGTCAGACTGAACATGATATGGTTGGATTCTTTTTCACATATTTAAAAGAATTACGAGCCATCGTGCGTGGTTGAAATTTTTGATGTTTGGGTAAGATAATTAATGTTTTGGTAGGGAAAAAAAAACCAGGGGAAGGATTTTTGGAAGCTTCTCCCCCAGCCCCCATCTCTCATTAATGTCTTGAGTTGACAAGGCGAGAGTGAGATGCCTCAGAAGTTCCACCGTCTCCATCGTCTGTAACTCTCAGGGAGGTTCTGTGACTGCACCTCTTCATTTGTGTTAGGCTGTGAATACAGCGAGGTTCTGACGAATGTTGGGCCAAAAATGGGTTTTGGCACTCAGCTAGTAGAGCGATGTAACCTTTTCAAGGCCAAGGAATTTTTGTGTGTGTGGGTGGTCCTTCTGTCTGCTGAAAATGTGAAAGTAAGTGTTTCTACTCTGTTCAGTTCTGAAGAGTTTGTGGAGCTTGAGGCGGGGGTCCTGAGGAGCCAGAGGCATCTGAGGAGAAAGGAGTTTGACTTTACTGAGGCAGTGAGTTCTTTTATTGGAGCTATGTAGGAGAGATTGGACACATCTTCAAAATGAACTGATTTTCAAAAATGTATAAAAGTAGTATAATACACATACTAGAAAATAGAGGGAACCAGAAGAGAAAAAAGAAGCACATACTTCCCTGTCAGTGTTACAAGTCCCTGCCATCACTTGGCTTTATGTATTCCTTTTTATTGCCCCATTTCTCTCTGTGGTGGACCCTGGACATACAAGTGGAAGACATGCTTCCTGTCCTTCATGAGCTCCCAGTGGGCAGAGAGACCAGTAATAAAACATGAGAGAGCCCTAGGGGTAAGATAAAGTTTATGATATGGCTGCTGTGGATTCCACAGGACCGTCACCTCATTCAGCTCAGGAATCAAGGAAGGATTCCTGGAGGAGTGATTCTTTTTTTTTTTTTTAAGATTTTATTTATTTATTTATTTGACAGAGAGAGAGAGAGGGAGGAGCAAGCACAAGCAGGTAGAGCTGCAGACAGGAAGAAGCAGGCTCCCTGCTGAGCAAGGAGCCCGATGTGGGGCATGATCCCAGGACCCTGGGATCATGACCTGAGAGCCAAAGGCAGATGCTTAATCAACTGAGCCACTCAGGAGCCCCATGGAGGAGTGATTCTTAAATTCGGTGCAGGGAGACAGGCCCCTAAGGCTTTGTAACAACTACAGGGTTCAGCATGCAGCGAAACAAGAGAACGTGACTTACTCTGGCAATTGTGTCTGGCTGGCATGTATGTGGAGAAGAGTGTGTGTGGGGTGCTCTTGTGTGAGGAAGAGGCCAGATTAGGAAGGGCCTTGTGCCAGCCAAGGAGGTGGGCTTTACCTTGCCGGGAGAAAGCCAGAAGCCAGGAGAATGGCATGGTAAGATTTGTCCTTAAGGAGGTTCACTCTTTCAGCCAAGTCAAGGGTGGAAAGAGCCTGGGGACAGTGGGACCAACTAGGAAATTCGTGGCCATTACGAGATAGGAGGAAGGGATGAGAGAGGATTCATCAGCAAAGCCAAGAGACAGGGAGAGAGTGAGTGGCTTTTGGTGGGAGTTAGTTCCATTTTAGACTTATTTAATCCGAAGGAGCCTGGGCCGCATCCAAATGGAAATATCCAGCAGGCTAGTGACTGCGCCTCAAGCCCTGGGGAGAGGTCTGAGCTAGAGTCATCCAAGCCGTCAGGAGTTGGGAATCCTTGGCACACAGATGGAAATAGTAGCTGGTCTGGAATAGGATCAGAAAGAAATTCCTCTGAAAGAGAGTGTTGAGGGAAGAGAGGAAGTAACCTGGGTTGGCCTCCAGGAGGCTAGCAAAGGGGGGGCAGAGGAGGAAGGGAGGGGAGGGCCCCTCCCCTGCACGGAGGTGGGAGTGTGGAATGCCTCCCAACAGACGGCAGAGCCTAAGACTGAAAAGTAATCGCTGGACTCCGCAACTAGGAGCTCTAGGCGGCTGGGCTGAAATTGAAACCTATAGCTCTTCCAACACGGAGTCCTTACCCTAGGCAGGCAGCGCCGCGGTGGAGTGGGGATCAGAGGCCACGGCCGACCACCAGCCTGGGTTCTTGCGCGTGGCGCTGGCCTGGGAGCCGGGGCTGGGATGCAGCCCGGAGCTCGGCTGGCGGCTAGTGGCCAGGTCCAGCGGGCCCAGAACTTGAACTCCAGGCTGGAAGTTCACGTGCCTCTCAGGCAGTGGCAGGTGGAAGGAGCCGAGTGGCGCCGCCGCGCTGCCCGCACGGTCCGGCAAACCTGGCTGTTTCCTTGAGGGTAACCGTTTCCGAGGATATTAAGAAGACCGTTGGAACTTACTTCTAAGCACCTGAACTCCCCTTGGCCCTATCAGGAACGATGTGCCACAGTTGGAACAGCCGGAATCACAGTAGCATTTTCAGTTAAAAACCAGGGGCGGTTACGCAAGGTAGCATTGGCACTGCAAATGATGTAGCTGAAATTAAGTGTATTCTTAATCACATTTAGACGCAGGGAATGTGATACTGTAATAACCTTCAGCTCTGTCCAAAAAGGACTCTTACTACTAATAACCGTTAATCATCATGACCCATAAAATCTAATAGAAGAATAGGAGAATTAGAGGAGAAGAAAAAGTGATAGTATTATGTGCAAGAGTCTCATTTAGTCATATACAGCTTCCGGCAGGGTAGTTTTGGGGGGGGATTTTTTTAAAAAATTCAATTTAATTAACATACACTGTATTATTAGTTTCAGGGGGAGAATTTAGTGATTCATCAGTTGCATGTAACACTCAGTGCTCATTACGTCAAGTGCCCTCCCTCATGCCCATCACCCAATTACCCCATCCTCCCACCTGCCTCCCCTCCAGCAACCCTCAGTTTGTTCCCTATAGTTAAGAGTCTTTTATGGTTTGCCCCTTACTGTCTCATATTATTTTTCCTTCCCTTCCCCTATGTTCATCTGTTTTGTTTCTTAAATTCCACATATGACTGAAATCATATGGTATTTATCATTCTCTGACTGACTTATTTCACTTAGCATAATACTCTCTAGCTCCATCCACATCCTTGCAAATGGCAGCATTTCTTTCTTTTGGATGACTGAATAATATTCCTCTGTGTGTTTGTGTGTGTGTGTGTGTGTGTGTGTGTGTGTGTGTACCACATCTTTTTTTTTTAGGATTTTATTTATTTGAGAGAGTGATTGAGAGCACACAAGTGGGGAGGGGGGCAGAGGGAGAGGGACACGCAGAAGCCCCACTGAGCGTGGAGCCAAACGTGGGGCTCAATCCCAAGACCCCGAGATCATGATCTGAGCTGAAGTCAGATACTTAACTGAGTGAGCCACCCAGGCGCCCCCACATCTTCTTTATCCATTCATCGCATCTTCTTTATCCATTCCTCTGTTGATGGATATCTGGGCTCTTTTCGTATTTTGGTTATTGTGGATATTGTCCTGAAGGGTTATTTTAATTTTTTTTTTTTAAAGATTTTATTTATTTATTCGACAGAGATAGAGACAGCCAGCGAGAGAGGAAACACAAGCAGGGGGAGTGGGAGAGGAAGAAGCAGGCTCATAGCCGAGGAGCCTGATGTGGGGCTCGATCCCAGAACGCCAGGATCACGCCCTGAGCCGAAGGCAGACGCTTAACCGCTGTGCCACCCAGGCGCCCCAATAATTTTTAATAAATGTTCTTCATTTATGGAGGTTCTGTGGCTGGCCCACTAGTGGAGGCACCCTGAGCTTTCATTAATTAATTAATTAATTTATTTTAAAATATTTTATTTATTTATTTGAGAGAGAGAGAGCACGAGCAGGGGGAGGGGCAGAGGGAGAAGCAAACTCCCGGTTGAGCAAGGAGCCTGATGTGGGGCTTGATCCCAGGACCCTGGGATCATGATCTGAGCCAAAGGCAGATGCTTAACTGATTGAGACATCAGGTACCCCTATTTTATGTATTTTTTAAGATTTATTTATTTATTTTAGAGAGAGACAGAGAGTGTAAGCAGGGGGAGGAGCAGAGGGAGAAGGAGAGAGAGTCACAAGCAGACTCCATGCTGATCGAGGAGCTCAACCTCATGACCCCGAGATCACAACCTGAGCTAAAACCAAGATCGGACACTTAACTGACTGTCATCCAGGCACCCCTACCAATAATGAAAAAAAACACCTTTGCAGGAAGTACCTGGCTGGGTCAGTTGGTAGAACATGTGACTTTTGATCTCAGGGATGTGAGTTCAAGTCCCACATTGGGTGTAGAGCTTACTTTAAAAAAAAAAAACAACCCACACATTTGCAGTGATTCATTGTCTCGTTTGTCCCCCTTCTGATCAAAAGGAAGCATTTATTTTTAAAACTCTTTATTAATTTTTAAAATTGTGTATAAATTATAACAAATGTAAATAATGTGAGAATATATAGAATGAAAAGTAAAAGTTTTCTCTGTTCTAAACTGAACCCAATAGGCACCCACTGATAGTGGTTTCTTGTGTAATATTTTAGATCTTTTTCTATAATAGCATGTATGTATTTGACTACTAATAGATTAAGAAAGTGCAGTAACAGTGGCAGAAAGGTGGAAATAACTCATGTCCATTAATGGATGAATGGATAGACAAAATGGGAGGGGGGCGGTATACACACACACACACACACACACACACGACTCATACTCAGCCTTACAAAAGAATTAATTTCTGATTCATGCTACAGCATGGATGAACCTTGAAAACATACTAAGTGAAATAAGCCAGACGCAAAAGGACAAATATTGTATGGTTCCACTTATGTGAGGTGCCTAGAATATACAAGTTCATGGAGACAGAAAGCAGAATAGAGGCTACCAGGAGCTTGGGGTGGCGGGACTGGAGAATAATTGTTTAATGGGCATGGAGTTTCTGTTTGGAATGATGAAAATTTCTGGAAATGCATGGTGTAATGTTTGTGCAACATTTTGAATGTAATTAATGCCACTGAATTATACACTTAAAATGGTTAAAATGGTAAAATTTTATGTATATTTTGCCATGATAAAAAAAGAAAAGCACAGCGGGTATGTAATTTTCACATTTACTCCAAACACTCAGAAATGATATGATATGTGATAAAAATATTTTTTAAATGTAGTTACACTTGACAGCTTGAAGTTTGTATCAGTCACCTTGGACTAAGTAATGCAGTGCCAACCAGCAACCCTCCAAATCTTAATTTCTTAGAACCACAAAGGTTTGTGTTCTGCTCACATTGCGTGTTTTTCACAGGTTGGCCGTGACTCGGTCCCACATCCTCTTCGTTCCAGGTTCCAGGATGAAGAAGCTGCCTTCATCGGTGATGTTGCTATTCTTGTGTCAGAGGAAAAAGAGAAGACGGTGGAAGCAGGCAGGCTCTTAAGACTTCTCCTGGGCGGGGTGGGGGGTTGCTGTGTGGCTCAGTCGGTTGAGTTGGTTGACGCTTGGTTTCTGCTCAGGTCCTGATCTCATGGGTGGTGGGATTGAGCCCCCCATGGGGCTCCACGCTCAGCGGGAGTCTGCTTGGGATTCTCTCCCTTTGCCCCTCCCCCTGCTTGTGCTCGCCACTCTCTCTCTCTGAAATAAAAAATAAAAAAGATTTCTACTGGGAAGTGGCACACTTCATTTTTATTCACATCTCACTGACAAAGCTAATGACTTGACCCATTTTTTTTTGTACTTGACCCTTTTTTTTAACACAAAAAGTAACTTCCAGATGATTTAAAAATCAGAGTGTGAAAACAAAACTTGAAAACTATTAAAGGGAAAGTATTTTTAAAAATACAAAAAAGGAGAAAAACAATAAGAAAAAATAAATTTAACATCAAAATGTAAAACTTTTATAATGAAAGTCACCATCCACAAATTAAAAGACAACAGTCTAAGTAAGAGAAAGGAAACATTTGTAATAGATGTATCTTAGTATATTAGACAAGACTGACTTGTGAAATAATCAAAGACAACCTTTTCAATTTTTGCTCCAACCTTCCTTTAAAAATTTCAATGGGGTGATCTATTTCTGCTCCCAGATTAAAAACTCTGGAAGCTCTGAGAGTTTTCCATTCATTCTTTTTTTTTTTAAGCTTTTATTTATTTAATTGACAGAAAGGGAGACAGCCAGCAAGAGAGAGAACACAGGCAGGGGGAGTGGGAGAGGGAGAAGCAGGCTCCCAGCAGAGCAGGGAGCCCGATGCAGGGCTCGATTCCAGGACCCTGGGATCACGCCCTGAGCCGATGGCAGATGCTTAACAACTGAGCCACCCAGGCGCCCCTCCATTCATTCTTAGATAACAAAAAGTCTTGGAGTCATTTTAAGGCATAAACCTAGTCTCAATTTAGAAATATTACCCATTCAGAATCTCAATTAAAACTTTGAACTTGGGGCCCCTGGCTGGCTCAGTCAGTGGAGCGTGCAGCTCTTGATCTCGGGGTTGCTCCCCTCCTGCTGGGTGTGGAAATTGCTTAAAAACAGAATCTTAAAAAAAAAAAAAAATCCCAACTTCGAACTTGATTTAATGTAAAAAATTTTTCCTTCCTCCAACTTAGATCTGCTTTGGGTGGGCAGCCTGCAGTAAGAAAGAAGGGGGCGGTTGGTGTTTTTGCCTAGGTCATTGTCTTGGGCTCTCTCAACGCCTCCAGACCCGCCCCCGTGAGCCTGGGTTCTTATCTTTCCATGGCCCAGAGGTAGGAAGGAGGGAATGTTAAGTGGATAGCACCATCTGTCATAACCTGGCCTTTAACAATGGGCTTGAGAGTTTATTTTATTTTATTTTTTATTTTTATTTATTAATTTTTTATTATGTTCGGTTAGCCACTGTATAGTACATCATTAGTTTTTGATGTAGTGTTCAATGATTCATTAGTTGCGTATAACACCCAGTGCTCATCATAACACGTGCCCTCCTTAGCACCCATCACCCTATTGCCCCATCCCCCCACCCCCTTCTCCTCTGAAACCCTCAGTTTACTTCCCAGAGTCCAGAGTCTTTCATGGTTTGTCTCCCTCTCTGATTTCTCCCCCTTCAGATTTCCCTCGCTTTCCCTGTGGTCCTCTGTGCTATTGCTTATGTTTCACATATGAGTGAAACCATAGGATAATTGTCTTTCTCTGCTTGATGTACTTCACTTAGTATAATTCCCCCCCAGTTCCATCCATGTCGATGCAAATGGTGGGTATTCATCCTTTCTGATGGCTGAGTAATATTCCATTGTATATATAAACCACATCTTCTTTATCCAGTCATCTGTTGAAGGGCATCTCGGGTCCTTCCACAGTTTGGCTATTGTGGACCTTGCTGCTATAAACATTGGGGTGCATGGGACCCTTCTTTTCACTACATCTGCATCTTTGGGGTAAATACCTAGTAGTGCAATTGCTGGGTGGTAGACAGAGTTTAAAGCATGTTTGTTTTCTCTCGGGGACACTTTCGTGGGCTCTTAGGAGATTCTCTTTAGGGTCCTCTTCCCTGCAGGTCCTTCCACCCTGACAGATGTGTTCTGTTTTGAGTGGTTGCTTGTATGTCCTTCCAGCCCCTAGGGGCTTCACCTCTAGCTTCTTGGTCCTGGGTCCCCTTTGCTCCTTTAAAGTAGCCCCATTGAACAGGACCACAGCCACCCATGCCCGCTCTCTCTACATTGCCTTCATTTTGTTCATGGAAACACTCATGCATCCTTTTCCCCTGAAGAACTCAGAGAATAGGGAGCCAAAGAGTGGCATCTCTTGGCTCTGCCATCCAAGCCAATCTGAGCGATTCATTCTCAGGCCTGCTCTCTGGGTTTCCCAGACAGGAGTCAGATGCTGCTTCTCAGAGACCCCCAACTGTAGGAACACAGCCAGTGAGCTCCATGAGTGGTGTTATTATTTTTGTTCTTTAATAATTTTTTTCTTTAAAGATTTTATTTATTTATTTGAGAGAGAGAGAAAGAACGAGCAGGGGAGGGAGGGTGGGCAGAGGGACAAGCAGACTTCCCGCTGAGCGTGGAGCCAGATACGGGGCTCGATCCCAAGACCCTGAGATCATGACCTGTGTCGAAGGCAGATGCTTAACTGACTGAGCCACGCAGGTGGCCCTCTGTGAGTGGTGTTATAGTGAGAAGCCCATTCTCTCTAGGATTGAGGCAAAGGAGGAAGCAGCTCTGTACCTTCTGCTGAGATGGGACGGGGACTATTCCTTGTAGGGCAACAAGTCTCTGAAGAAATCTCATCAGAAATTTCTCTTCTCTCTCCACACTCTGACCCTTCTATTATTCTTGCCTTGGCTGAGGGTTCTAGTTTTCTGAAATTTCCTTTGTAAATTCTGCATATGGAGAGCAAGTCTCATGGCCACTTTGGTATTTGGTATGGAACATATCAGTAGTTCTGACTGAAGGTTAGAACTGAAGCAGGAAGAGCCCTATTTTAACATCCTGTGATACAGAGAACTAGAGTAGAGAACTTCTACAAATCAAAAAGAAAGAGACAACCTAGACTTTTTTAAATGGGCGAAGGATATGAACAGGCAATTCAAAAGGATGAACCTTACATACAGGGCAATGAGCACTGAAAAGACACTGAGGACGAGACATTTCCCATCCTGCTCCCAGAGGTCAGGGCAGCCCTTGTCTCTCCTCTTTGGGGTGGCAAGTATTGTTCATGGTGCCATATGTCAGAAATTCCTTTCCCATTTTTCTGGGGAGCTCTGGGATCCTACTGCAAGCAGGAGTCCTGTTGGCCCAGAGTCCCCAGAATGAGCTCCCTGTCCTGCCCCCCAGGACATATGGGAAGCTTCCCCCCGCCCCCGTCTCCCATCCTTTGTGTGCCCATCTGTAGCTTGTTGGCAGCTTGTGGATCCCCTCACCTGCAGAGAAGAAGGGATAAACTTATTTTTGCAAATTGTATCCTTCTGAGGCTATTTCAGAATTAATAATCAGGCCGCATGTGTCAAAAATACCCAGAGCTTTAAACTGTAATGGGGTTTCCTTTGGAAGCAGCTGCTACATTTCTTGGACTCTTCCTGTGTTTTTTGTCCCTAAAGGATTGGCTTCTGTTGGAGGATTTTTATTTATTTAATCAGGGGGGTTATAATCATTATCAAAGCCATTCTGAGTCTTTCATAATGTTGTGTGTCTCAAAAACTCATGGTAGGACTTAGGTTTGTCGTGGCTGTTGGAAACTGAACCCTGACTCCCAGGGCTTTTCCTGAGGGGCTGTCTTCTCACCTCTGAGCAAAATGAGGGCTGCCTGCCAGAATTTTGCAGGCAGCCGTGACGATGAGCACCGATTGCAGAGTCCAACTCCAAAGTGTTGTTACCTTGCCTTGAGTTTAAAGACAACATCTGCCTCTTGGAGCTGTCGTGAGAATTACAGGACCGGATGTGCGTGAGGGTGAGTATAGGGGCTTACAAACGTGAGATTTCCTAATACCGAGCACAGTCAGCTGCAGCATCTTAAAAGTAGATTCTTTCTTTTTAACTCTATTATTACATGAGTTCAGATTCATGAAAGAATTTTGAAAATACAAGCAAGTAGAAACAGGAAGATGCTGGGTCCCACCATTCGGAGCAACCACATAACTCTGATTCACGCGCCCTTGTAGTCATTATTCCGTGCAAAGGCCTGGGCTATTTTTTCCCACTGTTGGAAGCATGCAGAAAAATAAGATGTTGTGTGTTGCATATAAACCTACTAGCACAAAACCTTCTCACATTGTTTCTGTCTTTGTAAACCTAGGGTTGTTTTTTTTTTTCTAATTAAAGTTTTTGGTTATAAAACCATGGTTCCAAAGCTGAAACTGTATCATAGCTGGGTGTGTATATGAAAGTGGCAACCCCTTTCCTCCCCCACCTGGTTCCCTGCTTCTAACCATTTTATTTGTTGGTGATTTGCTTTCCGGTGCTTGTATAATTAGCATTTTCCCTTCCTTCCCACATGAAAAGTTAACACACTGTATGTCTGTACCTTGCTGTGTTTTCATTGAACAGTATATCCTGGAGACCATTCCATGGCAGTGGAGTTTTTCCTCATTGCTTTTTATGGCATCGTGTGGCTGTATTTTAGTCCATTCAGCCAGTTTCCTAAACAATGGACATTTAGGTCCTTTTCAGTTTTGTACTATTACAAATAATACCACAATGAATGACCCTGTGTAAACGTTATTTTTTTAACAAGATTTTATTTATCTATTTGAGAGAGAGAGAGAGAGAGCATGAACAGGGGGGAGGGGTAGAGGGAGAGGGAGAAGCAGACTCCCCACTGAGCAGGGAGCCCGACGTGGGGCTCGATCCCAGGACTCTGGGATCATGATCTGAGCTGAAGGCAGACGCTTAACCCACTGAGCCACCCAGGCGCCCATAAATGTAATTTTTAATGGTTACAGAGTATGCCTAACTTCACCTGTCCACCACTTTTTAAAGCTTGCCTCAAACCCCATCTTCTGTCTTCCTGCTCTGAATTCTCTCTGCCTCATTCTGAGTTATACTTTGATGATCCCAACCTCAGTCTCCCCTACCCTGAGGCCTAGACATGGGCTCTCCAGGATTAGAATCTAAGCTTCCCCGGGGTCTCAAACTGGTTCTTCTGCAGCACTCATTACTCCCCTATGCGGGACCCAGATTGAAATGCCTGCGGGAACCCACCGATCTCCCACCCCTTCCTTGCCTAGTTTCTTTCTGGAGCAATTTGAAGAGTTTATACCACAGTTTATCATTCCTTGACTGTTTTTGCTTGTTTGCTTGGTTTTACTTTTTGTTATGAAAATTTCAAACAGGAAAAGAAAATGAATCAGACAGTGAAAACACAATACCTTCCTTCAAATAGATTAAAAAATTGCTAACATTTTGCCATATTTGATTCATCCGTGTATATTTTTCCAAGCTATTTTAATTTTTTTTTTTAGGTCGGCTGCATGCCCAACATGGGGCTTGAACTCACAATCCTGAGATTGAGAGTCGCATGCTCTACCGACTGTCAGCCAGGCACCCCCTGAGCTATTTTAAAGAAAATTATAGACATCATGATGCCTCATATCTAAATACTTCCACATACAATACAAAAAGTAAGGACATTCTCCAAAAAAACATCATTACAACCTTTCAATAATAAACAGTAATTTTTAAAAAGTAGACTAAGTCTCTAGTTTCTAACACCCAGTATTTATTCAAATTTCCCTGGTTGTTCCAAAATTTTATTTATTTATTTATTTATTTATTTATTTATTTATTTATTTATTAAGATTTTATTTATTTATTTGACAGAGAGAGAGAGACAGCCAGTGAGAGAGTGAACACAAGCAAGGGGAGTGGGAGAAGAAGAAGCAGGCTCCCAGTGGAGGAGCCCGATGTGGGGCTCGATCCTAGGACTCTGGGATCACACCCTGAGCCGAAGGCAGACGCTTAACGACTGAGCCACCCAGGCACTCCTATAATTTATTTTTTAAACCAGGATCCAATCAAGTACCACAGACTGCATTTGGTTGGTATGTCTTTTTTTATTTAAAGCAGGTCCCTCTCATTCCCCTGTTTCTTTGTCATCAAATTGAAGAGACTTGGCCTCTTGTCTTGTGACAATGTCCCAGATCCTGGTGACCTTGTTCCTTTTATGCTGTTTCTTTGTCTACTTTTTTTTTTTCAAGTTTTGTTCACTCTGTGTAGTTTCTTTTGGTTTTGATCTCTTTCCCACAAGAGGTTTTCCTCTAATGAATCCTGGGTTGATTGGAATCCCTGCCAATTGCTGATTGTTTACCTTACTGCAGGTCTTGTAATTATCAGCTGGATCCTATCCTTAGATGTCCCCTGATGTCAGTAAATCTCATTCCCTAAGAAGATGCATCCAATTTCCTGCCTGGAGGGTGTACACCTGAGAGCCAGTGGGAAGAAGGACTTGGGGTTTTCAACATTCGACACTTAAACATCCTTCAGTTTCCCTGTGTTCCAACTGAAAACCTGGGTCTTGTTTCTCAGACCAGAGGCCCTCTATTCTCTCCAGATAATAGACCCTGGTGTTCAGCTAGAGTAGGTAGAGGGGAGACCACCACCCAGGGAAGGGATCTGGGGGTCTAAATGATTTTTTAAAAAAATTTTAAAGTAATCTCTACACTTAACATAGGGCTGGAACTCATGATCCCAAGGTCAAGAGTCGCATGCTTTACCAACTGAGCCAGCCAGGCGCCCCTCCAACTGCTTCTTCTTCTTCTTCTTTTTTTTTTTAAGATTTTATTTTTTTACCTGAGAGAGAGACAGCACAGAGGGAGAGGAGAAGCAGACCCACTTGGCAGAGAGCCTGATGTGGGGCTCTATGCCAGGACCCCAGGATCACAACCTGAGCCGAAGGGAGATGCCCAACCGACTGAGCCACCCAGGTGCCCTCCAACTGCTTCTTACGCAGCTTTTCCACCAATCCTGTTTTTGGCTCTACTTTCACTGTTATTACCCACGGTACCTGTTGCTGCCAGTCCCCTGAGCTTTTGGGGTGTGCTGTAAAAGGGATTCCCATTTGTTTGTTTTTTTCTACCTGCTGGCTTAATTTCGGCTTTCTTGGAACTGCCTAAATCACTCCGCACTTCTCCATGTGCTTTCTGGCTTCCAAAATATGGGTGCTGCCATCCCCTCTTCTGTCTCCTCTTCAC
Source organism: Ursus maritimus (assembly GCF_017311325.1). Lineage (NCBI taxonomy): Eukaryota > Metazoa > Chordata > Mammalia > Carnivora > Ursidae > Ursus > Ursus maritimus. The sequence continues at coordinate 33,493,301 of NW_024426774.1, read as the reverse complement.
CCTTGTGGGTTTGCATCCTTGCCAAATCCCTTCACTGATGCTTTAGAGGCGTGGAAGGAGGGAGCAGGTGTAATACATGTGTCTGTCCACCAGCTTTATCCAGTGTTTGATTTAGAAAAATGCTTGATGGGTCTGATGAGCATTTTGGTTGTGGAAGACTTGCCCCCAGCCATAGCAGGGCCCCTGGGTATTCAGATAATAGGTGAAGGCAATGCGCAGAGGAAGCTGAATTGCCCGGGATTGCACTGAAGAGAGTTTTGAGAGAATTCTTCAACGACTGGAGCTCCAGCAGTAACCTTGTGTAAAGAAGTAACCTTGAGGAGGGCACAGAAAGACAGGAGTCTGGGTCTAATAATACCATGAAGCTCCCATAACAGTTCTGCACTATTAACCTCTGGACTTTTTTTTTTTTTCATTTTTACTGTACATAAGAAAATTATTTGTTTCCCCCCCATTTTATCATAATAATCACTTATCACATGGCAAATACTGCTCTAAGTGCTTGGCTTATATACTGCTTTGATTTTTAGACCACCAACCCTACAAAGTTGGTACTCTTACTGTCCCCGTTTGACACATGAGCAATGAAACACAAAGAGATGAACTAACCTGCCTGAGGCCACGTAGCCAGTAAAGGCTAGAAAACGAGGCAGTTTGGGCTTGTTAGCTAAGCGTCCAAACCCAATCCTCACGAACACCCTGGACTCTGCCACACACCACGGTCATCCAGTATTGGTGAGTGTTCTGTCTTTTCCTGGTGAATGATTTATAAGATAGCAGGCCCACCCCTGCCCCCCACCCGACGTCACTTGTCCCCTGACACTGAAGTGAATGAAGGTGATTTCAGGGCTTCAGGGTGTGACCAAACGTGACGCAAGCAAAGGCTCACGGAGAAGCCGAGGCTGCAGGAAGGACCCAGGTGACCTGGCAGGCCTGGGAGGTGCGGGCATGGGCAAAGAACAAATGGCAGACCAGGCCCCTTTCCCCAAATGAATTAGAGGAAGGTGACGGCGAGAGACCTTGTGTTCATGCCTCCGAAGCATTTCCAGCATTTAGCATCGCTTCCTCAGGACAGATTCCCAGGCACGCGCTCTGGCACATCTTGACTTCCTTTGAACAGAACTGATGAAAAGAACTCTTGAGCCAATTTCAGAGGCTTTACTTGTTATGAATAAAGAGATCTCCCTAGATTCTGCTAGATCCCCGGTAGGTAAAATTAGCGGCCAAGTTTTAAGATACTAATAAGAGTGCTTGGCGCCATAAAACTGCCTTTATTGATTGAATTAATCAAAGACGAGAGCTATAAAGTGCTAAAAAGAGAGGAGAGTGTGTGCTAGACGTTAACTCTTGATTCATGAGGAGGCCTGGGGGTGCAGCCTCTCAGGAAGCTCCAGTGAGAAATTCGGGCTGTTCCTCTTATTGCCTAATCTCTCTGAAACTTGAAATACTTAGGGATATAAATTCCAGTCCTTGGTCCCCAAGCTGATTGTAAATAAGCCAACCTCAAGGACACCTTTGCAAGCTAGAAGGTGCTCGAGGCAGAGTTCGAGTTCATGTAATTGGCTGTGATTTGTGGGGGCTGTGAGTCAGTTTGCCCTGGGTCCTTAGGCAGCTCTCAGGGGCTTGCCTCCTGGTCACAGAAGAAAGGAGACTGGAGGAGGGTGGGCTTTTTGGGGGACCCCGTGAGCAAGGTATGGGATCAATAACACCATCTTAGACATGTACTTCTTTTTTTTTTTTAATTTTATTTATTTATTTGAAAGGAAGAGAGAGAGAGAGGGTGCACAGGAGGGAGAAGGAGAGAGGATCTGAAGCAGACTCTGAGCTGAGTGCGGAGCCTAACACAGGCCTCGGTCCCACAACCCTGAGATCGTGACCTGAGCCGAAATCAAGAGTTGGACGCTTAACTAACTGAGCCTCCCAGGTGCCCTTAGACATGTATTTCTGCTCTGATTTTCCTCTCTCTCTCTCTCTCTCTCTACGATTTTATTTTAGGGGGGAGAGAGAGCGTGCACAGGGAGAGGGGCAGAAGGAGAGGGAGAGAGAGAATCCTCAAACAGACTCCCAGCTGAGTGTGGAGCCCGACGCATGGCTTGATCCCACAACCCTGAGATCATGACTTGAGCTGAAACCAAGAGTCAGACGCTTAACTAGCTGAGCCACCCAGGCGCCCCTTCCCTCTTCTTCTTAATAAAGACGCAAGATAATGAGGCACATGGGTCCTGCATTGGAAATGCAAATTTGCCTGCAGAGCGACATCCTGGCTGAGCCGCCTGAGAGGAAACCGTTGTAGCAGCTCTCACCAGAAGAGTCCTTCTAGAAGATTCCCCAGGAGAACCGCAAGCTCGGCCCACAGCACTTCCCCTCTGAATAGGGATGGGCGGCGATGGCCTGGGGGACATCCTAAGCCAAAGCTAGACTGCCTGAAGAAACAAATTGGTGTCCCCACGAACACTTGCTGAAAAGTGTCCAAATTGGTCTCTCAGAGAAAATGCGAGAAAATGATAATTTAAGCAAATCAGTCATGGTTTCAGATACATTTGGAGGTTGGGAGAGAAGTCCTATGAATGCTGGTCTGAGAATTGTTCTAATAGCTTACTAAATATTTGTTAAGTTTTTGAATCACCTAAGAGCAACAGGCTTTCTGAGGAAAGAACAAAGACTTTCAAAGAGACGGTTTTGAGAAAGCCACAGAGCTGCTCCACGGGATCTAACCGGCCTTATTCAGGGGAGTTTGATAAACAACCCAGCAGCCTTTTCTTCTCAGCTTTCATTTTCTCCCTTCTGATCGTTCCCGTATTTCATGACTTCTAGTTCCTTCATTCACTTTTACCCCTGAGGATAGGGTCATGGAGCAATCAGGGATCCATTCAGGAACAGAATATTAAAGGTGCCATCCTTGTTCTGCATTAAAGAGAGAACATCACAGAGCCACGGAAAATGAAGCAAATCATTCACCCAAGACGGCTTGGAATAGATCATTCCCCCGGCTCTGCACCCATCGTTCGTAAATGAATCCCGTGCTTTTCTACAGGATTTTTAAAAGATTTTATTCCTAATCCATTTTTCTCCCTAGAGCTTTGGAAATATGGCTCTGTAATTTAATGATTACAGGAGATGAGCAAAAGAATGAACTAAATAAGATAGCATCAGCTTGCCTCATAATGAAGGGCCAAATTTTCCAAATATAGAGCAGAATCCAATTGTGGTGCTGTTGTTTATGATTCCTGCCTGACAGTGACACAAGAGACCCCGTGGGAACACAAGCAGGACCTTTCCCACATAAAGAGCCCTCGCCTTGGCTCGTTACAGAGTTTGGGGAGATAAACCATAACGATCGATTTCTCTAACCCACCCCTCACTGCCCTGGATAGCGGTCACTTTGCTGATGGAACAAGACATCCCCCAAAGCAACGAACAACAACCACTAGTTAGCATTAGAGACAGCAAGCCCCCCAAACACCAGGGGATTCTCTTGTGGCTGATAGAAAGAGTTAAAAAGTGTATGTATACCGCATCTTCCTTATCCACGCGTCTACCGATGGACACTTGGGCTGCTTCCATAATTTGGCTATTGTGGGTAATGCTGGGTGATGCCATACAAAACACCCTGTGGTATCCTGGATTAAAACCCGGAATAGGAAGGGGACCTTACCAGAAAGGCTGATGAAATAGGAATGAAGTCTGCAGTTAAGGGAATAGTAACATACCAATGTTAATGTCTTAGATCTGACGGGTGCACCATGACTTGGTAATACGTTAGTTAATCTCAGGAGAAACTGGGTGACGGGCATGTAGAACTCTGTGTTCTGTACTATCATTTCAACTTTTCTGTAGGTAGAAATTTATTCCAAAATAAAAAGTTTATGTTGGTGGTGCCTGGGTGGCTCAGTCCGTTAAGCGTCTGCCTTTGGCTCACATCATGATCCCACGGTCTTGGGATCGAGCCTCATGTGGGGCTCCCTATTTAGCCAGGAGTCTACTTCTCCCTCTCCCTCTCCCTCTGTCCCTCCAGCCCCCCAGCTTGTGCTCTCTCTCCCTCTCTTTCAAGCACTTTCTGTCTCTCAAATAAATACATAAAATCTTTTTTTAAAAAAGTTTGTGTTAAAAAAAAGTGAGGGGGCACCTGGGTGGCTCAATCAGTTAAGCGTCCGACTCTTGATATCGGCTTAGGGCATGATCTTGGGGTGATGAGATCAAGCCCCGTGGGGCTCAGTGCTCAGCATGGAGCCTGCTTTTGCCTTTCTTTCCCCTCTGCCCCTCCCCCCACTCACGTGAGCCTCTCTCTAAAATAAATAAAATCTTACAAAAAAAAAAAAGGCGAGGCCACATCTTCATTGGCTGGTGGGAGAGTCAATGAGGGCAGGTGTTCTGACACTGCTCATCAAAGGCTTTAGAAGCGCGCAGGCCCACGTGCCTACACCTTCACTCCCAGGAATCTCTCTTAACGGGCCCGGATGTTCATCCCAGCACTCTCTGCGGAAGCTGGCTGCAAGCTAAAAGGCTAAAAGTGGGACCACAGGAACAATGCAAAGGCCGAATATGCAAGGTACCGAAAACAATGTGGGAGAAGTAAATTTAATGATGTGGGAAGACTGTCACCATATGTTTATCGTTGAGTGAAAAAAGCCAGCCACAAACTATTCTGTATGGTATCCTGTCTCTCTCTCTTTTAATCTATGCCGGGTTAGGAGAACGGTAGGAGATACACCGAGGTATGAAGAGTGGTTTTTCTGTAGGCAGATGAGATGGCGGGTGCTGCGGACTACATCGTGTCCCTTTTAAATGCGTACGTTGAAGCTCCAAACTCCCCACGTGACTGATTGTGTTTGGAGATAGGGCCTTCGTGGAGGCGATTAGGGTTAGGGAAGTGCTTAGGGTGGGGTCCTGATTCTGCCTGTAGAATCTGGCGTTCTAGGAAGAGCGATCTCTCGCTCCGGGCCCAGGCACGTGCATCACGTGAGCACGGAGCTGGTAGCCCGTGGTCTGCAGGCGGAGAAGAGAGCTCTCACCGGAGCCCAACCTCACCCGCGCCCTGATCTCCAACTTCCAGCCTCCAGAACTGGGAGAAAGTAAATCCGTGTCGTTTCAGGCACCCAGTCTGTGGTATTTTGTTACGGCAGCCTGAGCTAAGACAGTGGGTATTCTGAGTTTTCTCGTTTTTGCTCTCTTGCTTTTCTGTAGTGAATATGAATTGCTTTATTCTTTGGAGAGCAAAGAATGTGACAATTGTATTCTTAGAGTTTCACTTTACCTCTGACAGAGGGAAACACAACTCCCCAGGTCTCCTTCAGGAATAGTCTTGGCGATCATTTCCTCATGGAGTCAACCTGCAGTTAGGCTCTTTATGCTTCACTCCTGATCTTCGGTTTGTGAGTTCGAGCCTCATGCTGGGTATAGAGATCACTTAAAAATAAAACCTTAAAAAAACAAACTCACATCTGTGTATATGAACTTCGTTGACTATTGTAGAAGTCAGCAAGCAGGTAATAGACCTCATGGGTGAGGTTTGGGGAGGGTATGTGACTTGCCGAGGTCACGTGCCTAGCGGAGGTGAAGCCAGGACCCAGACCTGGGCCTTTGACTCCAAGCCCAGCGCCCATCTCTGTTCTCAGCTACTGCCGGCCTAGCTCTTTCTTTGCAGCAGTCCTAGGCGGTCTCATGCGTAGGATTCACAGAGCTGACTCAGTCCTCCGGAGTCCCACCCCAGGCAAATTCTGGTCCTCATAAATCTCATATTGGAGACAGAAAGATGTTCCTTTCTTTCACTTCCATGCCAGCCATGACCTATTTCTGGGTCTTGTGTTTTCTGGAAGCTTTGATGGAGGCTCAAACAGGCAGCCTTGACTGGCTGCAAAGGTGAAGCTGGACGCTGGGCTCCAGAAGCAAGGTGCCATTTTCTGGAAATGAGCTGGAAAAGTCAGAGCTGTTAGTGTTGGGATCTAGCTTCAGAGCTGTTTATGTATTTGTTCCATGTTGGCAAGGATGAGCTTGGATAAGCATCTTTAAATCCTCTTAGGGATTTTGAGTTTTTGTAGTAGCGAATGAGCAGTTGCAAACATAGGCACTATTTTCTAAATTCTTTTTTAAGATTTTATTTATTTTGAGAGAGAGGAGAGAGAGAGAGAAAGCGGGCGAAGGGGCAGAGCAAGACAATATCCAAGCAGACTCCCACTGAGCGCAGAGCCCGTACCTGAGGCTCGATTCCACAACCCAGGAGATCAGCACCTGAGTGGACACCGAGAGTCGGATGCTCAACTGACTGAGCCGCCCAGGCGCCCCTATTTTCTAGATTCTTAATGTTCATAGAAGTAAATAAAAACTTAGGGGGCTAAACAGAAGAGAACCAAGAAGAGTTTGAATTGGCATGGGGATTGGTACTGCTCTGACTATGGAAGTTAAAAAATCAGTTTACTTATGAAGTAGGAAAACTAAAAAAAACCCCAAAAAACAAAAAAAACAACCCCCCCAAAAAACAAACCAAAAAAAAAAAACCGCACCACTGTCCTCTAGGTGCAATGGACATATCAGTGCTTGAAATGTGCAAGGCATTGTGCTAAGTTGAACACAAAAAGAATTCCTACTCTCAAGATATGAGTAGTCTCCTGGGGGAGATAGATGTGTACACACATTGTTACCTAAGGCAGTCAGGTTTCAATCTGGATGGTGGTTGGAAATGCGAGGGTGATTATTTTAACTGTCATAATTGCTGGGGATTATCTCTGGCCTTTGGGCAGGTCCAGGGATGCTGAACATTCTGCAATCTTGGGAAGTGTTCCCTACGACCCAAACTTGTCTGGTTCAAGATGCTGAGTGTCTCAAGGGAGGATCTGGCACAGGAAAAACCCTGGGGAAGAAGCCGAAGTTTCCAGGGAGAGCACACTGAGCTGATGCCTATAGGTGTGTGGGGGGGGTGTTCTGATAGGCAGAGACAGGCACAGGGATATTTTAGCGGAGGGGCCAAGGTGAGCCAATGCCGGAAGTGAGAACACACAGGCCAAAGTCTTAGAATGACACATAATTCAAGGTTTGGGGACTGGAGATAAGACTGGAAACACATAATAGGTCTTGAAGTGCCATGCTAAGAAGTTTGGATTCTATTTCCTGAGTGGTGCGTAGGCCCCGGAAGGAAGTTCGTACACAAGACAAAGAACAAGAGCAAAACTGCTTAGGAACGGTGATTCTGGGCATAGTGTGTGGGATGGGGCAGAGACAGCTGCTCCCCCACTTCTGGGGTCTGTGCTTTACTTCGCCTCTCTTAGCCTCAGATTTCTCATCTGTGAAATACCTAGTGCACAAATCGCTAGCAGGTTTAAATGAGACATTATGCAAAGCACCCAGCGTACATTGCTCAGCACGCGGCGGTAACAGTAGCCATTTCTGTTTGTGGCTTCGGGTTTATTGGTTCCTGCTGCTACCACTACCAGCTGCTGGCACAGAAAGCTGACCACAGATGTGAGATTGGCGTGTCTTGGCGCAAAGGTGTGTTTGCCACTGGTGAGAGGGATGGTTCTGGTCTTTCCCCCTTGAACTTCCTTCCCACTGGGGAAATAGAGGAGGCACAACTGCAGCCCATACCACATCCCTGTCCCCAGATGGACTGTCCCTAAATCACAAAGGCGCTCTTGGAGTTGTTCAGGACCTCAGATGTCAACTTGCCCCGCTAGCAGCCTGTCCCGCCGACACAGCCCCTCTCTGCTCCTCTGCACATTCCGGCTGACTTTGCTTGAAACCTTCCTGCGCTTTGCTGACCCTGGGGCTTTCTGCCTCATGTTGCCACATCGTTTTCTCTACCTACTGAAATCCTATGCCTCTTTCTCCATCCAGCTCGGTGGCCTCGGCCTCCAGGCAGCCTTCCCCTGTCCCCGCCTTGGGAAGGGCTCCCTCTGCTGCCTGGGAGCACTTGGCCATGGCTGGCCTGGCTGGCCTTGTGTCGCCGTGGGTTGACTGGCACCTGCCATTTGTCTCTGGGGCCGTATGTTCCTCACGGGTGAGGCCTGGTCTGTGGTCAGCATCTCGGAGGCAGCACTTCTGTTCATTCTGACCTTCTCAGGGCCCACCTCCGTGCCTCACAGATCCTCGGCGATGCTAAATACTTCCTCACCAGGATGAAATTTTTCTCTCCCCTACTGTTCGGCCCTCAGTAACTGGCCAACAAATCTTTGTTGACTTGATTTGAGGACTGAATGAAGAAAGACTGGCCCCAGGGAGGCATTTGTTCCCCAATTATTTACAGGAAATCGCAGAGGCCTGAAGTTATAAACTATAAACTGGCAGTGCGGCTGATGGCCCGAGTGTCCTGACAGCCACACTCAGAGGCTGGCAAGGCTGGCACCTGGCAGACCTGGGGGGAGCCAGGTGGGCAGGAGAGGGCAAAGAAGGCTTGGAGAAGCACCGGCTGCAGTATTTTTGGAAGGGAAGCCGGCATTTCAGCTTGAACTTTACAACACACTCTTCCAACATTTTCTCTCGTAAAGCCAGTAATAGAAACATTAATGCTGCTGTTTTAATTCCACCTGAGCAGTTCTGAGGTTGGATGACCAGTAAGCTGATGGCTCGGAGGGCGCTCTAATAACTTGATTTTCACAAAATGAAAGAAAATGGCCCCGTTGTTGTTAAACCATAAGGTGGTTTTTCTTTTTTCTTTTCTTAAAAAAAATACTTATTTGTTTTAGAGTCAGAGAGCATGAGTGGGGGTGGGGGAGAGCAGCAGAGGGAGAGGGAGAGAAATGATCCTCAAGCAGACTCTGAGCTGCGCTCGGAACGCGATACAGGTCTCGATCCCAGGACCCCGAGACGGTGACCCGAGCCTAAGCCAAGAGTCGGCCACTTAACCGACTCAGCCACTCAGGCGCCTCATTAGGTGGTTTTTAGACAATTGCACAGTATGTTAAGAGTCAAACAAGAGCTGGAGATCCAACCCCAACTCCTAGTTAGAGCCAACCCGCATGGCTGTTCCGGTTTGCAGGTCTAAAAGCTATTGACGATATCTTCAAGAACATTTTGGCATGCCCTGTGCCAACTTCTCAGGCCTTTGCCCTTCTTCTCCGAGGCTGTCTCCAGAGCGTCCCTGAGGAGGATGGTTTAGGAGAGCCACTGACTGAGCCTTGGTGGAACCCCACCAGTGGTCCTCACCCAGGGTGTCAGGCCTGCAAACATTTTAGGTGGCGTTTCCATCCACAGCCCTTCAGTGGCTCTCCTGAGACCACCAGCATGGCTGGCCAGCACTCTGGGCTTATGAAACCAAGGCGAGTTACCCAAGGCTCAGCTGGCTTAGGCTCCCTTTATCTGACCAATGGGCTCGTTGCTGGCACCCGGGGCCGGGGTGGGGGTGGGGGGGGAAGAAATGTGCTTAGGTCATCAGAAAATGGTGGAGGTCACTAAGAGGTAACTAGAGGCTAGAGAAGGGGGTTGAGGTCTGGGCGGGGACTTGGGGGTAGGACTTCCAGCCTTGAGTCTCTAAGGACAAACCTGTTGAAGTTGACCTTTAAACACCACCACCTGATTTCCTGCCAACCTGGCTTCTTCCCTTGCAAGCTTGCCATGGACCTCAGCTGCATACCTCAAGGCTGTTGGAAAAAGTCATCTGCTCTTAAAAAAATAATCATAAAAATAAAAAATCCCTTTTTGAAGACTGCAGTGCCTCCCACCACCCAGGGCGAGTGTCATAGAACAAACACGGGTCTTTGGGCTCTGTTTCAAGCCATTAACTTAATGGCTCTGGCGCTTGGAAGCTCTGCTGAGGACAAGAGTTACCCTATTACATAAACATATTCATCTGGCTGAAAACATGTTATTGTTTTCTGAGTAATGGTCGTTTGAAGTAATGTGTGTGTGTGTGTGTGTGTGTGTGTTTCCCTTCTGATCGTCATGAATATTATTTAGGCTCCTTTGGAAAAATTGGGAACAGTCCCACGAAGCTCAAAGGATGACAGCATTTCCTCTCCTCCTGATCAGATCGGGTATTAGAATCATTTTGCACAAGTTGAGGGCTGGTACCCGGCCATCACTGCTGAGAAGATAATTAGGAGATAATGTCAGTGGCAGAGAAAGTTGTCAGAGCAGAGTGGTCTCCTGCCGCTCTCTGAGTGCTCAGTGTGGATGTGGGGAGGGCAGGGGGAGCAGAATCCTTAGTGCGAATAAATGCGGAGGAAGAGCCCAACAATCCCTTCGCTGCTAAGGAGGTGATCGTCTGGCGGCAATATTCTGCCGACGGCGAATCCTACCAAATACCCATCTCGTCCCCCCGCTCCCCGAACTCCCGTACATAGACGTGGGCAGAGGCGGGCGTCACTGATGATTACAACGCACAGCTGAGATAAGGAGGCAGCTAATTGAATTTAATTCACTGAGGAGGCAACCAATTTTGTGCCGAAGCTTAACTTCTGGATGGTAAATATTTTGCACTTGGTGCTCATCTCCTGCAAACTGAATGCCAATTGTTTCTGCAAGACAGATTGTTCCGTCACACGCAGAATGGTGGGCAGTCAGGGAACAGCCCGCAGGGGACCCCGGGCCTGGCCTGCAGCCCGTGTGGGTGGGTTGGCCTGCTCTCCCTGTTGCCAGGGCCTGCTGCCTGAGGGACAGACGCACGCATGACAGGGGCCAGGGTCTGCGAGGCAGGCTCTGTGATGAGACTCGAGATCCAAATTTAGATTGGCCAAAGTAAACAAAAATGCAACTCTCCCTCTCCACTGTGTGCGACAGCTCGTAGATCGTTTGGAGTACGTGTGTGTGCGTGTGCGTGTGTGCACACGTGCAGTACTTACTTATGGAAAAACTCTTCTTTGAGGCTTTGGGGAGTATGAGATCCCATGCACTTCCAAACTTCGTCTGTCACCAGCAGTCGGCTGTTTTGCTTGTGTTTCTCTTGGGTGCGGATTCTTTGTTCCCTCTTCCCTTGTCTCTCTCTCTTTCCCTCCCACCCTTACCCGTTTTATTTCAGAGCTGACCTGGGATGCTATCACACATTTTCCTCCTGGGAAAAAGAATTCACAGTTAATCTCTGATTGAGTACTTAGCACAGTGCTTGGCCCATCATAGATACTCAACAAGAATTCATGGGATGAATAAGTGGGGGGAAAAAAAACCTTTCTATGTTTGTCTTTTTCTCAAGGAACTAGACGGAGAGGTGACACTAGTGTCTTTGGGTTGTGATGGGGATGGTTTGATCCATGAAAAGGTTATCCACCCACACCGGAGTGTGTCGAGGAACGTTATCATTCTTCATTTGTACCTAGGAGTGGCTGTCTAAACATTGTGGACCAACGGGTGGCCCCCACTGCCACAGAGCCTGGCAGTTCACTTGGGTCCTGTCACTTATGACAATGAGTTTGGTGGCACTTTTTCTTCGTGGCTCACACTCAAGAGCCAAGGAATGAATGCAGATATTCACATAGACCAGTCCCAGTGTGGGGTAGTCACTGTCTGAAAACAGTCAGATAAAACAAAATTAATTATAGCAAGAAAATAAAAAAAGGAGTTCATTCTACCAGAATGAACTTGACGAATTTATAATTACTGAGATTTATTTTCCTTTGAGAAGAAACAATTATCAGAGATCGACTTTGATGAACCAAGGCTGAAAACTGGTAACTGCATAGCGACTGTGGTAAAGCCGGGGGGTGGGAGAAAGAGAAGAATTGTTAACTCAAGTTAGAAATGCCAGTGGGATGTTTCCTGTAAATTTATCAGCCTTGGGGCTGAAAACCAGTTGTTCTCCAGGGTTCCAATGCGGACCTTGCGGGGTAGAGAATGTATATATATTTCCTACGATTATTTGTATTTTTTACAAAATGGAAATATTCCTCTTTTTTTTATAAAACTTTATAGAATTTTAAAATATTACAAAAGTAAATAAAATCAAAGGTGTATATCCATGTAATCTTACCTTGTAGTAATGACCACGTTGAGAGGACATTGGTCCTGCCATATCCCTGTGGGGCTCCCCTTAGGTCACCTGAAAACAGGTCTCATATGCACAGCCCAAGCAAGGGGCAGTGAATGTCCCCATAGATCTATCTGTGAGGGGTCATTCTCAGGTGCCTCAGGAGGTAGAGCCCCAGGGGGCCCCATAGCACCCATCAACGCACTCTTGGTTGGCTCTGTCCCTTCCGGTCTCATTACTCTTTCTGTTCTTCCTAAGGTCATCTCCCAAATAAAGTGCTTGCACTCAAATGCTTGCCTCACAGTGTGCTTGGGGAGCCCTACTGCATTCATAACCATCTCCTCGATTTACACTGTCTGCACCTAGGACCAGGGAAGGGCCATGGCTTGGAGGTATTCCTGCCTTTCTGCCTCATTCTTTTCTCTCCTACCCAAGCCTCTCTGGTCCTCATCTCTGTGTTCCTTTTGCTGCTCAGCTCTCTGGCCCAGAGCCCATCTCTCATCCCACAGAATCACATTCCCACCCAGCACACCTTTTTTTTTTCTTTCTTTCTTTCTTTCTTTCTTTCTTTCTTTCTTTCTTTCTTTCTTAGATTTATTTATTTATTTGAGAGAGAGAGAGAGAGATAGCAAGAGAGAGAGTGTAGGAGCAGGGTGGAGAGGGAGAAGCAGACTCCCCACTGAGCAGGGAGCCAGATGCAGGTCTCAATCCCAGGACCCTGAGATCATGAGCTGAGCCGAAGGCAGATGCGTAACCGACTGAGCCAAGCAGGTGCTATTTATTTTAAATATTTATTTATTTATTTATTTATTTATTTATTTATTTATTTATTTATTTATTTATTTCGAGAGGGGGAGGGGAGGGGGAGAGGGAGACTCCCACGCAGACTCCACACTGAACACAGAGCCCTACACAGGGCAGGATCCCAGGACCCCCAGACCACAACCCCAGCTGAAACCAAGAGTCAGATGCTCAACTGACTGCATCACCCAGGCGCCCCTCAAACACCTATAATTCTATCCCCTTATTCTCCCTTTTCATAAAACATGTAAAGTAAAATAGGAATAGAAAAGATCCTCTCGATAACCCAGAATTAAATCCTGTGAGTTATTGGTTAGGCACAAATTAAGTTAGACTTCTGTTTCTATGCGTATATTAAATGTAATATCTTTCCATATTCTTCTATATCTATTATCCATCTCTCTATCTATAGCAGTCTATCCATCTATCGCTGTCTATTTATCATCTATCAGCTTATATTCCTTTACTCTCAGCAGTTCTTGTGTCCAGAACCCAAGGAGTTTCTAACATGCTCTCCCCTTTGTATCTGCTGTTGAAGAACTCCATGGAGGGGCACCTGGGTGGCTCAGTTGGTTAAGCATCCGCCTTCAGCTCAGGTCATGATCCCGGGGTCCTGGGATCGAGCCCCATGTCGGGCTCCCTGCTCAGCGGGAAGCCTGCTTCTCCCTCTCCCATTCCCCCTGCTTGTGTTCCCTCTCTCGCTGCGTCTCTCTCTGTCAAATAAATAAATAAAATCTTTAAAGCAAAACAAAACAAAAAAGAAAACAAAACTCCACGGAGCACGAAAAGATGCTCAGCCTCACTGGTCATTAGGGGAATGCAAATGGCGGCCATGAGATACCACTTCACTCTGATTAGGACGACTATGAAAAACCAGACAATGACGAGTGTTGGTGAGGATGTAAAGAAATGCAACCCCTGTCCACTGCTGGGGGGAGTGTAGAACACAGCAGTCCCTGTGGAAAGTGGTATGATGGCTCCCCGAGAAAGGAAACAGGGTGACATGTGATCCAGCAATTCCACTTCTGGGTAAATACCCCAAAGAAATGAAATCAGGAACTTGGACAGATACTTGTACACCCCAGTTCACAGCGACATTATTCACAGTAGTCAAAAGATGGAAGCAACCTAAGTGTCCATTGACCAATGAATGGTACGTACATAGGATGGAAGATCAGCCTTGAAAAGGGAGGACCTTTGGACACGTGTGACAACATGGATGACCCCTTGAAGACATAACGCTAAGTGGATGAAGCAAAGGATAAATATTGTATGATTCCTCTTAGAGGAGGTTCCTAGAGTAGTCAAATTCAGAAACGGAAAGGAGAATGGCGGTTGCCAAGAGCTGGGGTGGGGGGGGTGGGGGAATGGGGAGTTAGTGTTTCATGACTGCAGAGTTTCAGTTGGGAAGGTGAAAAGGCCCCAGAGATGGGTGCTAGTGATGATTGCACAACAGAGTAAGTACTTACTGCCACAGCACTGTGCACTTACAAATGGTCAAAACAGTAGATTTCCTGTTGTGTGCATCTTACCACCCACACAGAATAGCTTTGTGAAGGAGTCAAGGGTGGTGTCTGTCCCACAAGGAAGCCTACTCTTCTAGTACTAAAGCCGACCAGTTCTGAGTGTTCGGTCTGTGCCAGGCACCAAGTCAACAGTCTGTATGCATTCTTGTATTTCCTTCTCTCAGTCACCCTGAGCTCAGGACTACTTTCATCTTCATGGTACAGAGCAGAAAACTGAGGCAGGAAGAGGTTTAGGCGACTTGCCCCAAGTCTCCAGCTGAGAAGGACCGGCAGGACTGGAAGTCACATGGTTGGCTTCAGCGCCCAGCAGCCTTCGGCCCTCACGCTGTACCCTCTTTCTCGTAAAAGACAAGCCCATTGGCCAGGCAGGCCACAGCTCTTGGGAAGGGGCTGAAGGCAGGTTCTGGAAAAGCGATCTCCAGCAGAGCCTTGCGTTCCCTGGACGTGGATCAGTGCCATGCATTTGGACCAGCTCTGCGTTTCCGGGCCCTTCGAAGGGAATTTTTCGGCAGCCGTGACAGAGGTTCCCCGTCCTCTGCAGAGCACGCTGTCCCACTGCAGCTGCCGTCTCTTCTCCCACGCGGGCCCCCCCTTCTCTCAGAATCCGCTGCCTTTTGACATGAAAAATGTACTATAACGAGTCTACTGGCTAATTAATTAAAAGGGAAAAAAATCCCAATCTTCAAATATGAAATGATTAATTACATAAGCACTAACGCCTCTGCACACTCAGAACGGCACGTCTTTAATGTAAAACTTTTCCAGCACATTATTTCCTGCCGACGTGGATGGTTTCTGCCCGTACAAGGCTGACTTCTCATACACCCCGGGCCATTTCACAGCCAATGGCCCCACATGGTGCTTCTCCCGCTCGTTAGGAGCCTGTATCAATTAAGCGGGCCTGGCTGAGCCGCCTGTCCAGGCCTGCTCCCCCTCCCCCGGCAGGCGAGTCTGTGCTCTCCGCACCCACCAGCCGCCTGGGACACCCCCACACCCCTCCCCACCGCTCAGGGGCCCCGGTGCTTGCCGCAAGACCAGGACAGAGCCCTGACATCAGAGAGCGTCGTCGTGGGAGGCTTGCCCTTCGTGGCTTTTGGAAAGCATGTTGTCTGGTGTAGACACGCGACCTCCAAGCTGCTGGCCCCTTGCATCTTTTATTTTTTTTGTTTTTAACCAAACGAACCTCACCCCTCTCTTTTCCTCCCCTGCTTCCCAGCCGGTGCCCTGCTCCAGGGGCCTTTGTGTCGCCTTCTCATGCCCCCTCTGCCTGACCTTTGCCCCTTGCAGGAGGCGAGGGCAGGGCTGCTGGGGTCTTGCGTCTGGGTGGGCAGCAGGGACGCCTGTGTACTGCCCCTTCCCTGGTTCCTGCTGTCCGTGGGCAGAGGCCACTTTTCCTCAGGGGCCTGGCGGGGGGTGGGGGGCTCAGATCGGCTGACGTGAGCCGGTTGCTGAACAATCGGTAGCACGTGACACGTTTCTCAGAGGAATTAGCTGCCACTTCATAAGCAGGCATGTCGCCGAGCACTGAATGATCAGCTGGAGTGGTTGTCCCAATCGGGGTGGGAAACCTCACCTGTCATTAGCAAGAGAAGAACTTGTTTATGCTTCTGGCTGTAAAAATCATAGCCTGACAGGAGAAGCCTACAGAGGCAAAGCTCTATGTGCCTCAGAGATGGAGATATTCATGGAGGGCACATGCTGAGAATGACACTTCCATTTTCCAGAAGCATAAAATGGTATTTTGTTCCCCACAGAAATTGTGAAAAAGAGAAGCTATTATGGTTCAACATTTAGACAGGCATTAAAGCACTTTTGATACAAATTGAATTTTTTTTTTTTTTTTTTTTTTTACTCCCGTGGTCTGAATTCATTAGCAAATGAGTTGGATTTCCTACTTCCGGGATTTGGACAAACAGGAAGGCTGTTCTAGTGTCTCCTTTCTCTTTCCCACTTTGATCCCCCTAAATCTGTGCTGCCCAATACCGTAGCCATCAGCTGTAGGTGGCTATCCAAAGAAAAATTAAAATACTGTAAAATTAGAAATTAAATTCTTCAATGGTGCCAACCACATTTCAAGTGCTTGACAGCTACACGAGATTGGCACAGACATAGAACATTACCATCCTCGCAGAATGTTCTATTTTTTTTTAAGTTTATCTTTTTTTTTTTAGTGATTTCTACACCCAGTGTGGGGCTTGAACTTACAACCCCGAGATCAAGAGTCCCGCACTCTATCGACTGACCCAGCCAGGTGCCCCCAGAATGTGCTATGGTACTGCTAATCTACCTTTATTATCAAAGTCAACCGTGTGTTTTGGGGTAGTATTGTATTTATTTACTTATTTTTAAAGATTTTATTTCTGTATTTGAGAGAGAGAAGAGGGGGTGGAGGGAGAGGGAGAGAGAATCTGAAGCAGACTCCCTGCCGAGCACAGAGCCTGATGTGGGGCTCCATCCCCCGACTCTGAGATCATGACCTGGGCCCAAACCAAGAGGCGGCCACTCAACTGACTAAGCCCCCCTGGCACCCCTGGGGTAGTATTTATTAAACAGTATTTTTGGATCCTATATGTAACTGAAATAACAAGTCACTGAAACACTTAATAGTTTTTCCCCCTAAATCTCTTCTTCCCCAGACCCCGCCACACACACAGACCCCACTGCCTCAATGCCCCAGCGACATGAAGTTGTTTCTTATGTGGTTCTTCTTAGAAATGAGAAGTTCTCCATGATTTTCTAAATCATAGGTCTGCAAGCCCAGGAGAGGGTATAAATGTTTGATGGCAGCAGACCAGCACCCTCAGCCAATGACCTCACTGTGTCAGACCCACTGCTGCTGCCCCCCTTCCAAGTGCCTCAGATTCTAACTGGCCTGACTCCACCCATTTCCGGGGGTGGCCGGGGGGAGGGGGCATCCTCTTCTGGGAGGGACAGTGTCCATGTGGCAAAAATGTGACCTGAGGGCATAAGGACAAAACTCCCTTGTGCGTACAAGGTGCTGCTCGATGGCTGTAGGCCTCCAGTGGCCGTCAACTCAGGTTACACGTGGCTTTCTCAAGGGAATTTAATGGAAGGTGATTTCTTCGCTACAATATTTGCAATCAGTGTAAAAGTAGGTTTGGTCTTTTTTGCTTTGTTTTTAATTCTGAAGCACAAAATCCTTACCGAGAGCAGTTATTCTCGCATCATTTAACTTAGAACCCTACCGTGCTGCTCGCCCTGAAGCTTGCAGGATAAACGGCACTTTTACAACCCACCGGAAATTAAGTGCTATTTGACTGGCAGCATTACAGCTCTCTTGGAAAAGTCTGTGGCCACCGCTCTCAGTTCTCGAATTTGATCAGCCCCCAGCCCTCCCAGAACTTGCAGGAAGTCAGGCCCCTGGCCTGGCGAGCATTCCTGTGGTTAAACCTCATTCTGGACACTGAATGCTGTTGGCTGGACAGGCTTTCCGATCCAAAGCCAGGTACCTCCGTGGAGCCTCATCAGGCCCTCCCAGGGAGGGAATAATTTGGAGGCCCACGGCACCCAAGGGGCCTTGGAGACCTTCTCCGGGACTGGCCCTGGGATTGCTGCTCCCCTTATCCATTTCTGCGCTGGGGAGGCTTCCCTGTACCTGTTTGTCTTCTGGGTAAAGTCTGAAAGGCCCTCCTGTGGTTGGAAGGCCCTCTGCAAACGCAGTCTCCTCAGCCTATTGAAAAGCAGTAATACTCCATTGTTTCTGAAAGAATCCTTGCAATTAGAGGAGGCAGAGGAGAAACTGTTACAGAGCTAAGTTATTAGATCCGTTCCATGGAACATTTTTTAAAAACCAAGCTCATTTTCCTGAGAGAAAATTTAACACAATCGCTCTCTCTCTTAAAGCACCTGATGTCACCACACTGCCTCTAGCAGCAAGCTGGCGACCGAAAACAAGGGGATGTTGCTGTGATGAGAACAGGGCTGGGGGTGGGTGCCAGGCAGGACAATGCCAAGAAGCCAAAAACAACAAGAGGGAAAAAAATGAAGTGAGATCCACCCAGATGGTAAACACAGCACCAGAGCTCAACAAACACACACACAGGCCCCTGCTACGGTGGGGGTGGTGGTGGTGGGAGTGGGGGTAGCAGCCGGCAGGTCAGTCTAGAGATGAACAGAAACTGCTGGGGGTCCGAGAAGACTGGGCATTAACTGGGGTTGTTATCACCACGGTAAGTCTGGGAACCCCCATTTCTTGGATGTCTGCTCTGGCCAAGGTTGGGGGACGGGCGGGTCAGAGCAAAGGGTTCATAGGATCTGGCAAAAGCCATCCTGTCTGACCAGTTGCCACAATTATTAGCAATAGTAGTAGCGGCTACAGTTCCGTAGGGGCTGACTGTGTTCTAGGCACTCAGTCCTCACAAAGTAGATATTATGCCCATTTTGTAGATAAAGAAACTGAGGGACAGTGAAGTTAAGTGAAACATCCTATGTCAGGTGCATAAACCACTAATTAAACCACTGGATTCCCAAGGTCCTCATTGCATATGGTGGAACAAGGAAGGTCATTTTTGTGACTTGGGAGCAAAATGAGTCTTTTAAACTATTCACCACGTTCAAATTCAACTGTTACCTGTGTTATTCGTATTACTAAATCATTTATTTTGACTGAGTAAAAGGAATTGGTTCAGAGAGACAGTTAATGTAATCTATTCTTCAAATTTGTGGAGATTTTTGTAACGCTCTCAATGTTTCTTTTTAGTGGGTGTGGGAGAGCTGGGGACAGGAAGGAAGGTGGGGTGTTAAAAGGCAAACATAGAAAAGATTCTTCATAAAAAAAGAAAACACGTCTAGAAATGATTGCTCCATAAACAAAACATGAGTGCACACAGCAATTTCATGTTCTCGTTCCACCCACTCGGTTGTTCTTAATGATTCAAGAACAGAACTGCCTGGGCAGATTTACAGGCTCTGCGTTCCTGACATCTGTGCCGAAACAAGGCTACGTGTGTGTGTGTGTGTGTGTGTGTGTGTGTGTGTGTTTTCACAGAGCGCATGCTTCTGTGGGGGGGGGGCACAAATACCTTGATCTGAATTTTACCTTTACCATGATTTAAATGAAAATAGGTGCAGTTATCCTCCCATATGCAATTATGGGCTGTTAGGATAGGTGCCAGGAAAGAGGACAGGGTAGCAGCCTTGGAGCCTGGGGGTTGAATGAGATGTGAGGATCACACAATCACATGCTAAAAACCACGTCTTCTCTAGCTCTCCTCACTGTTAGAAAGCCAGGCCTCAACAGAAGTATCTGGCTGGAAATCTTCGGGTTGTTGGGACCGGCGCTTTAGCAAATTCTTTTCCTGGGTCAGAGTCAGTGGAGGGCGGGGTAGTGGCTGGGGGTTCCAGGCCCAGGGCATGTGGTGCTGGACTTGGGCTTCCTGAGTTTCTCAGGTGTGGTTTTGGGAATGTCATACTCTCTCCAGTCTCCCTCAATTTGCCTTCCATTAGACACGTTTCCTAGATGTATAACTTCCTCCAACCCCGTTCTTCCAGGGCCTTGCTTCCTAGACTCTTGTGGTGATAGTCAGAAGCCTGACCATTTCTTGGAAGAAGACTTCCAGGCCGACCTCCCCATGTCTCCACCCCAGTTCAGCCATCTAGAATCACCTGGCAAGCTGTGCCCAGGTACTAGTGAACACAGGCTCGTACCTTTGCTACCTGATAATGCAACAGTCCTGTGATTTAGACCCTTCACTTCACCTCTGAGAATCAAGAGTGGAGAAGTCACTTTCTCAAGGTAACTGAACTTGTCAGTAGGAATAGCCGGGATTCACACCCAGGCTGGTCTGATGTTCTAGCCAAGTACCTGTCATTCTCTTCTGGAAGGTGATCTGAAGTTAGACGTATGTCTGTGTTTCTGTGTGGCAGAAACTCTAGAAATGCCAAATCTCCACTGTTTAAGAGTCTGAGGTGAAAGGAGAGGCAAGTAACATTATGGATTTGGTATTTGAAAATGATGTGATTTTAAAAAAAAAGATTTTATTTATTTATTTGACAGAGAGAGACAGCCAGCAAGAGAGGGAACACAAGCAGGGGGAGTGGGAGAGGAAGAAGCAGGCTTATAGCGGAGGAGCCTGATGTGGGGCTCGATCCCAGAACGCCGGGATCACGCCCTGAGCTGAAGGCACACGCTTAATGACTGAGTCACCCAGACGCCCTGATGTGATTTTTTTAATCTTCACGCTGATGCTGTTTGGATGTTGTTTTAGTGGGATACTGGTCTCTTTGGCCTTTAAGCTTTCAAGATAGATTCCACATCTTGGGGGGCTGTTTTCATACTGGGTTCTACCTGACATCTCTGGTCTGTTGTCCCATGGTCTTAACTAATATTTACCACTCTTGGGGAAAGGAGAAAGGAAGAGGGAAAAGCAAAAGGGAGACAGGTATATGGTTTGAGGAAATGGAAAGATATTTAGGTTATAAGTTTTATTGTAACCGGCTAACTTTATACAAATGCAAAATCCAGTGGACTTAAAATTCTAATGCTTTATAACATGCTAAATTAATTTTGGGTTCATATCAGTGACTAGATCCAGTTTTACAGTTTTTGCTCAATATTATTTTCCATACAGACTTCCATATAGTTACATATTTTCTTCTAATTTTTTTCAGCACATGTAATCTTACTCAATTTTTAAAATTCTTTTTCTTTTCTGTTTTTCTTTTTCTTTTTTTTTTTTTTTTGAGAGAGAGTCAGGGGCAGGGGCAGGGGGAGAGGGAGAGACAGAATCTTTTTTTTTTTTTTTAATGATTTTTTATTATATTATGTTAGTCACCATACAGTACATCCCCGGTTTCCGATGTAAGGCTCGATGATTCATTAGTTGCGTATAACACCCAGTGCACCACGCAATACGTGCCCTCCTTACCACCCATCACCGGTCTATCCCATTCCCCCACCCCCCTCCCCTCTGAGGCCCTCAGTTTGTTTCTCATAGTCCATAGTCTCTCATGTTTCATTCCCCCTTCTGATTACCCCCCTTTCTTTATCCCTTTCTTCCCCTACTGATCATCCTAGTTCTTATGTTCCATAGATGAGAGAAATCATATGATAGTTCTCTTTCTCTGCTTGACTTATTTCACTTAGCATTATCTCCTCCAGTGCCGTCCATGTTGTAGCAAATGTTGAGAACTCATTCTTTCTGATAGCTGAGTAATATTCCATTGTATATATGGACCACAACTTCTTAATCCAGTCATCTGTTGAAGGGCATCTCGGCTCCTTCCACGATTTAGCTATTGTGGACATTGCTGCTATGAACATTGGGGTGCATATGGCCCTTGAGAGACAGAATCATAGGCAGGCTCCACGCCCAGTGTGGAACCTGATGTGGGGTTTGATCTCACAACCCTGAGGTCATGACCTGAGCCAAAATCAATAGTCAGATGCTTAACCAACCGAGCCACCGAGGCGCCTCTAATCTTACTTAATTCTTGCCATTACCCTGTTAAGTTGAAATTTTTATTTTGTGGCCGAGAGAGGTTAAGTAACTAGCCTAAGGTCACAAGTCTAGTGCAGAGCTGGGATCTGGACACATTAACTTTCAATGGCTGCGGAGCACCCCATGTTTTGATATTGGTTAGAGTCACAAAGATTTTTCTAAAGACAAAAAGTTCTCCTACCTGAAAAGAAAATGATCCATCAACATTTACCTTCCTGAGACCTAGGTTTTTCATCTCTTTTTTTACTTGGTCACCAGTTTCCATGGCCATCAGGGTGCTCATGTAAATAAATACCCAGGATGGTCACTCGTTTGTCACAGCAATGTGTAGAGATGATGTTTGTTCTTTTATTTGTTTGTTCATGATTCATTTATTCATTCATTCACTCATTTCTCCAACAGCCCTGTGAACAAGACCACTATAGTGTTAACCCAGATGGGCAGAATGATCCTCAAGGGATCCCTTCTGTGGCTTAATACTTGGAGACCGTCACTCGCTAGGCTCCTCACATCTACGCAAGGGACAATTAAAGAGTATTCTAAATTAGTTGGTAGTTTGGGGTAAAAGTGCGTGGAAAGATTTTAAAATTCTAAATTTTGGGGGCACCTGGGTAGCGCAGTCGTTAAGCGTCTGCCTTCGGCTCAGGGCGTGATCCCAGCATTCTGGGATCGAGCCCCACATCAGGCTCCTCCGCTATGAGCCTGCTTCTTCCTCTCCCACTCCCCCTGCTTGTGTTCCCTCTCTCGCTGGCTGTCTCTATGTCAAATAAATAAATAAAATCTTTAAAAAATAAAATAAAATAAAATTCTAAATTTTGGGGCGCCTGGGTGGCTCGGTTGGTTAAGCGTCTGCCTTTGGCTCAGGTCATGATCCTAGGATCCTGGAATCGAGCCCCGCTTCGGGTTCCCTGCTCATCGGGGAGTCTGCCTCTCCCTTTCCTTCTGTGTGCTCTCTCACACTCTCTCTCTCAAATAAATACGTAAATCTTAAAAAAAACAAATTCTAATTTTTTTTTTAAAGATTTTATTTATTTATTCGACAGAGATAGAGACAGCCAGCGAGAGAGGGAACACAAGCAGGGGGAGTGGGAGAGGAAGAAGCAGGCTCATAGAGGAAGAGCCTGATGTGGGGCTCGAACCCAGAACGCCGGGATCACACCCTGAGCCGAAGGCAGACGCTTAACCGCTGTGCCACCCAGGCGCCCCCTAAAATTCTAATTTTTATGCCTTTTGAGAGCTTCGTATTATTTGTCTGTGTGTATATGGACTTAGAGAAAGTTATGGGTGCTCATTGTAAAATATTGCAACACCGTAGGCATACATGATGCTGAGAGTGAGAATCTGCAGTAGTCAGGAACCGGCCTCTGACCCATGCTGGAGTAGGCGAATCCTTCCATCCTGTGGATAGGAACAACATCGAGTTATCTAGACTAAATGTGTGTAGATGATTTAATATAAAGTTGCAGGAATCTTGTTTTGGATTTCAACTTTTTCCTATGCATAATTAAGTGTATTTAAAATGCTTTAAAATAAATTATGAGTCACACCTCAGCCTTTCTTCACCAGTGAGATGAAATGGGATGTGTCAAAATTGAGTTAAATCCATAATCTCTGTTGGATGTGCTTTTGACTTGCACATAACGAAAAGCAGGCAGACAAAAGTGAGGCGGCTTCACACACCATATTGACATTCACCAACGAGAAGGTCAGAGCAGGGAGTTGATGTCAATACGTTCAGCCCGTACTGTAATAAAGCTGTCCTAGCAACTGCACGCTCAGCTGCCATTCCCCTCCTTTGGGTGAGAAATGTGCCATTCAGACCCTCGACTCCGTCTGTGAAAACACGCCTTAACCAAGCTTTAATTGTTTTTCAATAATATCGATATAATCTAGATTTCAGGTTTCAAAGACAAATTTGCACACCAGATAGGGCTTTATTGGACTCAAAGCCTAAGAGATGACAGCTGAGATTTCTAGTCTGCCCCATGAAAATTACCAAATAATTGCATGACAGGTGTCATCGTTCTGAAAAATCATAACACGTGTGTGGCTCTCCATTTTGTATTCCAATATTTTACCAGGGGGTGCTTGTCTTGGGGATATCACTAGCAGTTTTAAATGTTGGGGAAATGTTTCTCCTCTGCCTTCCTTTTTGCCAAAGAGAGGAAAAATAAAAGCCACAATAAAGAACTCATGACACTATTATACTCCATTTTCCACCAGGCAAACTACCTTAAAATGGACAAAATCCACATGCACAAACATGCTTCCCCAGGGGAGACACATTTTTTTTTAATATATTTATTTATTGGACAGAGAGACATAGCAAGAGAGGCAACACCAGCAGGCGGAGTGGGAGAGGGAGAAGCAGGCTCCCTGCAGGAAGCCTGATGCAGGGCTCGATCCCAGGACCCTGGGATCATGACCTGAGCTGAAGGCAGACACTTAACGACTGAGCCACCCAGGTGCCCCGGGGAGACACATTCTCGAGTTTGCAGATCTGGCAGCAAAGAAACAGTAAAGTGGGGGGAAGCAGGGCTTCCTGGAGGCCTATATTCTGGGGATGCCCTCCCCATGGTAAATCAGCCCAGAATGAATGCTCATTTCTTATGTTTCTGCTCCCCACTGGCGACACCCGAGCCAGGTGGCATATGAGCCTCTCTGAAGACAGAGAAGGATGGAAGGAATCAGCAAGAGGAGCCCACAATGACCTCAACGACTACAGGGCCCACATGCTTTAACTCGGACAGACCCACCGGGCGTCAATTTTTAAAAAGCCAATTCTTGGAAAATTGGAGAATTAAAAAACATTAAGAACTATTTCACATGGAGGCAGTTCCTATTTATATTCTGTACAAACCAATTTAAAATTTATATTGGTCTTCCATCCACTCCCGAGTGCTCTCCCAAAGCCGCCTGCCAGAGGCCATTAGCGCACAGTCCTCACAAATGGAGACACGGGCCGTCAGTCTGATTCACCCAGAGCCAGACCAGCATTTGCACTCACTCCAAATCATCTGGCGATTGACAAGCTTCTCTGCACTGGGAACTGTGGTCACTTCCCCTCAGAAAAGGATAGCGAACAACCTGAAGGGATCATGATATAAAGAAAGATCATGCTTTGAGGTTGGGCGGGATATGCAAATAAGAATGAGAATAGCTGGCTGAATTCAGTGCTGTCAGAGCGCTGTGTTTTATTTGAGAAATGAGACAAAATCTTCCTATGATCAGCCACTCCATGTGACATCCCAACCCACACTCTGCTACTGACATTTTACCTCCCACTGAACAGCCCGGCTGTTGTAACATTTTCAGGATTCTTAATTTATGTCTTGCAGGATCTAAAATCAGATGGCAGGAACTTTAGGAAAATAACCAATGTTGACAGGCACCTTTATACTTCAAGAAGCTGGTACACCTCAGTGCTGCTGAAAGTTGGGGAATGTTCTCTACTTTCTTTTTCCAATATATGTCCAGAAGACAGTAGAATGGAAGCAAAGAGCTGTCCTAAATCATTTAATTTCTCTTTTCAACCTAAACTCTATGAAAGCCCTTTCCTTCCACCTAATATCTCTTAGAAAGCTTATAACCCTTTCTCGGTATGAGCGATTGCAGGACTTAAAAGATTAACTGATAAAAAAGGTTAATTAATTGATGAATTTCAATTAGAGTAATCAAGAAAAGACTTCTACATATCATCAAGGGCCATGGAAAAGTAAAATGACTAAAAGGTAAGATCAGCGAGTTAACATTTGTGTAAGCTTTATAACTTACCGAACTGTTGATTCTCAAAACACTAGTGAGGGAAAATACGATGATGATGATGATTCTTACTTTATAGAAGAGGCGAGTGAAGCTCACAAAATGGAAATGATGAGGTGCACATCGCTCAGCCTTGAAGAAACTGCAACTCAAACCCAAATTGCATCTTCTTTCCATTATCCCGCAATGTTGCTTTGTAAAAGGAGTGACTTCGGGTGAGCTGATCATATGAATGTGCCTGAAACCTTTGCTCTTCAGAGTACTGGCAGTGCTGAACACTTGGGGCTCTTGGGCTTACATCTGACAAGGTCAGGATGCTGGTGTAGACCCTAGATCTGGAACACTCAGCCTCCATCCTCTTCAGAATGGATTTGTTTCTTTCTCTATAATGCAGTGCTTAAGAGTACAGATTTTGAGCCAGATGACTAGTGCTACTAACAACTGACCTGCGCAAGTGACTTTTCTAGGCCTTTTCCAGGATGAAGGATGAAGATAATAATAGCACTTGCCCCATAGGATTGTTGTAACAATTAAATGAGTTTATTTGTGGGAAATGCTATGTAAAGGTTAGTTATTATCATCTATCGGTTTCCCACATGCTTTCATAAATGCATCAGAATATGCTTGTGAAAACCTGTAGTTCAATGATAAAGCTAAGAAAAGCTGTGCTCCATCCCTGGAGCTAGGAAACTGGTACACTCCTTTCATACAGTACCTTGCACATAACGGAGGCTTAAAAAAATCTTTATTATTATTGTTATTTTGAGTATAGTTGACACAGTATTACATTAGTTTCAGGTGCACAACATAGTTATTGGAGAAGTTAATATATTATGTTTACTGCAAGTGTAGCTACTGTGTTCCAAAAGATCACGATTATGATATCATTGCTATAGTCCTTATGCTCTGCTTTTTATTCCTGTGACTTACTTATTCAGTCTGTAACTGGAAGCCTGTATCACCCACTCCCCTTCACCTATTTAGCTCACCCCCTCCACCCCTCTCCTCTCTGGCAACCATCAGTTTGTTCTCTGTCTTTGTAGGTCTGATTCTCCTTTTTGTTTGCTTATTCATTTTACTTATTTTTTATTTTTAAAATATTGTATTCATTTATTTGAGAGAGAGAGCACGAGCAGGGGGAGCCCTTTTTGTTTGCTTATTCATTTTACTTATTTTTTATTTTTAAAATATTGTATTCATTTATTTGAGAGAGAGAGCACGAGCAGGGGGAGCGGCAGGCAGAGGGAGAAGCAGACTCCCTGCTGAGCAGGGAGCCCGATGCGGGACTCCATCCCAGGACCCTGAGATCATGATCTGAGCTGAAGGCAGACACAACTGACTGAGCCACCCAGGCGCCCTCAAATTTTTTTTAGATGCCGCTTATGAAGAAATCATATGGTATTTGTCTTTCTCAGTCTGACTTATTTCACTTAGCTTAATACCTTCTAGGTCCATCCATGAGGTCACAGATAGCAAGATCTCATTCTTTTTTATGGTTCTGTAATATTCCATTATATCTATTTATCCACACACACACACACACCCCACATCTTCCTTATTAATTTGTCTATTGATGGACACTTAGGTTGCTTCCATATCTTGCCTATTGTAAATAATGCTGCAATAAACAGGGGTGCACATTTATCTTTTATTTATCTTATCTATTTATGAATTAGTGTTTTCGTTTTCTTTGGGTAAATACTACTGGAATTATTGGATCATTTGGTATTTCTATTTTTTAAAAGATTTTGTTTATTTGAGAGCGAGAGAGCATGAGTGTGGGGGAGGGGCAGACGAGGATTCCCTGCTGAGGAGGGAGCCTGATGACTGGATGGATTCCAGGACCCTGGGACCATGACCTCAGCTGAAAGCAGACGCTTAACTGACTGAGTCACCCAGGAGCCCTGTATTTCTAATTAAAAAAAATCTTTAAATTGAACTAAAGTGAATACTACTGGAACTTAAAGTGCTAGTCCTGGCTCTTTCAGGCTCAAGGTACAAATTTTTCAGGTGTTTCTAATCTACCACCTTTCCACTCCCTCATTTATCTCAAAGGGCAGAGGCCTGGAAAAGAAGGAGTAACCAACCAATTCCCATAAAACTCAAGTAAGAGTAAAAACCAGTTCTGAGAAACTGCAAAATTTAGATCCTGGTGTCTTAAGTTTAGGTCGCAATATATTTCTTTCGCACAAAACCCAAGAGGTGTTCTTTATATTATTGGGGTGAAACCACTAACAACCCTCTGCACTACAAAACTCTCGGCAGAAGATTCCACATTTTCTTTTTTGCTCCCCGATTCCCAGATTGCTAGACAAGCCTGGCCAATGTGTCCATACTCCGACTGAGTGAGAGCAGGGAGCTTCACCAGATGACCTAGGGAGGGGAGGAAAGAAATGAGACTGTGCAAGTTTTGGAAGCCTTCTACCCAAGGCCCAACTAGTGGCCCCTCAACTCTAGCTCTCCCCGCCCCTCCCGCCCCAGGCCCCGCCCCTCCCGCCTCAGGCCCCGCCCCAGGCCCGCCCCACTCGACCCTGGAGAGTCCCTCAGCCTCCGGCCTGGTTCGCAGGGCGCTTGCGCATTTCTTAAGGCGTCTCGGCATTGCCCGAATCAAAATGTGCGCGTGTGGGTTGGGGGCGGGGGGAACTTCGTGCTTTCAACAGACCCCGCTACGGCCGCTTTCTGCGCTCTGCTAGAGCTGTTTTTTTTTGCCTTCTTGGTCCTGACACTTCGGTTTCTTTTTCCCTGATATGGCTGAAGAGGGCATGTTATAAATTAGGCGATCTCCGGGCAGCCCGTCTCCTGGCGCTGGGTCCTTGAGCTGAGACTTAAGGCGAGGCCGGGAAGGCAGGGTCCTTCTCTGGAGCAGTCGCGCAGGCAGCGGCTGCGGGAAGCCGGACACCGGGCGTCATGTATTACAAGTTTAGTGGCTTCACGCAGAAGTTGACTGGAACATGGGCTTCCGACGCCTATATCCCGCAGGTACCGGTAGCGCCGGGCCGTCTCGGACAGAAGTGGCCGCCCGAGCCTCTGCGCCTGGCAGTCGTGAGGCCGGAGCCCGGCGTAATTTCTGCCGGCGGTTCGGTTTGGCTCGCCCCGCACCTCTCGGCCCCTCTCTGCATCTGCTTGCAGCGGCCGTAGAGGCTGCTCATTCTGTAGCTGCTTCCCCGGCAGGGCTGGTCCGCCGCGGAAGTTGGGCCTGGCATTCAACTGGGGTCAAGGTGACCTCCGAGGTCGTTGCTTCTCGGTCGGGGGTGTCTTGTGGGGTCGGCGTGGCCCAGGATGCTACCCGGCAAAAGTCTGAAGTTCGGCTTTGTCTTTTGTAAGGAGGTTCCGCTTTTGGTCCCCTCAGTGCTCCGTTGGTAACCCGTGCGTAGCCCGAAAGCCGCATCAAAGCACGAGGTTGGAGAGCTGGGATGACAGCACAGAGGGAAGCCGTAGGGACTGGAGAGCCTGTATGATCAGAATTGGGGGACTTAAAGGGTTCTTTCAAATGTCCAGGTGAATCTGGGCAGTTACGTGCAACAGCCTTATGCTTCTCAGCTGTAAAATGGGTTGACTGCCGCTATTTGAGTCTAAAAAGTATTCTGAGTGCGCTCATTTTGCTAGTTGGAGTTCATTTTCAGTTGTAGACTTTTAAGAGCTAATATCCTTGTTTTGACGCTTTATTATGATCTTTATCAGGTTGCTTGATTTATTGTGAGCTTAGTTTCATCTAAGGCAACTTTAGTACAGATTGAATGAAGTGTGTCACGTCATTAGCCGTCTTTGGCAGGTGGTTGGTACTGGATAAGTGGTAGCTGTTCTCCAGAAGTTGAGTGTGAGATACCATCATGTTCCTAGTTGGAAAACTGGACTTGAATAGTAAGGATCCCAGGTGGGATGTCAAGGATGCTCTTTTGTTACCTCCTTCTTTTTCTGGGGGACACTGCAACTTGCCCAAGTAGGGACGATGTTTTAAGAGATTTCAGGGTCGCCTGAGTGGCTCAGTGGGATACGTGTCTGACTTCAGCTCAGGTCATGGTCTCGGGGTACTGGGATTGAGCCCCGAGGCGGGCTCCCTGCTCAGCGGAGAGTCTTATTCTCCCTCTTCCTCTGCCTGCCCACCCCTCCCCTCTCGTGCGCTTGCTCTGTCTCTCTCAGGTAAATAAAATCTTTAAAAACAGAGTGATTTCAGTCTAAGATTAGATTGCTGTTAATATCAACTAAGATAAAGGCATCTGGGTGGTTCAGTGGGTTGAGCGTCTGGCTTCGGCTCAGGTCATGATCCCAGGGTGCTGGGATCGAGCCCTGGAGCCCTGCGTGGTCGAGCTCTCTGCTCAGTAGGGAGCTGCTTCTCCCTCCCCCTCTGCCTGCTGCGCCCCCTGCTTGTTCTCTCTCTCTGCCAAATAAAGTATTTTTTAAAAAATTAAGATAGGGCAAAAGGGGCAAGTTTTGGGGGTTCGGGAGGAAGGGTCCAGGTTTATAAATGTTGAACTTGTGATGATGTCATGTAGTAGCTGGACTTAGGACTATGGAGTTTAATAGGTCTAGGTGTCTTCAGCCTGTAGTTGGTGGTAGAATCTGTGGTGGGGAAATCATATAGGGAAGAAAGGTGGGAATATGATTAGACTACAGAAACATGAAGGGGAGGGTAGAGGAGGAACATTTATCAAAAGAACAAACCAGGATTAGAAGGGAAACCAGTGTGGTGTCACTGAAGCCAAGTTGGTAATGAGGTCTAAAGAAGGAGTTGTCAACAGTGATTTATTTCTTCTGCAGGTTACAGGGGAATAGCCATTTCTATCATATTTGCTTCTATAGAAGAAGTGTATTTTTCAGTGCACTGATCTTAAACGTTGCAGTTTAATGAGTTTCGACAAATGCGTACACTGTAACCCATACCCCTATTAACATATAGGACAGTCCATCACCCCTAGAAGTTCCCTTCCCTATCCACCTTCCTATTGTGACCATTATAAATAAATAGTCTTGCTGTTTTTGAATTTCACATAAATGGAACCACACAGTACTCTTCCCCCCCATCAGTATTTTTGAGGTTCATTCATGTTACATGTATTAGTAGTTCCTTTTATTGCTGTGTAGGATTTCATTGTGTGAATATATCACAATTGATTTGTTTGTGGTTGTAGATGTTCTTTTATTTTTAGTTTTGGACCCGTCAGAGAGAGAGAGAGAGAGAGAGAGAGGAAAGAGAGAAAAAGAGAGCACGAGCGAGAGCGCGCGCACGCACAAGCAGGAGGAATGGCAGGCAAATGGAGAAGCAGGCTCCCCGCTGAGCAAGGAGCTGGATGTGGGACTTGATCCCAGGACTCAGGGATCATGACCTGAGCGGAAGGCAGATATTCAGCTGACTGAGCCATCCGAGCTGTAGATGTTCTTTTAATAGAATTTTAGCATAATCTAGGTTTTGTTACTTAGCGAGGAAGTAAAATTTTAGGCTAAGACTAGCATATTGAAATTAAATTGCCTCCAGAGCAGAGATTACTCTGAGATGCATGTGGTACAGGTAGGGCCTTCAGATTTCTAGTTCCTCTTAAATTGTATTTCTCTTGAGAATGTAAGTTCTTAGTTACTTAAGGATTTCTTTTTTTTTTTTTTTTAAGATTTTATTTATTTATTTGACAGAGAGAGACAGCCAGCGAGAGAGGGAACACAAGCAGGGGGAGTGGGAGAGGAAGAAGCAGGCTCCCAGCAGAGAAGCCGGATGTGGGGCTCGATCCCAGAACGCCGGGATCACGCCCTGAGCTGAAGGCAGATGCTTAACGATGGCGCCACCCAGGCGCCCCTACTTAAGGATTTCTTACTCTGTGTTGAAAGAAGTGATTTTTGTCTAGGCTTTATATGCAGATTTCGGGATGCTTGTGACAGGCATCCCCCAAACCAGGTGTTCTGGCTTTGGTAATTAGTAGTACTTCGGTTTTTATTTATTTGAAAATGTCAGCACACTGTAAAATGTACATGTTTGTAACTTTCAATATTATGTAAAGTGAATAACCTAACATGTATTGAATAACCTGATATGGAAAAACTAGTTTTCTAACAGTGGTGCAGGTAGATATTTATAAATCAACTGATGGCAAGTAATTGTATGTTCCGGTGGTTGCTTGAAAAGCATTTTCCTTATCTTTTTGTGTCCTGTGTCAAAATAAATTGAGGCTGATAAACACATGTAAAGACGCTGAACATCATTAGTCATTAGGGAAATGCAAATCAAAACTACAGCGAGATACCACTTCACACCTGCTAAAATCAAAAGACAGACAACAGGTGTTAGTGAGAATGTGGAGACACTGGAACCCTACTATATTGCTGGTGGGAATGTAAAATGGTGCAGCCACTTTAGAAATAGTCTGGCAGTTTCTTAAAAAGGGAAACATTTTTACCTTATGACTCAACAATTGTAGTTAAGAGGGCAGAATGACATTCTAGATAAAGGGAACTGTGAGAGTGAAGGAGGGGAGGTGGTTGCAGGGGAATCATTGAGAGTAAGTTTAGCCGTGGTAGATGCAGATAGATGAAGGGTCTAGGGTGGTAGGACTTAATTTTGTGAGAAACAGGAATTTACAAAGAATCTTGATGCAGAAAGTTGTGGTAGAGTCTTGTCCAGAGGTTGAAACAAGGGCGTACTTCTTACCTTTAATAAAGGAGGGTTTATGATGGAGGAGCAAGTATCATGACAGAGCTATGCTTGAAAAGATAATATGACTTGGGAGAGATCAGTACTGGGGATGCCTGTTAAACCCATAAAATAGTTCAGGGTCTTCCGAGTGGGAAAGGAGAAAGAGAGGTCTGGGGGATAAGGATTTAGTGACTGATGAGGGAGATGGGGGGTGAGAAAGGAGGACTCCAGGATGACTGGTAATGAGAGGATGGTAGTGCTTTCCTTAGAAACTGAATAGGTTTCTGAGCAACTGGGTGAATTTTGGACCTGCAGAGTGTGATGTGTCCAGGAAACATGGAGGGGTGATATCTTGCTGGCAGTTAGAAGGGAAGAACTTGAGTTGCTGCAGATTGAAACTTGTTTCTAGTCCTAAATCAGAGTGAATTCACATCAGTGCATTGAAAAATTCTATCATTTAAAAGTTAAAAAAATTTGTCTAATTCTCTTATTTCTCTACCCTCCTCCTTCTCAAACCTAAAAGGTAGAAGAAAAGGGAAACTTGGGCCAGTCAACTTCGAGGGGAAAAAAATCAAGTTGACTTTGCTCTTTAAAAATTTGGAGCAACTAGGGGCACCTGGCTGGCTCATTTGGTGGAGCATATGACTCTCTGATCTCGGGGTTCTGATTTGGAGCCCTGCATTGGGTGTAGAGATTACTTAAAAATAAAATCTTAAAAAATTTTTTTGGAGCAACTAAATTATACTAGGAAGAACTCAACAGCTAAATGTGGTTGCTGTTGAATGGCTCTTAATTGCAGAGGTAGTGATTGTGTAAATAGCTAAGAGATTTGATATTAAAAAGCAAAACCTGTGATTTCCACTTGGTCTGCAGTCCACTATTTTAAGAACAGCATTCACTAGTTTTCTCATTTGTGGGAGGTGTGGGAGGCTGTGCCATCAACTGCTGATTTGATTTACATGACTTTGGTTCTGAAATATTTAAGTCTACATTGTGGTGAAGCTATAGCTTATTTATACATTCAACAGATATTTACTGAATGTGCTGTTCGCTTTTTCAAGTCTTGGGAAGTGGGAGCAGTGAACAAAACATGCCAAAACCCTGCCTTCGTGAGGCTTCCATTGCAGTAGGGGTAGACACAGTAAACAAAGTAAAATTCAGTATGTTAGGTGCTGATAAGTGCTGTGGAGGAAAAAAACCAGGAACAGGTGATAGGTTGTTGGCAGGGTAAGGGGGAGGACATGCAGTTTAAAAGGGTGGTAAGGAAATGTCTTGCTGAGAAGATGACACATGGGCAAAGACCTGAAGGAGGTGAGGTGGATACCCAGAGAAGAGCATGCTAGGTAGAGGGAACAGTGCCTGGTGCCTGGGAGGTTTAAGGGGCTCGTCTATGGGACTGGGGTAGAGAAAGGGGATGATGTAAGTGGTAGGGTGGTGGGGTTTGAGGGGTGTATCTCGTGGCCCTGGAAGTCATTGTAAAAACTTTGGGTTTTGCTCAGCAAGATAGGAGGCTTTTGGAGAGGTTTGAGCTGAGTAGTGACCTCTGCAATCACTACTTGCTGCGTTTAGAGTAGACCGTGGGGTGGCAAGTGTGGAAATGGAAGGAGGGTGATCAGTTGGGAGGCTGTTATCAAAATCCAGAGGTTTGGACCCCTGGTGGAGATGGGTAAGAAGTGGTCAGATGATGAGTGTATTTTGAAGGTAGAGCCAAAAGGATTTGCAGTGCGTGAGCAGTATTAAAAATGGTTCCCGGCACCTGGGTGGCTCAGTCCGTTAAGCATCTGATTCTTCATTTTGGCTTAGGTCATGATCCCAGGGTCCCAGGATCAAGCCCTGCATCAGGCTTCCCCCTTAGCGGGAGTCGTCTTCCTCTGACCGCCCCCCCCCCACTCTGCTTTTGTATCTTTCTTTCTCTCTCTCTCTCTCTCACTCTTATTCTTTAAAATAAATAAAATCTTTGAAAAAAATCATCTGTAACATGGGATGATAATACCTCATTTACAGGGTTAATGTGAAAAGTAAATTTATTTATGAAGATTATGTAGGATCCTGAAAAAAAATGCTTATTATAAATGAAAACAGAATGTAGAACTTTTTTTTTTTTTAAGATTTTATCCATTAATTTGACAGAGCGTAAGCAGGGGGAGTGGCAGAGGAAGAAGCAGGCTCCCCGATGAGCAGGGAGCCTGATGGGAGGCTCAATCCCAGGACCCTGGAATCATGATCTGAGCCCAAGGCAGACACTTAACCGACTGAGCCACCCAGGTCCCCTAGAATGTAAAATTTTATACTGTGACTTTATAGATGTTAAAGTACACCTATGAGAAAAGATTGAAGGAGAATATACAACTCTTAATAGTTAATGGGATAAGATACTGGGATTATTGGTAACTTTAAAATTCCATATTCCGAACTTTTACAGTATTATAAATGGAAATACGGAATTATTTAAAACCATGGAGATGATTGATATTCCTTTTTTCAGATGATACTGTTCAAAAACTTTGCTGTAGTTTTGAATCACTTGATGGGTGAATAAACACTGAGCGATTAGATATAATCCTTTCTAAAAATGCTTTTACATTAGTCCTGTCAAAACAAGAATTTAACTTCAAACCATTTTCAGAGCTGCTTGGTAGAAAGAGTTTTTTAAATTTTTGCATTCAAGGGGAAATGATCCTTATAGGAGAAAATCCAAACTCACAGAATAAAGGAGTGTGTTAAATTCTTCAAAGAGATACTTTCTTACCTTCTTATCTCAGTAGTTAGGGCCTGTCTTCCCATCTCTAACTCCTTCTGAGTCTGAGTGTATTATATACTAAATTTAGTATATAAATAATAATATAATAAACTAGCAGCTTACTCATGAAACTCTTTAAATCAATTGTTGCCTTTAAGCAATAGTTGAGAGGGGCAGTGGGGGCAGGTAGTGGAATACTTAAAATCCCAAGGCCTGGACTTTAGAGGGGCTTGAGTTTCAACACTAGAGTCCATTCTTTTTGCTACATGATCTTGGGCAAGTTGCCTTCTCTGATCTAGTTTTCTTTATAAAATGGGAAAAGTAACATCTTGGTAGGGTTGCTGGCAGGATTAAATGAGATGATGTGTGTGAAATGCTTGACCGGTTGTTGGGCATATAAGAAAGGCTGAGTACGTAATTAGTGAATGTTATTCCATAACATTAATATCCATAATGGCAGGGATTGTATCTGTCTTATTCATCGTGTATTTTCAGTATAGAGTAAGTGCTCAGTCATATATGCTGAATGAGTGAATGCAGTGCAGGAAAAAAGTCCACGGTTCATTCCCATTTGTGGGACTGTGTCAAAGAAACGGAAACCAGGTTTACTTTTGGGGGTGGTTATTTGACGTATAGTTGATTTACAATATTAGTTTCAGGTGTACAACATAGTGATTGTACAGTTATATACATTACAAAATGCTCACCACAGTAAGTGTACTTATCATCTGTCACCTTACAGCATTATTGACTGTATTCTGTATGGTGTATTTTTTATCCTCCTGACTTATTTTATAACTGGGAGTTTGTACCTTTTAATTTCCTCCACCTCTTCTCCTTCTCCTCATCCCCCCACCCCCTTGCCCCCTGGCAGCCATCAGTTCTCTGTATTTATGGGTCTATTTCTATTTTTTGTTTTACTTTTTAGATTCCACACATAAGTGAAATAATATTTGTTTTTTTCTGACTTATTTCACTTAGCATAATACCAGGTTGTTGCCAGTGGCAATATCTTATTTTCATGGCTGAGTATTATTCTGCTGTATATATACACCACGTCTTCTTTATTCATTCATCTCTTGATGGATACTTACATTGCTTCCATATTTTGGCTATCGTAAATAATGCTGCAGTAAACATAGGGGTGCACATATCTTTTTGAATTAATATTTTTATTTTCTTTGGGAAAATACCCAGAAGCAGAATTACTGGTTTGTATGGCGTTTGTATTTTTAATTTTTTTGAGGAACCTCCATACTGTTTTCCATAATGGCTGCACCAATTTATATTCCTATGAACAATGCATGAGGGCTGCCTTTTCTCTATATCCTCTACATACCTTGTTATTTCTTGACTCTTTGATACTAGCCATTCTCATTGTGGTTTTGATTTGCATATCCCTGATACTTAGTGGTGCTGAACATCTTTTCATGTGTCTTTTGGCCATCTGTAAGTCATCTTTGGAAAATGTGTGTTCAGGTCCTCTGTACATTTTTTTTTTTTTGGTATTGAGTTGTATAAGTTCTTTATATATTTTGTGTATTAACCCCTTATTGGATAGATCATTTTCACATAATCTTCTCCCAGTCAGTAGGTTGCCTTTTTGTTTTGTTGGTTTCTGTCACTGTGCAAAAGATTTTTAGTTTGCTGTAGTCCCAGTTGCTTATTTTTGCATTTGTTTCCCTTACCTGAAGAGACAGATTCAGAAAAATATTGCTAATACTGATGTCTAAGAGATTACTGTGTATGTTTTCTTTTAGGAGTTTATAATATCAGGTCTTACATTTGGGTTTTAATCCATTTTGAATTTATTTTTTGTGGGTTTTTTGTTTCCTTTGGTTTTTGTTTTGTTTTCAAATGATCCTTATTGAAGTATTTTTCTTGTAGCTCTTAACTAGCTGGGCATTCCACTGCACCACTTTTGAAGTCATCTATGATGTCATGAGGGTGGTGGCCATCAACATTGCAGTCCACAGACTGGGCAGTCCCCATGATCTCTTCAAAGGTTCCAGAGGGTTCTGTGGGTAAAGATTGGTGCCACATCTGTCGTGCAGTGTTGACAATCTCACGAAAAGTGTATTTCCACTGTGCTTAATGTTTTTCTGCTTCTGTCTCTTGGCTGTTCATTGAGGGCTTTTATTATCAGGGCAGGGGCAGAGGTACCATTTCATTCTGGGCCTAAGTATATGATACAACTTTGATCTCGTTAAGGTCGAACTTAGGTGGCATGGTGGAGGTGGCTCGTGTTGGATGAACCCTGATTCAGGATGACCGAAGACAGTTGCACCTTTGTCTCCTCCTAGTCTAAAGCCAAACGCTCCTTTTTTTTTTTTTTCTTGATTTAAAAAAAAAAAATCTCTATGCCCAGGGCGCCTGGGTGGCACAGTCCTTAAGCGTCTGCCTTTGGCTCAGGGTATGATCCCAGCGTTCTGGGATCGAGCCCCACATCAGGCTCCTCCTCTAGGAGTCTGCTTCTTCCTCTCCCACTCCCCCTGCTTGTGTTCCCTCTCTCGCTGGCTGTCTCTGTCTGTCAAAATAAATAAAATCTTAAAAAAAAAAAAAAAAACAAAACTCTATACCCAACATGGGGCCTTGAACTCACAACTCTGAGAACAAGTCACATGCTTTGCTGACTGAGCCAGCCAGGAGAGAGAGAGAGAGAGAGAGAGAGATAGTGTGGTGGGAGGGGGGGAGGGAGAGAGAATCTGGAGCAGACTCCACACTGAGCGCAGAGCCTGAGGTGGGGCTGGATCCCACAACTGCAAGTTCCTGACCTGAGCTAAAACCAAGAGTTTGATGCTCAAGTGACTGAGCCACCCAGCACCCCCAATTTCATTCTTTTGCATGTAGCTGTCCAGTTTTACCAGCACTATTTATTGAAGAGGCTGTCTTTTCCCCATTGTGTATTTTTGTTTCCTTTGTTGTAGATTAATTGACCATATAAAGAATGGTTTTATTTCTGGGCTCTCTATTCTGTTCCATTGATCTCTATTTTTGTGCTAGTACCATACTGTTTTGATTATTACAGCTTTTGGTATATCTTGAAATCTGAGATTGTGATACCTTCAGCTTTGTTCTTCTTTTTCAAGATTGCTTTAGCCATTTGGAATCTTTTGTGGTTCCATAGAAATTTTAGGATTATTTTTTCTTCTGTGAAAAATGGTATTGGTATTTTGATAGGGGTTGCATCGAATCTATAGGCTGCTCTGGGTAGTATGGGCATTTTAACAATATTCTTCCAATTAATGAGCGTGGTATATCTTTCCATTTATTTGTGTCTTCACTTTCTTTCATCATTGTCTTAATAGTTTTCAGAGTACAGGTCTTTCATCTCCTTCGTTAAATTTATTCTGTAGGTATTTCATTTTTTGATGTATGTGGGATTGTTTTCTTAATATCTCTTTCTGCTACTTTAGTATTAACATATTGAAATGCAACACGTTTCTGTATATTTTGTATCCTGCAGCTTTACTGAATTCATGTATTCTAATAGTTTTTTGGTGGAATTTTTAGTGATTTATTTATTTATCTATCTATCTATTTATTTATTTATAAAGATTTTTATTTGACAGACACAGCAAGAGAGGGAACACAAGCAGGAGGAGTGGGAGAGGGAGAAGCAGGCTCCCCACTGAGCAGGGAGCCTGACACAGGGCTCAATCCCAGGACCCTGGGATCATGACTTGAGCTGAAGGCAGACGCTTAATGACTGAGCCACCCAGGCGCCCCTTTTAGTATTTTTTTTTTATATGTAATAACATGTCAGCTCTAAATAGTGAAAGTTTTGCTGCTTTCTTACCACTTAGGATGCCTTTTATTTCTTTTTCTTGTCTGATTGCTGTGGCTAGGACTTCCAGGACTGTGTTGAATAAAAGTGGGGAGAAGAGAAATCCTTGTTTTGTTCCTGATCTTAGAGAAAAAGCTTTTACTTTTCACCATTATGATGTTAGCTGGTGGATTTATCATATATGGTCTTTATTATATTGAGGTATGTTTCCTCTAAAAACCCACTTTGTTGAGAGTTTTTATCATAAATGGATGTTGAATTTTGTCAGATGTTTTTTTCTGCATCTGTTAAGGTGATCATGTGATTTTTATTCTTCATTTTGTTAATGTTGTGTATCATGTTGATTGATTTTTGTGCATATTGAACATTTCTGCATCCTGGAATAAGTCCCTCTTGATCGTGGTGAATGATCTTTTTAATGTATTGTTGAATTCAGTTTGCTAAATTTTGTTGAGTATTTTTTTGCATCTGTGTTCATCAGATATACTGTCCTGTAATTTTCTTTTTTGTATTGTATTTGGTTTTGGTATCAGGGTAGTATTGGCCTCATAGAATGAATTTGGAAGAATTTCTTCCTCTTCTATTTTTTGGAATCGCTTGAGCATGACAGGTATTAACTCTTCTTTAAATGTTTATAGATTTTATCTGTAAAGTCATGTAGTTCCTGGACTTTTGTTTGTTGGAAGTTTTTTGTTCACAGATTCACTTTCTCTGCTAGTAATTGGTCTGCTCAGAGTTGCTATTTCTTCCTGATTCAGTCTTCGAAGATTGTATATTTCTAGAAATTTATCCATTTCTTCTGTGTTGTCCAGCTTGTTGGCATATAATTTTCATAGTAGTCTCTTATAATCCTTTGTATTTCTGTGGTGTTAGTTGTAACTTCTCTTTCATTTGTGATTTTGTTTGAGCTCTTTTTTCCTTAAGTCTGCTAAAAGTTTATCAGTTTTATCTTTTTGAAGAACCACTTCTTAGTTTCATTGTTTTTAAGTCTCCATTTAATTTATTTCTGTTATAATCTTTGTTATTTCCTTCTTTCTACTAACTTTGCTCTTCATTCTTTTTCTAGTTCCTTTAAGTGTAAAGTTAAGTTTGTTTGAGATTGTTCGTGTTTCTTGAGGTAGGCCTGTATTACTATAAACTTTCTCTTAGAATTGCTTTTGTTGCAAGGCCAAGATTTTGAATCATTGTTTCCATTTTCATTTCTCCCTGTATCTTTACAGTTTCCTCTTTGATTTCTTCCTTGATCCATGGATTGTTTAGGAGCATGTTGTTTAGCCTCCATGTGTTCGTGTTTTTTTCCAGTTTTTTTCCTATAATTGATTTCTAGGTTCATACTGCTGTGAATGAAGAAGATGCTCCATCTTCTTAAATTTGAGACTTGTTTTGTGGCCTAACATGTAATCTGTCCTGGAGAATGTTCCAGGTGCACTCGAAAACTATGTATATTCTGCCGCTTATGGGTGGAATGTTCTGTAGGTATCTGCTAGGTCTGTCTGGTCTAATGTTATTTAAAGCCACTGTTACCTTATTGATTTTTTTGTCTGGATGCTCTATCCGTTGATATAATTGGGGTGTTAAAGCCCCCTACTATTATTGTATTACTGTCTGTTTCTCCCTTTCTCTGTTAGTATTTGCTTTGTATATTTAGGTGCTCCTGTGTTGGGTGCATAGATATTTACAGTTGTTGTATCCTCTTGTCGGATTAATCCCTTTATATAATGCCCTTCTTTGTCTCTTTACAGTTTTTGTTTTAAAGATTACTTTGTCTAATATATTTTACCATCCCAGCTTTCTTTTTGCTTCCATTTGTGTGGGGTATTTTTTTTTTTTTTTACATCCCTTCACTTTCAGTTTGTACTTGTCTTTATGTCTGAAGAGAGCCTCTTGTAGGCAGCATATAGATGGCCCTTGTTTTTTATTCATTGAATCACCCTTGTCTTTTGATTGGAGTATTTAGACCATTTACTTTTTTTTTTTTTTTCTTTTTTAAGTAGGCTCCACCTTCAGCCTGGAGCCCAGCGTGGGGCTCAAACTCATAACACTGAGATCAAGACCTGAGCTGAGATCAAGAATTGGACTTTTAACTGACTGAGCCACTGAGGTGCCCCATTGTTTTAGACCATTTACACTTAAAGTAATAATTTACAGGTGCCATTTTGTTAATTGTTTTCTGGTGGTTTTTGTTTTTCTTTTTTCTCCTGGCTCTTCCCTTGTAATTGGTGACTTTAGTGTTTTGCTTGGATTCCTTTCTTTTTATTTTTTTGTGGATTTTTTTCTTAGTTTTTGGTTTCTGGTTGGCTTTAGGTTCATATATAGCATCTTAAGTATATAGCAGTCTGTAGTAAGCTGATGGTTGCTTAAATTCGAACACATTCTAAAATCACTACATATTAACCTCCCCCATGCATGTATATGATGTCATATTCTACATCTTTATTTTGTGAATCTCAACAAATTTTATAGATGTAATTGATTTTACTCATCTTTTAACTTTCATCCTAGTTTTATAAGTGATTAATTTACTACCTTTATTATATGTTTGCTTTTACCAGTGAAGTTTTTTTGTTTTGTATTTTTTTCTAGTTTTGGCCTTTTTTTTTCTGCTTAAAGTCCCTTTAATATTTCTTCTAAGTCTGTTTAAGTGGTGATGAACTCCTTTACCTTTTATTTGTCTGGAGAAACTCCTATTTGTCCTTAAGTTCTGAATGATAATCTTGTGAGGTAGAGCATTCTTGGTTGTACGGTTTTTCCTTTCAGTGCTTTGAATATATTGTGCCACTGTCTTCAGGCCTGCACAGTTTCTGCTGAAAAATCTATAGCCTCATGGGGTTTTCCTTGTACACAACTAGTTCCTTATTTCTTGCTGCTTTTAAGATTCTGTCTTTAATCTTTGACATTTAGTTTGTTGTGTGTCTTGGTATGGACCTTCTTGGGTTCATCTTGTTTGGGGCTCTCTCTGCTTCCTGGACCTAGATGTCTGCTTTTCCCAGGTTAGGGAAATTTTCAGCTGTTATTTCTTCAAATAAGTTTTCTGCCCTTTTCTCTTTTTCTTCGGGGACCCCTATAATGTGAGTATTAGTGTGCTTGACATTGCCGCAGAGGGTCCCTTAACCTGTCTTCATTTTTTTCTTATTCTTCTTTGTCTTTGCTGTTCAGTTTGGGTGCTATTTTCCTGTCTTCCAGATTGCTAATCTGTTCATCTGCATCTTCTAATCTGCTTTTGATTCGCTCTAGTGTGTTTTTCATTTCAATTATTGTATTCTTCAACTCTGGTCCTTTTTTATGTCTTTTATCTCTTTGTTGAGTTCTTTTACACTCTTCTTTCAACTTCAGTGAGCGTCTTTATGACCATCACTTTGAACTCTATCAGGTCATTGCTTATCTCCATTTTATTTAGTTCTTTTTCTGACGTTTTGTTCTTTTCTTTGGAGCATATTTCTTTTTTCTCAGTTTGTTTGACTTTCTGTGTTTGTTTCTATGAATTAGGTGAAACGGCTACCTTCCCCAGTCTTGAAGGAGTGGCCTCAGGTAGGAATGTCCCTTCTGTAGACTGTATGTATCTGGTGGCTTTGGCTGGCTAGAGCTGTAGTGGGTGCAGGCTCAGGGTGCATTCTTTGGGTCTGCCCTCTGGGATGGTGGGAACTGGAGCAAGTTCAGGCCAGGTGGTTCAGGAGTGGTTGGGTCCAGCGCTGCCCTGGTGGGATGGCAAGAGCTGGGTCAGGCTCAGGCTGGGTTGTCCTCAGGCCCTCCACCCTGGGACTCTGTAGTGGGATGGCTAGAGCTGGGGCAGGATGGGCTGGGGTGCTCTGCGTAGGAAGTGCCCTGGCTGGATGGCTGCTGCTGAAGCAGGTGTGGGCCAAGGGTGTCCCAGGGTGTTTTGTGCCTGGGCCACCTTGCTGAGCTATTGAGGGCTGTAGTTGGTGCAGGCTGGGGTGTCCTGGTTTGTGCTGTGCTGGGGCAGCCTTGGTGGGATGGTTGGAACTGAGGCAGGTGCATGTGGTGGAGGATGCCTTTGGTGGACAGCTGGAGCTGGTGTGGGCTGGAGGCTGCAGGCTGGCTAACATGCCCGCTCCCATCTGCACTATCAAGGCAGAGGGGGAACGTGAACAATGGTGCTTGCTAGCGCCTTCTAACCATAGAGAGTTCAGTGGTTCTCCCACCATGTAGCAGTTGCTCTAGCATTAGTATATGGGGTTTCCTTCACTTAGTCTATTTGCCTTTTATTTTATTTTTTTAAGATTTTATTTACTTGAGGGAAAGAGAGTGAGAGAGAGAGCACGGGGTGGGGGGCGGGGAAGAAGGGTCAGAGGGAGAAGCAGACTCCCCACTGAGCAGGGAGCCTGTGAGGGACTTGATCCTGGGACTCCAGGATTATGACCTGAGCCGAAGGCAGGCGCTTAACCCACTGGGCTATCCAGGCGCCCTCTGTTTGCCTTTTAAACCACTGTGTTTTTGCCATGCCCCAGATTGGGTGAATCTGTGTGTGTGCACCTGTCAGTGCTATCCCACCCTGTTGCAGTCCTTAGCATCAGGTGGGATTCCTGTTGTTACCCGATCTCTGTCTCCTGCCATTCTCTGTGTGATCCCTCTATCCTTCGCTGTGCAGAAGCTGTTCAGTCAGCCTGCGGTTCTTCAGGAGGAACTGCTCTCTGGGTGTAGGTGTAGATTTGGTGTGTTCCTGGGAGGAAATGAGTTCAGGATCTTTTTGTGCTGCCATCTTGGACCGAAACCAAGTTTGCTTTAATGCTTTTTTGTTGCCCTGTTGATCTTAATGCTTGCCTGGTGGGAGTATCATTGAAGCTTTCAATATATGATCTTTAGAATAAGTCTTGTCAGTTATATGTAAATTTTATTTCTTTGAAGAGATTAAGGACCAGGGGTCTGACAATGCTGTTAATTTGAGCAAAGGATTTTCTCTTTCATCTGTAAAATGAAAGAGGCTGAGCTTGAACTCTACTTCCTAACTTTAAATTTTTACTTTTTGTAGTTAGAATTTAATATAAAAGGATGTGATTTTATTGATTTGTAACTCTTAGCTCCTATCTTAATCTGCGGGTTATTTTGGAAGAACCATCTCTATACCTGCCACTGTAGCTTTACTCCATCAGATAGAAAACCGGAGTTCCCCTTAGGTTCTTCTTTTTTGTTTTAATAGCTTTATTGAGATACAATTCACATACCATACATTCACTCTTTTAAAGTGATAACTTGTGGTTTTTAGTGCGTTAATAGATACTCTGCAAACATTACCACATTAATTTTAGAGTGTTTTCATCACCTCCAGAAGAAATGTGTACCCTGCAGTTATCACCCCCCTGTTGCTCACCTCCCAGCCCTAGGCAGCTGCTAATCTACTTTCTGTCTGTGTTGAATTTCTCATTTTGGACTTGCATATGAATGGGGTCATATGAGTTGTGGTCTTTTTGACTAGCTTCTTTTACTCGGCATGTTTTTAAGGGCTATCCTTGTTGTAGCCTGTGACAGTACTTCATTTTTCTCCCCCTTCAGGTTCCTTTTAAGCCTGAGTGTTCTTCTGTCCACGTGGCCCAGGGAGCTGCTAATCGCAAATTTGTGTTAACGCCCGATGTCATTCAGTTTGTATTTATTGACTATGTGCTGTGTGCTGCTTTAGGCACGTAGTGTCTCATGCAGTCTTTTCAGTGGTAGATCCCAGTACTTTTATATACATGTCACAGATGAGAACGCTGAATTTCCTTTATTTTTACTATATCTGTTTAACTTACAGGTTTATTAATGCTGGAAGGTTCAATTACTCTAATCGTTTTGTTTTGTTTTCTGGTCCTGAAAGACAAGTCTGTTACCATTACAGGCTCTTCCAGATTGAGATGTTCCTTTACTGTGTGTCTGGGCAGTTTCTGATGTCTACTCTGGAGTTAGAGATAACATGTTAGTATGTCAGCTCACCCAGAGGAGAAAAGGGACAGCCAGGTCTCTTTGGAAATCTAACCAAAAATTCATATAGGTTATAAATGTTTTACTTATTTGGTAGGAAGAGAGACGTAATAGTTATTTCTGGAAGCCCAGATTGGATTTTTGCGGTGGTTTGCTTCCTCTCCTCCCCCAACCCCATCTTAATGGCAGGGAATTCTTCTCGATGGGGTTTGCTGTGGGAAAGTAGACTAAGGTATTTTGTTGAAACTTTAAGGACTTTAAATCTTAAAATTAAAGGCCTTGTAACGCAGACTTGGAGAGCCTTTCCTTCCTTCTTGTGTGGTTGAATTACTGCCTCCACGATTCCAGACAGCCTGCTTGTTGAAAGGTTGTTCATAAGCCCAGGCATGCTTTCAACTTGACATTTTCA
Source organism: Ursus maritimus (assembly GCF_017311325.1). Lineage (NCBI taxonomy): Eukaryota > Metazoa > Chordata > Mammalia > Carnivora > Ursidae > Ursus > Ursus maritimus. The sequence continues at coordinate 33,448,397 of NW_024426774.1, read as the reverse complement.
TTTTTCCTACAGGGATTAAGGCCTGTGGTTTCCACAGAAGCACCGCCTATCATATTTGCCACACCAACCAAACTGAGTTCTGATTTTGCTGTATATGATTATGCTGGGAAAAACAAAGTTCCAGAGCTCCAGAAGTTTTTCCAGGTGAGAGAAGACACTAGAACAGACACTAGAGAATAAGTTGTTACTTTGGCAATGAGTTTTCTTCTAGTTGTTTTCTGCTTGCTTGATATTAAAATTCACTGAGCTATTAGAAGTAGAGGAGGCTCTCTTGGGTTTGCTGATCAACGGAGAGAAGCTAGAATTGGATTTTAAAATATTACTAACGGTAATCTACATACAGATAATTGAGAGGTCAGTGACCCAGCTGCATCTCAGGATCTGTGGGGGTGGCAGTGTCTGTCACTGCTGTTGCTAGATGATAGCTTCCCCATCCTCAAAAATATGTGCAGATTCAGGACTGGCCTGGGGACTTTTGGTCAGTTTAATCCCTTTTTATCCGGTAAGTAAGACTTGATTGGGTATTTGGGGTCTTGAGTTACTTTGGGGGAGGGAGTTTGGAGACTGTGCAAAATAATGGTTTCAGCATTTTATGGAGTCTCTTTTCTAAACACGGGTTTAACAGCTTAATGGGAAAAAGCTGAATACAAAATGGACTAGAGCCTGTTAACTGAGCTGGTGCGCTCAGACATCATTGACTAATGATCGGAAGTCAAAGTAAATGTGGGCATTGCTTGCGCCTGCGGTCATTCAGCTGTGGGTTACCTTTGCCTTTCAAAGAAATCCACCCGTGCTGCTTTCCTGATTAAGCAATACATGATAAATTTCTTAGAAATGTGAAATTTGTTGCATGCGTGTTCCTGAGGCTCCATTTTGGAGAAGGCTTTGGCCCTACAGGCTGTGGCTGCATTTGTAAGAAAACGTATACCGCTCTTTCTGTCAGCATTCTAACGGATTAGGGCTTTTTCCACTACAGTGTGTTGATGGATTAGTTTTAAACTAGAGACATTTGTTCTTGATTAGCCTAAACTGTAAAATCTTTTTATTATTAACCATGTCCTTGATAATTCTTGCTTTCCAGAAATCCGACGGTGTGCCCATCCACCTGAAACGAGGCCTGCCTGACCAAATGCTCTACCGGACCACCATGGCGCTGACGCTGGGGGGGACCATCTACTGCTTGATCGCTCTCTACATGGCTTCGCAGCCCAGAAACAAATGAGCTAGGCTGCAGAGGACTGGTTTGCTTTTTGGCATAAACCCTTTGAATTTTCATTTTTTCACTGCTCTGTAAACATTTTTTTTACTTGAGTGGTTTACTTAACATTTTCCCAGACAAATAGGAAGATATTAAGGCAATATTTTGGTTTGTTTATGAAATGCACATGGTCAGAGCTCATTGGACAGTTAAAACTATTGTTTAAAGAAATGCTGCTGCTCTTTGGGCTCCTGATTTCCCTGGAGGTTCTGGAGGAAGGTTGTGTACATGCTCATTGACAGCGGTCTGTGCTGGGGTCCTTAGGGACTCACAGTGGTGTTTTTGAGCATGGGGTGCAGAGGCCTTTCTGGATTTGGATGTGATTTAGGAAGGAAGAGAGAAACCAAGGCCAGGAGCATGAAATGGGGGTTTTTCCTTCTTGCAGTAAAATGTTAAGAAAAATTATTTGCAGCCTGCCTCTGTTCATTGTACAGTTTGTTTTCAAGGGTTATTTGCCTCATCTCAGATCTTTAGTGAAATTTTATGTGCGATTGTTATGTATTTATTCCACCTCGGGAACAGAAAACACCTGTTTAGTGTTGCACTTCAGACCTGTGTGTTTTATTAATGCAGCTGTGACACAAAGTCTCCTTTACCTTTTCAAAATGTTATGGCTTTAAATTATGATTTATTTTGATTGTGGAATAAATACATGAATGAAAAATCTCAATTTTGAAGTCCTTTTGAATGACCTTTCCGAATACTTTCAGAATACCAGAGGCATCTTAAACCTGAGTCTCATTTCTTTCTTTTTAATTAGGCACCAGATAATCTTTACAAAATGGTTCCTCAAAGTCAAGTAATAGGCTAATGGCATGTTGATGATTACCATATGGTTCCTTCTAAGAAACAAGCTTGCCCCTTAGTGAAATGTGCCTGTAACACACAGTTCATTTAGACATTAATTTCCTGTGCTGTCACAATCAGTAGACTTCACGTACGCTATATTAATGCTGAGAAAAGGTAGGATTTTATTATATATAAAGCGGTAGTCTCTATCTTGCTGTAGCAAGGAACAGTGACCTTTTACTGAGGATAAAATTAACACCCAGTAGCATCCTCACAGGCTGGCAGGCCCTTGTCTGTACAGATCTAAACTTTAGTCTTCTCTGGTATTTGCTCCAAGTTTTTATTTTGAAAAACTTCAGACTACAGAAAGATTATAAGGACCGTACAGTATACACCTGCATATCTTTCACTTAGCAATATATTGCCACCTTTGCGTTTTTTTGCTCTCTCACAAATGCAGGCACACATAATGTATGTAAATACACATTTGTTCTTTGCTGAATCAATTAAGATTAAGTTATGGAATTATGATAATTCAGCCATAAATACTTAGGCAGTATCTTAAGAATAAGGACTTTTTCCTTCGTAACCATACTATAGTTCTCACACTCAATTTAACATTGATATTCTATATTTAAATTTCCCCAGGCATCCCAATGATGTGTCCTTTATAGTTTTTAAAATAACAGCTTTATTGGAATATAATTCACATACCATATTCACCTATTTTATTATTTTTTTAAAGATTTATTTATTTGAGAGAGAGAGAGAGAGTGCATGCATGAGTGAGGAGGGCCAGAGGGAGAGGGACAGAGAGCCTCTCAAGCAGACCCCGTGCTGAGTGTGGAGCCCTATAAGGGCTCGATCTCACCACCCTGAGATCATGACCTGAGCTGAAATCAAAAGTTGGACATTTCAGCTGACTGAGCCACTCAGGTGCCCCTACAATTCACCTATGTAAAGTGTGTAATTCAGTGGTTTTTACTGTATACAGAGTTGTGCAACCATCACCACAATCAATTTTTTTTAAAAGATTTTATTTATTTATTTGACAGAGATAGAGACAGCCAGCGAGAGAGGGAACACAAGCAGGGGGAGTGGGAGAGGAAGAAGCAGGCTCATAGTGGAGGAGCCTGATGTGGGGCTCGATGCCATAACGCCGGGACCACGCCCTGAGCCGAAGGCAGATGCCTAACCGCTGTGCCACCCAGGCGCCCCACCACAATCAATTTTAAAACATTTTGTTACCCTAAGAGGAGGTCCTGTGCCTGTTGAGTCATTCCCCTTCCCCACCCCACCTCTAGCCTTAGGCAACCACTGATCTCTGTAGATTTGTCTTTTCTGGACATTTCATGTAAATATAATCATTGATATGTGATCTTCTGTGACTGGCTTCTCTCTGTAATGAATTCGAGGTTTAGCCGTGTGGTAGCCTGTGTCAATACTTCATTACTTTTTATGGCTGAATAATATTTCATTGTATAGACCACATTTTGTTTATCCGTTCATCAGTTGATGGACATGTGGGTCATTTCCACATCTTGACTATGAATATGCTATTAATGCTTTAGTGGGCTTTGGTGTACAGGTTTTTGAATGGGCCTGTGTTTTCATTTCTCTTGAGTACATACCTAGGAATGAATTTCTGGGTCATAGAGTAACTTCGAGTTTAATTTCTTGAGGAGTTTGCCAGGCTTTCCAAATCAGCTTTACCATTCTACATTCCTGCCAGCAGTGCTAGTTGACTTTTGTTTTTGTTGTAGGTCCAGGAGCCACCCAAGGATCACACATCATATTTACTTGCCATGTCCTGTTAGCCTTTTTTTATCCAGAATAGTCCCCAGTGTCCTTCATTGAAGAGTTTGAAGACTTTAGGGCAGTGTTTTGCAGAACATCCTTCAACTTGGATTTATGTTACCTGTCTCCTTATGATTGGATTGAGGTTAAACATTTTTGTCAGGAATTCTTCATATGATGTGGTATTCTCATTATATCAAGTGTTACTTGATACCAGTTTGTCCCATTATTGGCAATTTGAAGTTAGGGTAACTTTATTCAGCTGTTGTCTGCCAGATTTCTCCTTTACAAGATACCCTTGCCCCTTTGTAATTAATAAGTAATCTGTGGGGTGATATTTGGGAATATCCTGTCCTTAGCAGTTTTACACCCAGTGTAGGAGTCATTGGTAATTCTTGACTGAAGTGTTTATTACTAAGGTGGTTGTAAAAAAGCGATTCTCTTGTTCTGTCATTCCTTCTATGTTGTTGACGTTTCCCTGTGAAGATGAGCTCTCCTCTCCCCTGTCAGAAGTTTTAGTGTGATTTCCTCATTCAGTGTAATCACTGTCTCTGTCATTATTCATTCCAGTGCTTCAGTGCACCCCAAATTTGGCTTCTGTGCCCTATTGACATGCCCCGTCAGTTTGAGTATTTCTTTTTCTTTTTTTTTTTTTTTTTAAAGATTTTATTTATTTATTTATTTGACAGAGATAGAGACAGCCAGCGAGAGAGGGAACACAAGCAGGGGGAGTGGGAGAGGAAGAAGCAGGCTCATAGCGGAGGACCCTGATGTGGGGCTCGATCCCAGAACGCCAGGATCACGCCCTGAGCCGAAGGCAGACGCTTAACCGCTGTGCCACCCAGGCGCCCCTGAGTATTTCTTTACTCTCTTTGCTTACCTTGTTTTTCTCTACCTTCATTTCTTCTGTTTACTTTCAGATGTGTTTTGTTTATATACATGGATACATTTTCCTTCTCTGCCTGTTTTATTTCTGCCTAAATGGTACTGTACATTCCTACTAGTCAGTTGTAGTTTAGAGATTGTTCTCTGCCTCATTTTTCTGAATCGTATTCCATCTTATGAATACACCAGAGTTTATTTAACTAGTCTCCTTTTGATGGGTATTTAGTCTTAAATGTTTTGCTTTTATAAGCACTGCTTTAATATATGATCTTTCCCTCACATCTTACATATTGTCGAATGTATTTGTAGGATAATTTCAGAAGTGAGGCCTGTAACCCAAAGGAGTGTGTGTTTCCAATTTTGACAGCTAGTCCCCAGTAATAGAGGCGGTGCCAACGTACATTCTAGCTCAGCTGTGACGAGGGTACCTGTTTCTCCTCCCTTTGCCAGCAAAATGCTCCATCAGACTTTTTTTTTTTATCTTTGCCAATCAGGTAAGTGATAACAGTTCTCTGGGTTCACTTATCTTTCTAGGGGTATCTGGGTGGCTCAGTCGGTGAAGCGTCTGCCTTCAGCTCAGGTCTCCCTGCTCGGGCTCCCTGCTCAGTGGGGAGCCTGCTTCTCCCTCTCCTTCTGCCCCTCCCCCTGCTCTTACTCTTTCTCTCGTTCTCTCGCTCTCAAATAAAATCTTTTTTTAAAAGATTGTCTTTCTACTGTAATTAGTGATATATTGAATATCTTTAATTTAATTTTATTTATTTATTTTTTAAAGATTTTATTTATTTGTTTGACAGAGAGACAGCCAGTGAGAGAGGGAGCACAAGCAGGGGGAGTGGGAGAGGAAGAAGCAGGCTCCCAGCGGAGGAGCCTGATGTGGGGCTCGATCCCAGAATGCCGGGGTCATGCCCTGAGCTGAAGGCAGACGCTTAAAGACTGAGCCACCCAGGCGGCCCTGAATATCTTTTATTTAAAATTTAATTTTTAAAATCCTTTCATTTTAAGATTTTTATTTTCCTTTTTTGTAAACTGTGTATTCATGTCCTTCGCCGCTTATGTCTCGTTGCTCTTTGAGAATGCTGTCAGTGTCATTGGTCCATGTGGCTGGCTTCATCGGGAGTGGTCTCTGCTGACTCCTGTGTGAGCCAGATCTCTGATCGCAAGTCCCAGAGATGTATTAGAACCAGCCGGTGCAGAAAGAGGATTTTCCAGGACCCAAGCAGAGCTGGGCCTCCTAGGTCTTACTTATGGGACCAAGGTGGTTGACATTTCTGTCACCCTTTGGCTGTGCAGCTGTGTCATTCTCTGTTTCTCATTGCACATGGTAGGAAATGGTTGTCCAGTCACTGGAAACCAGCCTCAAATTTCAGGAGAAATCTTTGGCTCCTTTTGGGTCAGGTGTCCCTCATTGGGCAGTCAGCTGTTCGGTGCCAGGCCTTGGGGGCAGATGTGGAGAAGGAGCACAGGTTGTTGTGTGTGTTTGGTGTTGAGGTTTCCATTCCCCAAGTCGTCTTTTAGACTGTTCTTATGGTTGCAGGCCATGCAAACCTCTTATTTTCTGACCCCTTGACCTTCAGTAGCTAGAGGTTACACCAGGGGCGTGGTTCATTGTTTAGAAATTGTGATACTACCTGCTGTCAGCAATTAATACATGTATTTGACACCTTGCACATATTCTGGGTTGCATCACTTTTTTTTTTTTTAAGATTGACAATCATGGGGAGCAGCAGAGGGAGAGGGAGAAGCAGGCTCCCTGCTGGTCAGGGAGCCCCATGTGGAGGTCGGTCCCAGGACCCTGGGATCATGACCTGAGCCGAAGACAGTTGCTTAACTGAGCCGCCCAGGCGTCCCTGGGTTGCATCACTCTTCAGCATCCAAAACTGCCCATGTTGGGTGTGGTTGGGAAGTGGGGTCCTTTCCTCAGTGTTCTTCTTGTCAGGGTCACTGGCCGTCCTCCTTGGTTGTCTGGGGCTCCTCTGACCCACAGTTATCACGGAATTCCACTAATCCTCTGCTTCTACCCGCTGTTTGTGCCAGCGCACGTGCTCTTCGGTGCCACGGACCCAAAGATGAATCAGATCCTTTGTTTTTGTAAGCAAGCACTGTGATCGTATTTAAGGAAACACCTTAACATTTTTTAGGTCCTTTTCAGGGTCTCTCTCAGTGTCTTAGAGTTGATAAACCGTTACGACCAAGAAACTCTTTTGTTAGGAATTCTGCTGTTATCCCTCACCTGTCCCAGTCTGGGGGCTCCATGTGACTAGTGGGGTTTGGTGCTCTCGGACAGGCTGCCCCTGGATAGGTGCGGGTGGGGGGACCCTGGCTGTGGCTTCTGTTCTGGGAAACTTCTTGCTCTTTGGCCATAGTAGGTCACGCATGCTGTTGTGAAGGCGTCAACTGACCCTTGCTCTTGTTACATGAAGTGAGCAACTGGGATGGCTCAGCCACCTCCCAAGGTGGGGACAGGAGTGGGATGGGTCATTTCCCTTTTCTGCCATTGGCTGCTGTCATTTACAGAAGCTTGAATCGGGAACCTGACCTTTGTGTGGTTCCCGGATGCATGGGGCGCCGTGCTGCGTCAGGACGTGTTGGGTGGGCGGATGCTGCTTTTGTTCAGGGTCTGGAGTCGGTTAGAATGAATTTCCAAGGGAATTGTTGCAAATACTAATGGAAACAGGGCAAGCAGAGTGGCTGGAAATGGCATTCCTTTAGATAATGTTTTTTTCTTTTTTTTCCCCTCAAGTTCTGACAATGCCCTCCTGGGACATCGTGCCTTCCCTTGTCCATGACCTTGTCCATGACCTTGCGCTTTGTCATGGTTATGTCAGTGTACCTCAAGGCCAAAGCACTGGCCCTTTACGCTGCCTGCGCTAGGTCGGCCAAGTATAAATGTCACGTTCTGGTGGAAGTCGGCTGATGCCGCCCCAGGCTGTAGCAGGCGGTGGGGTCGCCTCCCTGTCAGCAGTGGAAAAGGGCCTGGGCATGGCCATCAAGTATAGCTGACAGAATCAGGGAGCTGGGTTTTCGAAGGCAGACAAGGGGAGGTTGAGGCTGGGACCGGCTGAAATGCAGGCAGCTCAGTGATAGGAGTGTTTCCTAAGGCACCTCTGCACAGGAGGGCCACACCAGGACTCCTAAATGTCTCAGCACGTCTCTGGAGTGGGGAGATGTGCGAGGAGGGCAGGAGGCAGAAGTAGAGCACGGGGCGGCGGCCGGGGGAAGGGGGCCGGTGGGCTGGACAGGGGTCTGCTGTTCCCAGCATTTGTGGGAAAAGCCAAGAAAGGAGGTGGCTTGGTTGCTCAGCTCAGCCCGAGCCCCTCTCCTTAGGCCCTGGCACAGGTTATGGAATTGCCTTGCCATTGGAGAGGGTGGGGGAAAGATGGAGGAAGTTCCAGAATCAGTTAATACCTGTCAGGCTCCAAGCCCATCTCCTACTCCCCCATAGCTCTCCCCTGCTCTGGCCACAAAACCTCCGTGTTAGCAGATTAATTTGAAAATTGAGTTGCAGCTGGATGAGTTGATGTCAACTTCAAAGTTCACTGGTGTTTAATTAAAGCCATCCAGAGACTAAACCCGCTCCCAGGAAATTATTCTGACCGAATAATTAAAGAGAATAAAGGTTAGATTTGTGTTTCTGGCTGAGTCTGTGTTGCGTTCGGCATCTCCAAAACACGAATCCTATTAACCTTTCGTGAACCAACATTAAATTGCTTTCAATTAGTTGTCATTCTAACTAGAGTCACACAGAAGAGCCTTTGTTTATACTTGGTGTCTGTTCCCTTTTCTCCTCTGGAATTATGTCCTCCTGAAGAAACAGTCATTTGGAAAACCGGTTTGTAACTTTGTGTCTGCCCATCCCTCCTTCAGTCAGGACCTACTGAGTGAACGTCAGGGAAACGAAGCTTGAGTCTGGTGCCTTAGACCACTCGGCCATCCTGACACCCCTGAGTGAACGTCAGGAAGGATCGTGCGGGGGGAGGCAGGCCACGGCTGCAGCCGAGGGCTGGGGTAAGTCTTCACTGCCGGGGCTGGGTTGAGGTGTGTAACATGCAGAAATGTGTCCTGGGACGGTGGGAGCCAAAGTTAAGGAATGGTGAGGTGGCCCGTCCAGCCTGGGCCGGCTTGGGCAGGCCTCGGGGAGGTCTTGGAAAGTCAGGTGAGATACGGGCTTCCCAGGAGGCCTTGTGGGTTGGGAGGGGAGGGTGCTGCCATTAAAACCAGAAGGGACGGCCTGACTCCGCTCGTGAGGACAGCTGTGCCTTAGGCTTTGTACCCAACAGCCGCGCAGGCCTGGGGTTTCTTGGTGCTGCCAGCCAACCCCACCACTGCTGAGAAGGCTCTGAAAGTCTTGTTTCTTGTTTTCTTTCCTGATTCCCTCGCTCCCTGGGCTGTCTCTAGCTCCTCACGAGTTTTATGTTTGTTTGTTTGTTTTTTTTTATTAAAGATTTTATTTTTTGAGAGGGCACAAGCAGGGGGAGTGGCAGGCAGAGGGAGAAGCAGGCTCCCCACCGAGCAGGGAGCCTGACTCAGGGCTTGATCCCAGGACCCTGGGATTGTGGCCTGAGCTGAAGGCAGATGCTTAACTGACTGAGCCTCCCAGGTGTCCCTGACTTGTATGTTCTTCACCTTATGGCCTATCAGGTGTCCTGTTGTCCTTTCCCACAAGGCTTTTCTGTGAGCAGATCTGGGGTTATCTGAGGACAGGCACGCTATCTCCCTGTCAGACTGGGGACTTGCCCCACTGTCACCATGAGGAACCCTCAGCACAGACTGTTCTTTGTCTGACTGCTCTGTGCCAGGTGCTATGTTGGGCAGGAGAGACCGGAGAGAGGTGACATTGTCTCTGGCCTCCAGAGCTCCCAGAATGATGAGCCCAACCAAAGTGCAACAGAACTGTCTAGAGGCAGAGCCAGGGCCCAGGAGGGTGAGGGGAGGGAGCAATGTTTAAAATCATAGTGCACGCCTGGATGCTTTCCAGGAGAACACGGTGGGGAGGTGCATTTGGCCTGAGGGAAGAGCATCCTGGATGTGCGTGAGGAGGTGGGAGAGGAATGGCAGGGCTCATGACTAAAGAGGGAGGCTCAGGCCAGGTCATGAACAGCATACGTGTGTGTGTGTGTGTGTGTGTGTGTGTGTGATTCCAGTGATGACTCAGCTTGGCTTCTGGGTGAGTGAAGGTATAAGACTGGGGATAAACAGAGCAGGCCATGTTTTGTTGGGGAAAAATGGATTGTCCATGAGGCTTCTAGGTAAAGAATTCTGGTAGGCAGTTGGGTCTGGAGGCATAAATTAGAGAGTGAGCAGGATTCAGGGGCAGTGGAAAGCATGGTGTCTGCTCCACCGCCGGGGAGTCTACGTAAGTGAGGAGACAATGGGGGAAACACCCCTATTTCCAGAGTGGGTGTGGAGGGAAGGAGCCCGTGATGGCTCATAGGGGCATAAGAGCAGGGGGAACAGTGTTCCATGGAAGAAGCCAGACACAACAGAACATTCCATGTGTGTAAAAGTTGAAACCAGGCAAAACTAATCCATGGTGACAGGGGTCAGAGTAGAGGTTAGCCTTGTCAGGGAGTACTGACAGGAGGAGGGGTCACAAGGCCAACTCAGGTGTTGGGACTGTTCTAGGTCTTCATCTGGGTGGGTCATACGTACGTGTGCGTGGATACAGATGCGCTAAGGTTTGCGCAGTGTATCGTAAGTTACGCCTAAACAGCAATCTTTTTTTTTTTTTAAGAGTGAGAGCGTGTGTGCGTGTGCTCGCACGTGAGGGGGGAGGTGGGCAGGGGCAGAGGGAGAGGGAGAATCGTAAGCAGACTCCACGCGCAGCATGGAGCCCAACTCGGGGCTCGATTTCACGAACCTGAGATCGTGACCTGAGCTGAAATCAGGAGCTTAACCTGCCGCCCCACCCAGGCGTCCCACCCAACCAAGCTTTAAAAAATAGGAAAGAAGATGGATGTGGAGGGGAGGAAAGATCACTTTTTTCCATTCTTCTGACTTGGCTGAGACCCCTGAATAAAAGAAAGCCTCTTAGGGGAGAGCAAATGACTTTCAGGGAAGATGAAGGGGCCCTTAGAAAAACGGATGGGGGTATGACAGTTTGTGACAAAGTGTGTCAGGAAGTGGCATCCATTTCTAGTCTCCTCTCCTGTGATGGTCGTCAGTCTGCCCTGGCTGAAGACACTCCCGGGGGGGGGTGGTCTGTGTTCCCGGTGGAGCGGCCGTCTGTGGGCAGGTACGGGGGCTCCGAGAAAGGCTCTCTGTGCACCCAGCTTCCCTCCGACCCCTCGTACCAGAGTGGCACGTGTTTGGGTGGCGTGCTCTGCTGCACGTCAGAAGGAAGAGGGAAGGAAGGAGGGAGGGAGGGAGGAGGGAAGCCAGAAGCCTGGAGCCGGTGGTGTCAGCAGAGGACGATGTTCAGGGAGGAGTGATGGCCCGTGTCGCTCACACCACAGGCTGGCTCTGTGGTGTGGCGCGGGGATGGCCGTGTCCTCGGAGGCTGCCCTGGCAGTCCTCCTGTGTTCACCAGTGTGTGTCCCTCACACCGTGGAATGAGGGGCAGAGAACAGACCCTGACATTGACTCAACAGGGAGGAGTGAAGAGCCGCGGCTCAGAGCCGTACCTGAGAAAGGTCTGTGCTTTGTCCGTAGCTGTCCCCGGGGAAACCGGCCACGTCTGCGCTTTCCTGACTGCCCTCCCCGACAAATCCCTGTGTTTAAATTTGATAATGCTTAATTTAAAAAGGTGATTAATTACTGTGATTTAATTTAAAAGAACTTTCTTCTGTTTTCATGTGTGGGTTTCCCATAGAAACCACTTCAGCGGCGGTGGCCCTCCGTTATGAGCAGAGCCATCTGCAGGCTTCCCTCGCTTTCCTGGCAATCTGTCGTGCTGCTTGTCGCCTCCAGTGCAAACACGGATGATTGTGGTGATGGCTCCAGCCAGTCCTCTGGAGAGTCCGGCCTTCCCGCGCCGGCGCTGTTACAGCTGGTCCCCCAGCAGGTGCAGGTAGGGGCAGAGCCGGAGCTCGCCAGGGAGCGCCTCCCCTGGGACTCAGGCGCTCCGGGTGGGCAAGGCCCTACCCTCTCCGTGCAGCCCGAGAGCCGGGAGGCGGGCGGGAAGGGGGCGGCACGGGGAGACCTACACTCAACCTGAGCCCACCATAAAAATGGCTTTCTTGTCACAGCTTCGGTTTTTTTTGTTTTTTTTTTTTTTTTCTTCAAATTCCTTCCTTGCCTCCAAGGAAGGGCTGACCCAGTGTGCCATGGGGATGGGATTGGATCTTCCCGATGCTCCAGGGTCCCATGAGGCCTGTGTCTTAACACATTCTTCCAGGAGAGAGGGGGGCTCCTGGCTCAACTCAGAATGAATTCATCTTCTAAATGGAAATGTCAAAGCCTGGCAAACATTCCTGCTAATGATTCTGGCGATGAGGTATTGGTGGGCAGCAAATCGTAGGCCTCGTGAAAATGGATCTTGCCGCCGAAGCCGGGGCCTGTCACTCTCAAGGGAGAAAGTCTGATAACCTAATCTCCGTTCTGCCTCGGGCCGGCTAAGCAGCGGAATTCTTTCTCTTGTCATTAGTTCTGAGTAGGGAAGGTGATTCAGTCCAAGCCCCCGAGGGTTTCAGGAGAGGGTTTCCAAGAAAGGGAGTTTCCACATAAGTCAGAAGGAAGCCAGCCAGGAACAAGGAGGAGGCAGGGGGTGCAGGATGACCCAGCAAAGGGGGAGGACCCCCGAGGGCCATCTGGCCCGCGGCGTGTGTCCTCGGAGGGGCGCTCCAGCAGGTGAAGCCTCAGCGTCGTCCCAGAATCTAAGCCTGGGGTCCCCCCCAGGAATGCTCCCGCACCCCGCCCCCCCCCGCCCCCCCCCCCGCCCCGTGGGAGCAGGGGCGGCCCCGCGTGGAGAGCGGTTGGACGAGCGGCAAGGTTTTACGTGACCTGTAGGCGGAGCAGCTCAAGGGCACAGGGCAGGAGTTTCCCGGAGAGATTGTTGCATTAAGGCCCGTTTTCCTCCACATTCCCTTCAGAAGCATCGAGGGAAGGTCAGGTTCCTACATCCTTATTTTTAAACTTTGTATTTTGAAATAGGTAGACTCACAGCAGGTTTCAGGCATAGGACAGAGTCCGGTGAGCCCTGCCCTCAGTGTCGCCGGGGGGTGAGGTGGGAGAGAACGTGTACCCGCCGCGACAGGAACAGGTGTGCCGCGCGACCCGCACTGTAGACCCGGTGCGCTCTGCGCGGGTGTCGGTGCTCGCGTGTGTGATCACCGGCCCCACCCACGTGCCTGCGGACTGTGTGTCCCCCCACCTCCCTTCTGCCCTGTCCCCTGGCAGTCGCTAATCCGTCCTCTATAGTTGGGTCATTTCAAGAATGTTATATAAATGGAAATATAGTTGTAAGCTTTCAAGACTGGCTTTTTTCTCTGTGTATAATGAGTGCCCTTATGCTCCATCTGAATTTTCACGTGTCAGTAGTTCTTTTTTAGTGTTCTGTTACAGGGTTTCCACATCATTTATTAAACATAAAAATTTAACCTTTTGGATGTTGTTATAGAATTAAGCAATGGATGGGTGGTTTCCGTAGATGACCAATCCAAGATTCCTTAGTGAGGATATTTACTTTTCACATTTCAAATCATAGACTACTTACAGCATGTAGTTCATTCTCTAATTTTGGGGGGGAACCTGTCTTTGCCATATATCAGTTCTAGACCATACAAGGCCTGTCTTTACAACCTTCCTAGGTCACGTGCACCGTTGAGGGCAGGGCTGTGTCTGTCTCGTCGTGGGATTCCCTGCTGAGCCCAGCACAGCTCCCCGCCCGTCGCAGCCCGGAAGCACACCCCTGCTGTGTGGACGACTCCCTTGGCCCCAGTCCCATACGTGCACCCTGGGAGTCAGGCGACCGCGTGGAGGGTGCTGGCCCTGCAGTACGTAGTTGCAGCAGAGACTGACGTCTATACAAGGAAGGGGACCTGGCTTCTCCGGACTCCCGGCTTACAGTTCTGTTCACGGAACTAGTGTTCTGCAGCTGACACGGTAAGAGAATGCCAGCTTCCGGTCTCCCCGCTCCGACCAGGTTTCCAAGTCAGCCCCACCGAGTGGGGACTGAAGGGGCGTCGCTGGGCAGGGGCAGGCTCCAAGCCCTTTCCCAGGATGCGCTCTGGCTCGGTGGCTACGTGAACGTCAAGAACGACACAGGATGACCAGGTATGAAGGCTTTGCTTTTTGCTGAACAGGTGGTTTTTCCTACCTGAGGCCATTTCTTCTACCCCTGCCCCGTTTTCGGTTCCTTTAGTGAGATCTGGTGAAAGTAAACTGCCAGGAGTTGAAACCTGCCTCTGGAGCCGATTCTGTGTAATCCCACTGAGCTGTGTAGCCATCAGCACCGCAATTATGCGCATTCATCTCGGTCGATGGGTGGCTCCCGAGGAAAATCTATTTTCAGGACATGTTTACATGGCCGAGGGAGAGGAGGTGCAAGATCAAAGCCCTCTGGCTGAGCACGGGGCTGGCAGGGCCTCCAGGCTTGCTTGTGGTGAGAAGTGTGGGATGGGGAATGAGGACAAAGTGGAGAGTGCTCTTGGCTAATGACAGAAAGAAGTTCTTCAGCGTAATGGAAATTGCTCAAAGGTTGGAAAACGAGGGAGCAGCGTCTCCACACAAACGGGTTTAAACTGAACATTAGGGACTGAGGACACATGTGCCTGGCTGTGGCTGAAGAAGCCGGGAAGAGCAGGCAGTTGCTGGCAGCAGGTGCCACAGGATGGTGTAAGGGCCTGGAAGCTTCTCGGCCCTCTGCTCTGGTTGCGGGGGTGGCAGGAGAGGGGACTTGTGCATGAGGACGGTCCCTTCAGCTTTGTGCCTCTGTTCAGAGCCCAGCGCGGCCTTTTTCAGGTCGAGTCGCTTTGTAGCTTTTCCTTACGCGGCTCTTCAGCACTTCAGCTCGTTTAACCTAGTTCATTCCTTGTAGTAGGCAGGACTGACCCCTCCGCGGTACTCTAGCAGTGGGGCACGGGGCAGCCGCAGGGACTCGAGGGGCAGGAGGACCTGGCCTCCAGTCTCGGCTCAGCCTCTTCCTAGTGGTGTGACCCGACTTCTCTGTTCCTCAAGTTGCCTTGTGCGTAAAATGGAGAGAGTCAAATTTAGGATTGCTGGAAGAACCGAACGAGTTAGCATACAGGAAGCTGGGTGACGTGAAGGACTAGCTCTTACTGTTGAACGGCAGCTGGGTGTGCGGGGGTGCCGTTTTAGCCGTGGAGTACTTGTGTTTTGTTTTCGCCCATCTCGTGTCTTTGTCCACATACAGTGTTACCAGTTTCTCTGCCAGATTTCTGGATTGGCTAAAGCAGAAAACAAAACCCAACAGAAATGTATTCAGTTCAGGAAGCCATGGTCTCTGGAGAATGTCACCCATGGACACAGAAATGAAACAGGCTGACATTTTCAGAGGAGTCAGTGACACTTTTTTTTTTCCGTTTGGGATTATTTCTCTTTATTCCTTTGCCTTCTTTATATTAGAGCATTGTTATTGTAGGGACTTATTAATGACCGTAGAGTAGAAATTCAGGTTTTCTTTGGAAAAGGTGAGCCGATTAGCAGAACATTTAACACGATCTGAGACCCTGTGAGGAGAGCAAGAACTGCCTCTTTACAAAGGGTTACATCTATTTTTTGGTAAAAAGGCCTGGAGACCTTTCCGTGGTCCTTGAGGACTGCAGTCCTGGGGTCCAGGCAGAGGCTCCTCCGGCAGCACCTGCTTCCGTGCTGGGGACAGAGGTGCAGTGTCACTGTGGGTGGCGTCTCGCCCCACCCCTCCTGGAATAGAGATGGAGGTGGACACAGGCCCTCTTGTTTCCCTAGCTCCTTTCCAGATTCTCCGTGAATATTTACCCTCATTTTTTCCTCCTTCCTCCCCATTTCTAAAGCAGGTCTTTCTCAGGGCACCTGGGTGGCTTAGTCAGTTACGCGTCCAGTTCTTGATTTCGGCTCAAGCATGATCTTTGGGTGCTGAGATCGGGCCCCATGTCGGGCTCTGCGCTGGGCAGGAAGCCTGCTTGAGATTCTGTCCCTTTCTCCCCTGTGGCACTCCTCCAGTCTTTCTCCTAGTATGGGTGGCAGAAGCATAAGCTTTGAAGTTACAAAACATGACATCCTGGCATGACCATTATCTAAGTAAAGGAACATGAGCCACTGGTTAACCCCCCCCCATCCCGTTGCCTACAGGGTAGCGCTCCCCCAGCACCACACGAAGGCCGGGGCTGTTGGAGGCGTGCTTGGCCACACAGGTGCTCCTCCGTTGGCTGCTCTTCTTGGCCCAGGTCCTCCCTAACTGCTCTTGAAGCCTGTCATCTTTGTCCTAAAAACATGTTCTTAAACTCACTCCCTTCATTTCAGTTCCAGCTTTAAGCTGGAAACCTAGTTCCTTCTAGAAGTTATACCAAACATATCGGTGTGTTTAAAATCGATTTCATCATTTCCCCTTTCTGGATCTTTTTTTATTGAGAGGAAAAATCACTTTGTCCATTGGGTTTGTTCTGACGCCTGTCAAGCCATTTTGTCTCTGAATTGGTAGAAGAGAAATTCCTGCCCCAGGGTAGCCTCTCAGGGGTTAGTGTAGGAGGGGCTGGGAACATATGTTCATAGTCACCAAGGATGAATAAGGTAACGATGAAAAAACCCCATCAATCATTTCCATGCTTTTAAAACTAAGCAATGTATGGAATGCTCCCAAACTGATTTTTCAGAAAGAAAAATTCGTAGCAGCCCATTTATGGTTGTGGCGCAGAGGCTGTGTCCCTATGCACCGCGGGAGAGACGGAGGAAGCCGGGCGTGCGGGGCCCTGCTGAGGGACAGGACCTCACAAAGGCGGACAGCGCGGAGGCAGCGACAGGAGTCGGTCAGGCAGGTAACCAGGATCGCCAGGATTATCCAATGTTAAACATTAGAGAAAAAGTGTAGACATGACATTAAAATGAAGCTATTCCCCTAGTAAGTGGAAGCACACATCAGAAGTCATTTCCTCGAACATTATGAGGTGGAGCTCATTCCGACCAGAACGGGGGGCTCCCCAGCGGCAGCCAGCTGATTGATAACTGGACAGTCGTGGAAACGAGCAGTATAAATGAAGTAAGAGTCAAAAACACCTGGAACATTTTGATCATTTTATTTTATAATCTTCAAAATTTTCTGCCATGAGACAGGAATGCATGATAGAAATGGCTCAACATCTTCACATGAAACACTTGGATTCATTTTCATTCACAAGTTTTTCTAAAAACATCTACAATTTCATAATCCCACCCACTTGCAACCATTATCACAGATTTAATTGACCATTAAACAGTAGTTGCCAGCGCTAGAGCCGGAACGCTTTCTGCGCGTTAGTAGTGTCTTTTGAAACTACCACCCAAGTATCACGATTATAAATCTCATTGTACACAGCAACCCCAAAGGTGACTGGTGTCCCCGCATAAACTCCCTGCTTATCATGGAGAGCTGTAGCGCCCAGGTACTTAGAGAAATGCTTTTTCTTCTGGAACTACTTGTTCATCTCAGTATTTTTCTCGCAGGGAATAGCACATGCTGCCCTGATGATTTAATTACACTGCTAACAGGCAAGTACATATGCCTGATAATTATGTATAGAACATACTGAAAAAAGATGATGGATTGCTTGGAAGCTATAGCTCTTCTTTTGAAGAGAACTACTTTGAGGTTTTTTTTGAACTGTAAACAAAAGGAAAGAGATATACATGGACATATACCTATACACATAGAGATATACACTGAGTATTTTCAATGTGGCGTATATCTTCCTATATAGATACACACGAACAGAGTGTCTACACTCACCCCTTCACACATACCCACACCCTTACATACAGCATGTGAATATAAATGTGAGTGTCCTTGGGAGTTCACTGGAGTTTGTACATTAATTACCAAATGATGATGAGATACCTGATTTGTATTACTCCTGAGAAGATACTAGAAGGGAATGACAGTTCTGATGCACTTTGGAATGGCACAATCACGTAAACACTTGCATACTTAAGACTTCTGAACTCATTCAAAGTTTCTAAACATGATCTAACAAAAAAAAATTCAGCAAGTTAAAAAATAAATCACAACAAAGTTTTTTTTATAATCAATGTATAAACAAACAAACATATAGGAAATGCGTATTTGTCAGTAATTATAGTAGGAAACGTACTTAAGAAAAACAGTCATCTGACAAAAAACTATCCAATGCATAATACATGCATTGCCCCAAATAGCAGAGGACAGCCACATCAGAACTGCAAGGCTTACAGCAACTCTACCAGAGAAAAATTACCATATATAGCAAGTCTGTTAAGTATGCAATTTATAAAAAAATTACTGTGACTGTTATTCATACTTATAAAAAAGAATTTGTAATTTTCAGAGTCTTATCCCTCAATATAATCTGTATAAAAATTAAACCAATGAATTTCAAGCACCAATTCAAACTTACTGTATATTTCTCCTGTTATCAAAGGAACAAATTATGAAGAAGGCTAAGCTAAAATTAGCCAAGTAATTCTTACAGTTTAGTTTTATAGGCATGCGGTTTTTCTTCTTCCATTCACTTGAATGCCAAACATTGAAAAATGTTTCGGCCAATAAAGGAATCCTTGGAGGAATCCATTATTTCTGAGTATTAATGGTTTAATATACATTAAAAGCTCTTTAACAAACCACTGCTTTCTTAGTTCTAAAACAGATTTGCACACAAGAAACGAAGGGACTGTTCCTCAGACGACCTAGAAAAGGCAGCACCAGACAGCGGACTAGCACATCTGGACATCTAGCGGTCGTGGAAGGGACCGGTGCTGGGACTCAAGGCAACGCCACTGCACGTGGCAATACTGAAGTTTTTAACTAAAAAATTTCCACTAGACATTTGAGGTGGGAGGATAGCTCAGTAAGACAGCATTGGGGGGTGGTGGTGGTGTTTTCTTCTGATTTTTCTGCGTCAGGGGAAAAAAAAAAAAAAAGCACAGTCTCAGCCAGTAGATGAGTAACAGTGTTTGTGATGCCTCGGGTTGTTCCTGAAGAAAACTTGTTCAGATTCTAAATCCATACAACTGCTGTTTTTTGTTTCCAGTATTTACATCATACCACTTACATACACGGTAATTTCTGAGAATGTTTCAGTCTTTCCTGCTATTGAAAGTTTGGTTAATTTTCAACACACACCAAACCGAACCTTCAGGTCGGCCGCACTTGAGAGACTGCAGGTAAGACTACTGAAAACATCGTGTGGAAACCCAGCTCTCCACCCAGAGTGATCTCCATCACTCCCCGGCCTGTTACCTGAACTCTGTCACAAGATCCCATGCAGCTGAAGGAGGAGAGAGAGTCTCACTGAAGTCCTGGTGTTAAGACAGGGGTGAGGGGTCTTGCTGGTCCTCACTAAGAGGGGCTTCACTCTGCTCCTTGCTTATCTCATTGGATGGCTCCTCATACATAGGCTCACCGAGGTCTTCACTGCCCCCTTCACTCTGCTCCTCGATGTGGTCCTCACTGGGCTCCATACTCTGTTCCAGGCTGTTCTCCAGAAGTGTGGGAGAATTGCTTATTCTGCTTTCTTCTTCAGCTGTCTCATTTAAGGGCTGGGAAGGAGGTGGTGTGGGAGTATCAGACTGCATGACACTTTCGATAGAAGAGATGGGGGCTTTGGTTAGAGTACCATCAGCTACACTCTCATTTGGAGGCAAAGATAACTTTTCTACAAGTTTCCACTGAATGATGCTCATGTCTTTTCCACCGGTTGAAATCAGGTGACTGTCATTGTGAGTAAAACTGACATTGGTGACATGGCTGCTGTGGGCACTGTACTTGTGACTGGGAGCCTGGAAGAAACAAATCAGACAGAAAATTAAACTCATTCTCTACCTGCCTGCTTACAGCAATGGAAGCGACTAGGTAAGGGAGATAATTCAAATCACAGCCGGAGTCAGCAAATCTGAGGAACGGAGCTAGCAGTAATTTCCTTTTAATACCTATTTCTATGGGAGAAACAAAACAGAGTAATTGGACATACACCCATACAGTCAGACCATGTATTTAAAAAAACAACGTAATAAATAGTCTCTTCTGGATGTCAGTTTTGTATACTTGTCAGAGCTTAGTAACTATTCTGCTGAGACGGCCAGGGGAGAGTGTACTAGGCAGGCAGGACTGGAGGTGATTTAGGAAATGACTCCAGGAGCTTTGTAATATTGATTGTATGTATAACAAAATATCTTCGTAGGTTCAGGAGACATTTAAATATCTGCTAAAAAAAAATTACTGATAAACCGACATGAATAAAACATTGCTGTCTCCTGTAACAGTCTTCTTCTTGACCTTAATGGTGAAGGAGTAAACGAGCAGTGCTGGCCTGGATGCTTATGGGTGGCGCTGGGCCCCCCGCCGGGCCCCACAGCTTCCCAGGCAGTGAGGAGTAACTCTACACATCTCATCATCCACACACAAATACCCCCAGACAAAAGGCCCTACAACACTAGTTTTTATTAAATTAATTTTACCTTTGCTTTGGAGCAGGGATACTGAAACAGATGAACTTTGCAAAAGTCATCAGCAACAGCGATCACCTTCCTGTTGTGGGATCGCACCAGTGCATTGATATCAGTCCCGTCGGATCCTTCTGGCCAGACGCCTTTGATATGGAAACACAGGTGTAGAAAAATTAGTCTAAAATATAACTGTGATGCCACATGGGTTTATTTTAGAATCTTATTTATTTTCATTTGTGTTCAAACTTCGCTGCCGACATTTCCCTTACAAATTTCTTAGTGGCTCAACACTTCAAAGGATGAAGTTTTACCCCAAATCTAATAAAATTCAGTGAAAATAGCCTCAAGATGGAAAATTTAAAGATACAAAAGTACTCACTAGTAACCAGCAGGTGGCGCTAACAAATAGTTTTGGCTTAATTCACCTCAGCAAATAAGCTCTTCCTTTTTAAAGTTTCTAGTTGGGAGGGGAAATTCTGTTATTTGTAGAGCAAGCTGCAGAAAAACAAAGCTACAGCTCTCGTTCTTCAAAGTAGACTCTGGGGAAGCTATGTAAAACGTACACACTCTTTGCTGTTCTCTTCAGGCAGGCACATCCAAGATTCTCTCTTACCTTAATGGAAATGCATAGGCCATCCACTAGTCTACCATGCTATCCCACAGAATTTTCATCGAACTATTATTTATGTCGAGGGATATAACAAATTTAATTATTCTGAATCATTATGAGGCACTGTGATCATGTTCAACGTAATTAGCACAAAACCCGATTAAGACCAGATGGAAATTATGGAATACAGAAGGGCTGAGATGCTAGCCTCCTGTGGTTCAGTGCTATTCCAGAGAACAAAGAAGTTTTTGGTAAATTCGCTAAAACAAGTCAAAACACTTTTTAACTGACCTCTCTTAAGTAAATATTACCGGCAGTTATTAGCTATTGTTTCAGTTTCACCCAGAATAATGAAATTGTATACGGGCGAGTCAGAGTTATTTTCTTTTTAATTTCTTCATAGCCCAGTACTCTCCTCCATCTCTATAGCAGTTGTGTTTAGCACAGGGACCTATAATGGATTATTTTTCTAATGTACACAGCATAGAGAACTGTTCTGATCTACGATCAGACTGGAGGAGAGAGCCCCACTGTCAGAAGGCAGAGATGTTGTTAAATGGAAAGTATTAATATTCTGGACACTGCTTTAAGTATTGATGTCCCCCCTCACATCCAAACTACTGAGTAGAACATCTCTTTTTAGTTCTTTGCAGACAAGGCTTTATTATCTTAACTTTTCCATTTGTCTTGTAACTTTTTCAGAAGGATATCCCCAGACTGGGAAAGGCTTAGAAAACTGCCACAGGAAAGACTGAGAAATATCTAAAACCTCAGATTAGGAATGATTCCCGAATTTTAAATAATGTCTACTGAAAATGCCTTTCTATTTCAACAAATGGTGCTGGGACACCTGGACATTCACATGTGAGAGCGTAAGAACTGCTGACAAGGATGTGGGAAACGGAACCCCCATACGTCACTGGTGGGAATATAAATGGTGCAGCCACTTTGGAAAACAGGCTGGCAGTTCTTCGAAAGGTTAAACACAGGGTTACCACTGGACTCTGGAATTCCACTCCTAGGTATATTTCAAGGGAAATGAAAACCTGTCTATACAAAAACTTGCACACGCTTGTGCCCAGCAGCATTATTTATACCTGTGGAAAAGCAGAAACCACCCCAGTGCCGGTCAGCTGATAGCGCTGGCACATGGTACGGCGTGGATGAGTCTTGAAAACCTTTTTACATGAAAGTCCAGAATAAGCAGGTTATTAGAGAAAGAAAGTAGATTAGTGGCTGGTGGGTGCAGAGGGAGGGAGGGGTGGGGAGTGACTGCTAATTGGGTAGGTGATTTATTAGGGTGATGAAAATGTTCTCAAATTAGTGATGATGGCCACACTACAGTTCTGAAACCACTGTGTTGTACTTTTTAAGTAGGTGAATTATGTAGTATGCTCAATAAAGCTATTTTTGAAATGCCTTTACAAATTAAAATACTTGTTTTCACTTGAAGGAAAAAAATGGGAAGGCAGTCTGCTATTATGTATATTTCTTTCAAGTGTCGTTCGTACTTACTGAGGACCAAAAATCTGCTGGATTCTGCAGAGAACTTCACATTGGTTCGATCCTAATACACTTAATTTCTCTGAATCTGGCATTAATAGTGATAGCACTGAAGAACACATGCAGACTCTCTTTCATTTAGAAATTTAAACAAGTAATTATTGTAAGAACCCCACAAACCATCTTTTCCCATCAGGTGTCATGTTCTTACCAAAGACTTGAAAGCCTAGTACGCAGGTATATGTTGTCCAATCGGTGTCCTTACAATCTGATCGATTCCTGATTAGTTTGCAGCCACTTGGAATGTCCCCTTTAAATTTAGAAACAGGAAGTATAATCATAGTGCCTGTGTACAAATGTATTTTAAAGTGTATCTTGATTCAGACTAGCCATGTTTACTTGTATTTATAATCCATACACTGAAAAATGTTAAGACACATTTAAAAAGGAAAACCAAGTGTTCCTTTTAACATTAACTACAAAGCCATATTAGAGCAGCAATCTCCCTGAGTAATTTCTTAGGACGACATGTCCACATACATAAGTTAATTCGTTACTTTCTTGGGGAAGTGAACCACATTTGCGATTCTCATTCCTTAGCTCAGAGTAACACATGTTTTGTCAAGTCAGAGAGGCAGCCTGCGCTCTCTGCACAACTCAGATTCTGCACAGCCTGTTCACCCACGCCCCTGACCCACGCGTCTCAGCGGCATGTGATCGTTCATACTTACAGTACAATATCTCATAGTCTCCTGAGTTAGACATTATATACTTGTTGTCTGGGGACCAGTCAAGGTGTGTGATATAGCTGGAATGTCCCTAGGGAACAAGAGATCAACTATTAGAAAGCACTTAGCGTTTTGAATAATAAATAGTAGCCAATAGGTTTTCTGAATGGCCATTCATCTGGAATTCCTAATGTATACAGAGGAGTATCACAGCCTCTAGAACGGACCAGGGCTCACAGGTCTTTAGTTTTTTTTCACCCTATCTTGCCGGGAACCAAAGATGCAGGTATGCAAAGATGCCAAGTTATACATGAAGAGTTCTAGAAGAACTCTGGAACGGGGTGGGGGGAGGGGCGCCTTGGTGGCTCAGTAGGTTAAGCATCTTGACTCTTGATTTTGGCTCAGGTCATGATCTCAGAGTCACGGGACTGAGCCCTCCATCGGGCTCTGTGCTCAGCTCCCTCTACCTCTGTTCCTCCCCCTGCTCTCGTGTTCTCTCTCTGAAATAAATAAAATCTTAAAACAAAAACAAAACAATTCTGGAACGAAAGAGAGCTCACCACAGTGGAAACATTAAGCACCTGGAACTTGGGAGTATCCTGCTGGTCTGTCCACCTAGACAGCAGCAACAAGCACCTACCACCTGTGTCAGACTTCCACGGAAGAGGAGTCTCATAGACTTGTGCCTTTAGGACACCTCACAGATCACCTACCCTCGGGCCTTTTTTCAAGTCACTGGTGTCTCCTTTAGAGGGACTTCGTTTTCGAGAATGAAGTAAGGGTTTGGGGCTGGTCACAGAGAGTAGTTTTCCTGGGCTGCTGCTTAGCATCCAGGGTCTACCCCAGAGGCTGGGAAATACGGCACAGATACATGTGCACGTGGAGGTCTCCTAGAAAAACTCTTCTCTCCAAAGAATATTTCTGGGGAAAAGTCCCCCAACATGTACTCCGTCAGAGCAGCTGAATCCAGTATGACCACTTAAACAGGAGACATGATCTTTTTCTGCTCTAGTTTTTACTAACACTGTGGGAATTAAGACAAAAAACTAAATGCTGTATTTTGTTGCCTTTCTATGTAAGCATCTGATAATTTCTAAGATAAATCACACGTGGGGCGCCTGGGTGGCTCAGTCGTTAAGCGTCTGCCTTCGGCTCAGGGCGTGATCCCAGGGTCCTGGGATTGAGCCCCGCATCGGGCATTGGGCTCCTCTGCCGGGAGCCTGCTTCTTCCTCTCCCACTCCCCCTGCTTGTGTTCCCTCTCTCGCTGCCCCTCTCTCTGTCAAATAAATAAAATAAAATAAAAAAAATATCGCAGAGGTCTTAATGTGCACAATGAGACTCAAAGGCACTTTTATCTCCTACAGTCTGTGGTAAGGCATACTTAATTTCTATTTACTTTCCGATATACTAGTTTACTGCACACATTTTTTTAATTAAAAAATTCAAAGTACCTTAGGTGCAGTTTTTAATGATCCACACAAAGTATTCTAATTATTCCATTACCCTTCTGAAGTCTAACGACACCTCTCTGGAGCTATAATCTCCCCCACAGTGCTGTATGGCAAATATATTTATACATTTAAATACATTTAAATGCTGTGAATTTGAGAACTGTGAAGCTCCTGAAATCACCAGAGATTAGGAGGTACACTGGAAAACAGGTTGGGAATCACTTGCTAGGCACAATGGAGACCTACCAACTTCACAAGAAATCGAGTTTCAAAGCCAGAAAGACACATATGGGTTACTGGATATTTTCTGAATCTGGCAGGAGGATAAGGTTCACACAAATCCTTTTCATGGTACACATGAGTCTGATGATGCCTGGCTCTGGCGTTAGAAGCCATGCCTCTCAGATAAGAAAACTGCTGGCTACATGCATGAGGATTTTACCAGATTAATCAGGCAAAGTGCAGTCCTCCAAGAAGCATTCACACTAATGGAGAAATATTTAAAAATATCATCTGGGACTCTGAAAAGGCTTTAATAACATTATTTAGAAGAGCATTAAAAGCACTGTGTGTATACGTAATACTCCTGTAGTTCCATCTGTATTGGACACAGAACATATTTAGAAGGTAAATCAGTTATCAAGTATTCTCAAAAAGGACTCCTGAGTAGCAAAAGTACCCAATATAGGAAAGACCTTGGGGAAGTTACCAATTCATACCGGAAAAACGAAGTATTTTTTCCCTGGTATGGATTCCAATAAATAAGCAAACGAAAGATTAACTATTTGGGGTCTATCATGTTACCTTCCCAGACACCACCCTGGAGTGTCCTTGCCCTGCCCAACTCACAGGCTATGGAGCCTCAAACTCCACCCCAAGGGCACAGAGACAATTGGGAGCAAAATCTAGTATACTTCCTTGAAAAGAAACAGTAAAGTACTCTAAGTTGGCACTTTCATTACTGTTTTTATTAAATAATCTTAGTAATAATCACAAGTGATGGAGCCCAAAAATTTTACTCTGAAAAAAGTATTTTAGCTAAATCTTTGTCAACTGGAGGATCATCTACATCAGGGGTTCGCAACCCTGATTATATATTAAAATTACATGAGGAGTTTTTTTAAACAAGTGCCAAGGCCTGGAGTTAGGGATCTAACCTTTTCCCGAAGTAGGTATTCGGGAGTGACCCCCCATCTAGAGCAGTGCTGGAAAACGCAGGTAGAGAACAGTCCACTCGTACTCTACTGATTTGAAATACTTGTTATTATCTAGTAGATTTCCATATAAACAGATCTGTTTCTGGACTCCTCTGTCCAGTCAGTCTGTCTGCCTATCTCTAGCCAACTGTGATAGTTTTGTGGGATGTGGAAAATTTCAGATGAACTTTAGAACCATTTTATCAACGTTGAAAATTTAAGACTGCATCAAATTTAGAGAGGAATTTGTAGAGAACAGATATTTTTATCAAGTCTTTAGATTTAGAAACACATTATGTCTCTTATTTTTTCAGTTTTTTTCCCCCAGCCATGATTCCTGTGATTTGCTAGGTCTAGTCTCAAAACATCTAGTTTCTGTTGCTATTGAGAACAGGATTCCCTCCCCCATCACATTTCTTTTTTTAATTAATTATTTGAGAGCGAGAGCAAGCGCAGAAGCAGGGGGAGGGCGAGGCAGAGGGAGAAGCAGGTTCCCCACTGAGCAGGGAGCCAGACTCGGGGCTTCCCCTCGATTCCAGGACCCTAAGATCATGACCAAGGGGAAGGCAGATGCTTAACCCACTGAGGCATCCAGGCCCACCCCTCACCCCCCAGCCAATCATGTTTCTGATGTGCTCTTGCTGGTTCAAGGGAAAGCTATTCTTAAAAAAAAAAAAACATATATATATATGTTTTTTTATTTAAGTAATCTCTACACGCCATGTGGGGCCTTGAACTCAACAACCCAGAGGTCAAGAGTTGCATGCTCTTCCAACTGAGCCAGCCAGGTGCCCCGAGGGAAAGCTATTCTTCAGAGTACTGCATAGCTGCCTTTATTTATTTTATTTTATCTATTCTATTCTATTCTATTCTATTCTATTTTATTTAACAGAGACAGCCAGCGAGAGAGGGAACACAAGCAGGGAGAGTGGGAGAGGAAGAAGCAGGCTCCCAGCGGAGGAGCCTGATGTGGGACTCGATCCCAGAACGCTGGGATCACGCCCTGAGCCGAAGGCAGACGCTTAACGACTGTGCAACCCAGGCGCCCCCCATAGCTGCCTATTCAATCCACATTCCGCCCCCTTCTGTTAAATGCCCGGCTGAAACACCGGTTTCCCAATCTCTTCTGCAGCTAGAGGTGGCAGAAATCACT
Organism: Ursus maritimus; assembly: GCF_017311325.1. Lineage (NCBI taxonomy): Eukaryota > Metazoa > Chordata > Mammalia > Carnivora > Ursidae > Ursus > Ursus maritimus. Next base: position 33,421,480 of record NW_024426774.1, on the reverse strand, counting down.
GAGTGGGGCTTCCAGGGAAACTTCAAGAGAACAGACTGAGAAGGAGCAGTACCTTTCCCCTTGGTCCGATCCTTTCCTCCTGGAACTAGGATCTGATGACCAGAGAATGACAATATAAAGAAAGAAACATTTTGAGTCCCTGGTGACTTCTGCTTAAATGCGAACACATCCCTCATTTTTTATAAGTCACCAGGTACTGCGTATATCCTGTTATAGTAACCCTGAATCCTATGCCTTACTGAAATACTGGATTAGTTTTATGGATTAGTTTCTTGGAGAATTTCTAAGCAGACAGTTTAAGACTTTTTTATTCTCTTTTTGATGTATATTTTCAATTACCAAAATCCTGGCAAAAACAACTTTTACCAGCACTTCTTTCCGATCCTAACAGACTCTGTAACAGTACCTGACTCCCTCCAACTTCAATATACTTCATTTCCTGTGCCACCATCTCAGAGCAGCAGTGTTAAAAGGAACACAGGAATTTGAGTCAAACAGAAAGCCAGTATGCTGGGACTCAGGTGTAGAATAAAATCATCTTAATCCTACTGCAAGTAGAGTAGAAACGTTAGGTCAATCAGAACACTTAAACTCTTTCAAGGAAAATACACAATTATCCATAATTAGAAAACTCTTCTTCAACTTTCGCAGATTTGTAATAAATGCTGAAAAACACTCCTAAGTACAGCCCAGGGCTCATCTAGTTCCTGAGAACAATGCTGCTGCTGCTGCTGGCACCCGACACCGAGCAGAGAACGTTCTACGCACAGGGCGTACGCGGTCAACTCTCCATCTCCCAGCAGCCTGTGTGAGGACGCCCACTTAGCAGATGAGCAAGTCCAGGAGGCAGAGAGAGCTTACATAACTTTTCTGAGGTCACATAATAAAGAACCGGTGGAGCCAGAGTTTAAGCCCAGGTCAGAGCACAGCACTGAAATCATGCTGATCTTTTTACTCATTTCTCTAACACTGAAGATGAGCAGAAAGTTATTTCAAAGCAGCGTTTTAAGAAAAGGAATTTACAAGTAACTAAGGACTTTTTCAGTACATTTTCAAAATAGCACAGGAAAAGCTGAGGTAAAGAAACACTGTATGGAAAGCGAGACTACAAAACTTCACAATCCTCAACTCATGTTACTCAAGGATATTTCAGATAACCAACTGGTAGTCTTCAAATTCGTTTTAGCTATAAAATCTTACATATTAAATCTTACAAGAGAAGCCCAATATGCAAAGCAAAGAAAACCGTACCCATACCAGCCCAGCCCAGCCCCAACCTCAGGGATTTGCAGGAGACAAGTTAAAAAGAGCTCCTGAATCCAAAGCCTTTTCAAGGAACTTTCCTATAGCAGCAGTTACAGTATCAAACTGCTTGGAAGTGCCTGCGTGGCTCAGTCAGTCAGGCGTGGACTCTGGGTCATGATCTCTGTCATGGGATCAACCCCACTCTACGCTCAGCATGGAGTCCACGTGAGATTCTCCCCCCCTCTGCCCGCGCCCCCCTCCCCGCCCCACTGACTGCACGCATGTGCACGCAGGCTCGCGCTCTCAAAAATAAGAAATCAAACTGCTTACAACATAGTCAATACATGATACAACCATGACCCCCTGAATCCTACAGTTTAATCAAACCACTTTTTCTAATGGGTACTAAACACTAAGAAGATGGATGTTTTCGTGCGAAGTAGAAGAAAAAAGGTTATTCTGAATTAGATGGTCTAATTGAGAGGCAGAAAATGCCACAGATCCGGTAAAGGAGGCTTGGGGCGTGTGCTGGAGGGAATGCGGAGAGCCCCCGGGCAGCCGGAAGACAGTGTGCTCCCAGCGGCAAACGTGGGAAGTGAGAGGGCAGAGACAGGTCACAGACGAGAAAGTCAAAGGCTGTCACAGACAAACATCATAGAGGGATGACTCCATTCTCTCTTCCTCTCCATCCCTCAGCCTGCCCAGAGAGGTCAGGCTCATGAGGAACAGATTACTTCTTGGAAGATCACTGGGGTTCCTTCAAAGAGAAGTCTGGGACCAGCCGTGTGTAGTAAACACACTTGGGGTGTTTGAGGCTGCTCCCTAACAGCAAGTCAATTCAATGAATGGAAGAGCCAGTTCTGTGTGTTTATGGAAAGTGCAGTGAAGTTCCCCAGGAACCTCTGAGAGTTAAACTTTACAATCAACATAGAATAAGTCAAAGCAGAAAACGGCCAAGAAACAAGAGTCATCATAGGTGCAAGCCCAGCAAGGACAGAGTACAACCTGACTGCATGTATGAATCTGTCCCAGGAAAGTGTTATTTAGGTGGGTGGTCAGCAATGAGTCCAGAGGCAAATGTGGATAGTTCCCACCTAATGTCTAGGGTAGAGGGACCAGTTCCAGTGGCAGCTACGGACCTGCTTGGGGATGCAGGTGCCAAGCTTGCTCACCTCCTGATTATGCTCTGGTTTCGCATGCATATTTCTGCCGGAAGGGAAGTACTGGCTGGAAGATGGGCATGTCCTGTCCCCTTGGCATTTATATACCTTACTTTAAATGAATAAGCTAGCATTCTGATTCTAAGCTGGTTTCCTGAGGCTTGCTTATAGAGAGAAAACCTTAATGGCCAGAAGAAAGTAGGCTTCAGTCCCTTACCAGTTACAGGTTTTAGAAACTGGTATTTTATAAAACAGCTTTGGAGAACTTGCATGATGTAAGTCCATGTCTCTAAAATGGAACTTGTTTTGTTTCTTAGCTTATGACTGAGCAAGGCCTTGGCCTGTAACAACCTTGTCAAGCATGCCACTGATGAGGCATGCGAGCTGCCCTCTACCAGGAAGTGCTCGTTTGTGTTCTTGGGTACCAGTCATCTTCTCAACTGACGTTTGCACATAAAACGATGCCACGAAGAGGGACAGGCTCCAACTGCTTGGTTAATTTAATAAAGGGACATTCTCTAAAGTTCTAAATATGCTTCTGCAGCTATGGTGGTTACTTAAATATTGACTAGTACTAGGAAAATATTGGAAATAAAATAGAAAACAGCATTTGTATTTGCAACTCTGAGAATAGTTCCTAATCTTTACAACAATCCTATATAGTAGGAACTGTTATAATGTCCAATTTTAAGATAATAAAATTAAAACTCAAAGAAGTTAATTAACTTGCCTAAAGTCTCAATCTAGTAAGCAGCAAAACCAGCATTAGCGCCGTTCTGTCTGTCCTCTACCCTAGCAGACAACAGATAAAAGCAGTTAACATGAAACTGTAAGACCAGCTGGTGGAAGCAGACAGCAAGGAGAAGTGACAGCTGGAAGCGAAGCACAGAACATTAGATAATTAGAAAAGCAGAGTAGCTGAGCCTTTCATTATAGTCTCAAACAGTACTATCAACTTTAACAGTTCCTAAGGATATCTCAAAATAATACTTCCAAATGCTTTAAAGATAAAAGCTGCCTAACTGGAGAAGGCCAAGTCTCAGGCAATTGATAAGCTTGCCATTTCGCAACACTTCCAAGGTCATTCTCATTATCCGGTGTCACACACTGCTGTTTCCTTTTTGGACCAGGTGTACTGTAAGAGCACAGGACAGTGAGATACATACTGAAAAATCGGAGGCATTAACGTTACACTGGAAAGCCTGCTCTACTAAGAGAAGAGGGTTCAGGCCCTGGATTTGCCACCACAAGGTGTGACCAAGGACAAGTCCTTTATCTTGTCGGAAAGTCAGTCTCCAATCAGTAAAATAAGAGCTGAGCCAAGTGTGTGCTACAGGGCTACCTGTAAAATTTTATAGGATTCCACAAGATTGAATTGTAATTGACATACTGTGTTTATTAAGGCATGAACTTTTTTAAAAGGCTGAGGTAAAAAATTAAGAAAAACTTGGTGCCTGGTAGGTAAACTTTAGTAACCTGAAAATTCCTTTCAGTGGAACATTTCATTTGCTCGTGTGGTTACAGCAATGAGGCATTACTGTACTATTCCATATCACAAATATTATGGTAATAAATTGATTAAAAGAGATTTCAATAAATTAATGGGTAATGATTCATAATTGTTATCAAGGCAAAAAAATTATTTTGGATAAATTCTAAAAGTTTGATGTTGCTTGTAGATCAGTTTATAGGCTGGTTTTAGCCTATGGTACAAAATACATGTGTGCACGCACACGAAGTAAATCAACAAGTCTCTTCTTTGAATAGTACATGGCCTGGGTTTTGCTTATGGATATGCTTCTAAAAACTAATTCTTTTATTTATCCCCCCTAAAACTATTTTGTGATCTGTGCTGCCACTACCCACCAATTCATCAAGTAATTTTCTAATCCTTTCCTGATGTACACACCAAGTTACCTCATTTTCTATAAAAATAATTGTTAACACAAACATTGAATACCTATTATTTGCCAAGCACCGAAGTATTTTATACACATTAATTTATTTTAATCCAGTGAAGTAGAAACTGCTGTTATCTTCACTTTATAGATGAGACAACTGAAACAGAGACTTAAAGGTCACACTAGCTTGTAAGTGGTGAAATAAGAATTCGAATCCAGGCAGTCTGATCCCAAGTCGGTGCTCTGAACCACTATGCTACATTGCCTGCCTTTCTTGTCCTGCCCTAAGCTCAGATGTATACTTTTTGAGGACAAGGAATAAATCTTACATATATTCCTGGTGTCCAGAACATTTCTCAAGTTAGCAGAATGCCTGCCATAAGGTAGGTACTCAGAAAGGCTACAGAAGTGAATCAAGTCTACCTTACAATGATAACAAAGTCAATCAGAACAACAAATTAAAGGAAATATGCTTCTGTTAACTCTCTTAATGCAGACTGATCTCCATATAAATTATTTTACTTTTAGCGGTAAAAGAGGTGATACAGGAAATTGCAGAGTGTTGGGGGTGGACAGGAATGTGGGACACTGGGATTAAAAGTGAGATACCCTTTCATTTCTGACTCACTCCATTTTCAAAAAGTGTTATTCTAAGGGTTTCCTATGGAAACAGATTTTATTTAAGAAACTGCCTTAAATCTAGTCAGAAACATATTAAACTCCCATCAAAAGAAGAAACATTTCTAAAGTACACAGGGAACTGCAATAGTCTGCTGTTAAGTAATCTGTTTTCAAAGAGATTAAAGTTTAAAGGAGTTAAGGATAGAAAACAATGGATACATCAATGTAAAAATTTAACTTACCACAAATAAAAATTTCCAACAATTTTACAGCTTAACTTATTTTACTTCAACTACTTACAGTGCACTTTCCATGTCTGCTATATTTTCTTCCATTTTCTGAGACTACATAGAGGTAAATAAAGTTGTCATGAGATCCTACGGCCAGGAGGGTGCCATCTAGAATGAGACAGGAAAAAGTGTTAACTAGAGAAATAATCTGACAGATCTGCTGCTATTTTATTGGACCTGTACTAAATGAATGCTATTTTACAAATGTTGTTAAATCTCACTAATTTAACTGTTATTTGGTATTTGATGAATGAATCCTTCCATCACTAAGCACACCTGAAAAACATGGCCATCTAGTGCAGTCATTTCTTGGAGAAACTCACAGGTCTTGGACTCGAGGCTCATCCCCTTCTAGTTAGCTACAAACTGGTTCCAGGGAAGTTAACCTGCTCTTATGGGTCTAAGTACACAGTACTCCTAAGCTGAGTGTTCAATTGCTCATTTCAGCTGAGCACATACAACCTCTCCAACTCGGGAAGGGACTATGTTCTCTTCTTTTATGGTCTCTCTCCTATTGTTCTTACCAGGTAACAGATGGTTGATAAAGTCCAACTGATCTTTGGATTTTAATTGCTATGTTTGTAGTAATTTGCTAGTACAGCACTAAAAAAAGCCAAGCCAAACAGAAAACCTTTTCTGCTTTAAGATAACTTGCCAGGCTTATAGCCTGAGCAAATACTCTTCCTTCCATGTTCGACTCAGAGAATAGTATTCTGTGCTTCCTTTTAAACAACTTAGAAGCAATCAAAAAGATACTTGGATTCCACACTGATTCAACAACTACTGCAACATATGTTCAAATATAAGCAAATGTCACTCATACCAACTCCAGGGAAGAATGATATGAATCAAAACCATATTAAAAATGGGAAAAGGGAATGGGAATATTATGGAAACATAATTAACATTTTGAATAAAGTATAAAGAATTATTCAAAGAAGGCTAAATGAATTTATCAAATTTTTATGAGTTGCTGAGTATTTTATCTAATTAACAAAACCATCCATTACTATGTAGCCAGTAATGCAACTAGATTTTAAAAAACTTGAACAGCCTATAATAGTGTGTATTTTGAATATTACTATATTTTATATTTTCTTACATATAAAAAAAGATTGCTAAATAGATGTAACATTCAGCCTAAAACCTATTCAAAATTCTAAGTGTGTGTAATTCTCCCCAAAATGGGATTTGATTGTACTGTATTCTGCTTTCAATTGCAAATGCAGTTGTAACAGTTCATTCTAAATTTCTTTGATGATTTAGAATGTTGTTTAACTTTAGAAGATCTTCTGCAGTTTCCTGCAACAGAATTTAATCTGATGCTGGGGGAAACATACTCAATAGTTAACAAGTTTAGAGAGTAAAGAAAAAAGTAGTCAGCTTTAGTGGAAGTAAAAATATAAAAATATGCAATGACAGAGAAATGCTGCGAATGCCAGGATGGGGGTAAATACACCTACCTACTGAGTAGCGCATCACAGAGAGCTGTTCATTCCCATCTGTGTGGATAGAAACTAGATCTCTGGTTTCTGCATCCAGAACAAACCACCTGTTAAGAAGTAAAAATCTAAATTTTCTTCATATAGTAGCACTTAAAGAAAAAAAGATTGCTTACTTTTTCTCTTTTAAAAAATTTCAACAAATTTTAACAATGCCCTTAAATATGACACGTTTCCATCATCCACTGAATAATAAATTCGTTTTACAAAATGCTGCTAAATACAATATAAATATATGGGCCAGGCATGTTCTCATTTCTGTTTAGGTATTCACTCAATGCCAACTGGGTCTCTTTGCTAGGTAACATCTAAACAGAACGTTAAGATGACAGGATCAGTGTTCTTGAAGATTAAACTAGAGATGGGGGAAAAGAAACAAGCTAATTGAAACAAAGGACAATTAAGGGACAATCTCAGTGATGGTGACCATATACAATAGAAGGGAAATGAACAAAAGACGACACGGAAAAACCTTTAGAAAAGACGTAGGACAGTTTGAGCTGAACACTGAGGGAAAGAGGTACAGATGGTTCAGTGGCAGGAGGAATGACAGCTGCACAGCTACGGAGGTGGGAAGGAGCACAGACAGTATGAAGGTGGGCGGCGAAGGTGGAGGGCCGTTCATTTAGTGCGATTTCAAAGGAACCAGCAGGGGGCGCTCTGACTCTCCAATACCTCCGCACGTGCACAAAGCTCTGAATTCTTTCAAAGATAGTTTCTTGTTCACATTTACAGGAAAAGTCAAAATGTAAAAGCCTTTTGAGAGGCAAAATAATGGTTAAATTCAACTATATAATAAATAACTTATCAAATCTTTTTATAAGAGCACTTGAAAGGACACCTGGGTGGCACAGCTGGTTAAGCCTTGGACTCCTGGTTTCGGTTCAGGTCCTAATCTCAGGGTTGTGAGATGGAACCCCGCACTGGGTTCCCTGCTCAGTGTGGAGTTTGCTTAAGACTCTCTCTCCCTCTCCCCTTGCCCCCCACCGCCACCACGCTCACTCGTTCTAAAATAAATAAATGTTAAAAAAAAAAAAGGGGGCACTCGAAGGGAAGGATGTGCTTCAGAAAAGCATGGCAAAATACGAGGTATAAAGCAAAGACTGGCAACTGAGGACAGACAACTAGATACTGGATAAGTGAGAGGAAGGCAGGTTATAAACAGCATACACAGCTGCTTGGAGGAGTTGAGCTGGGCATGGCCTGGCTCAGATCAGTCACTAAATAAACATTTGGAGAATGAATAAACAAATATGAAATAAGTCTTGAACATGACAAAAGCCAAGTTTTAGGAAGAATTATTTAATAGTGTAGTGTGTAGGAAGAAATGTTCTGTGTGGAGAGAACGAGACAAGACTAGCAACTTTTGTTTTTAAGATGGGAAAAAATCCACCACTCAAATAAGCCAATATAGAAATCATAATGACAGTTCCTTGTAATTTTGAAGCTTTAAAACTAATACCAGGAAAGAGACTATTTCCCCTTCAGATTAAAAGAAATACTATTTAGAAGAGAGAAAATGGCATGAAAGAATTAAAAAGAAAAGTTTAGTGATGTTGCTTAACATGCCTTAGTGCGTGCAAGGTAGAAGACGAAAGACTAAAGGGGCCAACTCTTACTACCTATCAGTGAAATCCCTCTCGAGTTAAAAACTTTCATGAGGGAATTTTAGTAACTTGTGAGCTATGGGTTGAAACTTCTAGGTAGCTAGCCTAATTCATAAATTCTCTGTTGGTAAGAGAAATGGCTTCTACCTGTGAATACCTGAGTTAAGGCCAATAGTAGGGAACTGGCACTCTGAAGCTCCACGCCGCGTGCTTAGTGGTCATTTCCACTTCAAAAGGTGTATTACTTCACCGCAACTGGACAGTACCCATAGATTATAGGTTTCTTCTGAGCATGTAATTTATTAATTGATTTTTATGGCTACAATTGTGAAACTCCTCTGAGCCAAGAAATGCCAAAGCTGCTGCCAAGTGAACTGCCTTTTCTTTTCTTTTTTTTTTTTTTTTCTAAAGATTTTATTTATTTATTTGACAGAGATAGAGACAGCCAGCGAGAGAGCAAACACAAGCAGGGGGAGTAGGAGAGGAAGAAGCAGGCTCACAGCGGAGGAGCCTGACGTGGGGCTCGATCCCATAACGCCGGGATCACGCCCTGAGCCGAAGGCAGACGCTTAACCGCTGTGCCACCCAGGCGCCCCTGAACTGCCTTTTCAGAATAAGGGTACAAAATATTCCAACCCAGACTGCTCAGACAGACCTAAAGAACAATGACCAGCGTCACTCTGTAGGTATCAGATTTCAAGTTTTTAATGAGTTTATGGAAACTCTATTATCTTAGGCATTTGAAAAATTACCATTTTTTATCTGGAGAGCCCCAACTACTGTTCCCTCTAACCCCAGACTACTGTTTCCAAGTCAATTTAATCTTCTTAGGAAAATTACAAATAATTTTCTCTTTTTGGAAATTCCCTTAAAAAGTAGTAAACAAAACAAAACCCACAACAAACCCCAGAATGTCTGCTGGTGTAACATGAAGAAACCTAAAACTCTGAATTGTTGACTGATTAGAGATGGCAGCTATCCAAAAAAAACAAAAACAAAAACAAAAACACAAACCAACCCCTCCAAAAAACAAACCTGCCTACTTTTTCTATTTCTTTAATTACATATCAGAGGTTAATTATCCAACTTTAATCAAGTAATTTTTAGTTAATAATTCAATAACTTTGTTATAAAAAGTATCTAACTTCCATACAGACCCCAGCAATAATTTTAAAGTTCCCACCCTTTCCATTCCATGAATTATGTTCTACCTTCAGAAAAGACTTTTGGGCTCAGGACCTCTGTCTCTAACAAATGTATGGAGAAGACAACAAATCCTCTAGCAAAGGGAATTTTCAAGAAATAAATATTTAAGTTTCACGGGGTTGAACCGTATTCTTATTTCAGTCCAGAGTATATACATTGGAACCAAGCTTCTGCTTTAAGATAATCTGGAATCATCAGGCTTTATATGGCCTAAAGGACCCAATGCATCCTTCTAAATGTAATCGCTCAGTATCACAGAGGGGAACTCTTTGGTGATATATTTAAATTACTCTGACTTGTGGGTCAAATACCAAAGCGTAGTACCATCATTTATCTTGACTTTCTAAAAAGACACTATATTGATTTCTTTAGTGGCAAGGAAAGAATCAAAATTTTAGAGATGGAAAGTATCACATTCTGAAGTCCCTAAATGAATATATATATATATATATGTTTATGAGTTAAAAAATATTCATCATAATATAAAGTGTGTCCTCTGGATGGCAGGTTTGTAACCCCCCAACCTGCCCTGCGCCATCCCCCTTCTTCTTTATGACCTTCTACTTCTAAGAATAGGAATAGTTTATATCAGAAAAACGTAAAGTCAAAACCAGGGGAAGAGAAGCCTAATTCAACTCTCTTATTTTACAAATGAAAACACCGAAATGCTCTGATTTCAAAAACATCTAACCAGTCATCAACCAACTAGTTAGTTGAGAGAGCTTCTGGCCCTTCTGCTTTTCACTAATATCACACAAGGGAAGGGTATGATTCCATAGAAAGTGCTCTTTCTACGTCTTTGAGATACATGAGCATTTAGGGATCAAGAGAAAAATGGAGTTAGCCAAGGAGACAGAAGAGTTCATAAAGTGGCAAACAGTTCAAAGTAATATGAATTATACAAGTTATAAGGATTATGAAGTCTCACAGCAGCGAGTAATCAGAGAAGAGATGGGTGGTCTAGGATTTCATCACATCAGATGTGGCAAGAAATAAACAGGTAGAGAGCAACAGACAAGAAACTACAAAAAGGGTTGGCATGTATATAAAGGATAACAACTTGACCACTCTAGCTGGAGTGGTGAGGGAAAGATTTTTAATGAGCTTTAAAGGCCAGGCTAACAAGTTTGGATTCCACTGTTTAGGTATCAAGAAGAATTTAGGAATGTGCTAATCCAGTTAGCTCATAGTTTCCCACATTTGCTCAATCCATTCCTCCTGCTTAATATGAGCTCCTCACTCTTCACTGCTTCTTCAAGATCCAGGAACTTCAAGGCAGGACCAATCCCTCCTCTGTGAAGCATTCTCTGACCACTCAGACTCACTGTAATCTCTCGGTTGATATTTAAGCATTAGTGCCTGTTTATTCAGGTAATATTACACTACTAATAGGATATGTTATCTATTTATGTAGTATCTAATTAGGTTATAATCTACTTGTGGTTGGGACCAAGTCTCATATTTCTTTGTGCTACCCACTGCATCTAGTTAGTTCAGTGCTTTACAAGTTGCTGGAACTCAATAAGCATCTGAAGAGTGACTCAGAACTGGACTTACAACAAGGCAGAACTCAGGGAGATTCATGCTGATGGAGCTCAAAGACGCTGTGCACAACAGGAGTACCCGTGGGCCAAGTTAACACCAAATTACAGAGGGAAAAAGCTATTCTTTTCCAATTAGAAGGTTTCTCTTTTAATTATGTCAAAGAAAAGTCTCGGCTAATGCTAATATGTCTTTGATTATTGCCCCTTTTGAACAGCAGGAGCATTTCTTATACTCAGAACTTTACAGTTAACAGTACTTCAGCTACACCACTGGCTTGCTGAAGTGACAGTCACCACCAAAATTGAGGAGTTGAGCCAGATCACTTAAATCTCTCCAGGTCTAGGATTTTGTGATTCCATGTCAAAAACTAAAATCTCTACCTACCCACTCACCAGGCTCACTTTCCCAGCCTGCTTCCTTGTCAAAGCTATCACTATCACCATAGACCAGAAACTTTGGGATCTTCTTTGAAGTCACCTCTCTCAGGCTGTCCACTCCCCTTTCCATCCATATTTGCTATATATAATATGTTCTATATACTGACTCAATTTTATGGATTTCTTTCTTTGAAACAATTTCCAACTTTAAATCCTTGATTTTTATTCTCCTTATCATCACTTCGGGTTTATTGATTTCTCTAATTTCGGAGGTCTCACCTCCATTTACCAGCCTATAAAACGATTATGGCAAAAACTCTGTTGGTTGGGAAACAGAACTGGGTCCAAGCAAGACCAGAGTAAAGTTCTATGTAAGGTACATGGAGAATTCTGTCTGACTTGATATAGACCTGATATCCCGATGGGATGGTAAATACATCTGTGGTTCCTTCGAGGTCTGGGGCTGGTATACAGATTAAGTGCCTTTAGAGAAACTAGTTTCAAAAAATAGGAAGAGGAAGGATGATCAACTGGGATCTTGGAAAAATCAAGCGGAATGTATTTTTAACAATTCAGAGATTACAAACTTTCAAATTCATAACAGTTCAGGTTTACACATATTGTTAGCTTTATGAAAAACTTTAAATTCCATCAAGAAGCCCAAATTTTTACAAATGAGACAATGTAGTAAATATATAATGGAGTATTAATCTGCTATAAAAAAGAACAAGATCTTGCTATTTGCAACAACATGGATGGACCTAGAGGATGTAATGCTACGTGAAATAAGTCAATCAGAGAAAGACAAATACCATGAGTTCATGCATGTGGAGTTTAAGAAACAAAGAAAAAAAAAGACAAATAAATAGACTTTTAAATACAGAGAACTGGTGGTTTCCAGAGGGCTGGGGTGAAATAGAGAAAGAGGATCAACTATACACTTATCTCGATGAGCACTGAGTAACGTACAGAATTACTGAATCATGTTGTACACCGAAAACTGATATAACACTGTATAGTTAATTGTACTTCAATAAAAAAAAAAGAATGTTATATTTGAAGATAGCATGTGCGTGTGATGCCTAACTTATTAATTAAATGGTTTACAGTTATTGGTTTGATAGATCTAAGATTTTGGTAACTAATGATTAACAATTACTAGTATGTACTAACTTTTATCCATTTATATGCTTATTACCCTGATACCAAAACCAGGCAAAGGCATCACAAGAAAACTACAGACTAATAATACCCTTTATGAATACAGATGCAAAAATCTTCAACAAAATATGAACAAATTGAATCCAGCAACATATAAAACATATATACCACGACCAAGTAGGATTTACCTCAAGAACACAAGGTTAGCATCTTAAAAATAATACACTACTCTGTATTAATTAAGGACAAAAACATGTTATATCTCAATAGATCAAAAAAGGTATTTGACAAAACCCTTTCATGATTAAAGATTCTCAACAAACTTAAAGGAAAATTCTTCTACCTGACAAGCGGCATCTATGAAAAACCTACAACCAACATTATACTTAGTGGTGAAAGGCTTTCCTTCTAAGAGAGAGAACAAGATAAGGATGACCACTCTTGCCACTTCTATTAAGTATTGTACCGGAGGTTCTTCTACTTAGGACAATTAGACAAGAAAAAAAAAAAAAAAGGATTCAGATCGGAAAGAAAACGATTTGTAGATTACATGGTCTTGCCTATAGAAAATCCTAAGGAGTCCACTAAAAACCTACTGGAAGAAATGAGTTTAGCAAATATGCAGGATATGAGATCAATAGATGAGAAGTAGTTGTACTTACATACACCAATAATAAATTTTCTGAAAATTAAAGTGTTTTCTCAATTTCATTTAAAATTGTATCAGGAGAATGAAATACTTAGGTACAAATTTAACAGATGTGTAAATCTGTACCCTACAAACTAAAAATACCTTGAAAAAGAAAAGCAAAGCTGGAGGTATCACAATTCTCAACTTCAAGTTATATTACAGAGCTGTAGTGATCAAAACGGAATGGTACAAAACAGACACCTAGATTAATGGAATAGAATAGAAAACTGAGAAATAAACCTACAACACTATAGTTAATCCTTGACAAAGCAGGAAAGTCTATCTAACGGGGAAAAGTCTCTTCAACAAATGATGTTGAGAAAACTGGGCAGCCGCAAGCAAAAGAATGAAACTGGGCTACTCTCTTACACCAAACACAAAAATTAATTCAAAATGGATTAAAGACCTAAATGTGAGACCTGAAATCATAAAAATCCTAGAGGAGAACACAGGCAGTAACCTCTTTGACATATCTTTCTAGATATGTCTCCCGAGGGAAAAAAAGCAAAAATAAACTAGTGGGACTTCATCAACATAAAAAGCTTCTGCACAGCAAAGGAAGCAATCAACAAAAAGACAGCCTCCTAAATGGAGAAGATACATGCCAATGACATATCTGATAAAGGGTTAGTAACCAAAATCTATAGAGAAATTATAAAACTCAACACCCAAAAAATGAATAATCCAGTTAAAAAATGGGCAGAAATTTTTCCAAAGACGACATTACATATGGTCAACTGATGCATGAAAAGATGCTCAACGTCACTGATTACTGGGGAAATACAAATCAAAACTACAATGAATTATCACCTTATACCTGTCAGAATGGCTAAAATCAACAACGTAAGAACAGGTGTTGGTAAGGATATGGAGAAAGGGAAATTCTTTACACTGCTGGTGTGAGTGCAAACTGGTGCAGCTACTCTGGAGAACAGTATGGAGATTCCTCGAAAATTTAATAACAGAACTACGCTATGATCCAGCAATTGCACTACTAGATATTTACCCAAAGAATACAAAAATACTAATTCAAAGGGATACATGCACTCCAATGTTTACAGCTGCATTATCTACAATAACCAAATTATTGAAACAGCCCAAGTCCACTGAGAATGGATAAAGATGTAGTATATATACACAATGGAATATTACTTAGTCATAAAAAAGAATGAAGTCTCATCATTTTGCAATGAAACGGGTGGAGCTAGGGAGTATTATGCTAAGTGAAATATGTCTTCGGAGAAAGATAAATACCATATGATTTCACTCATATGTGGAATTTAAAAAGCAAAACAGCAGGGCACCTGGGTGACTCAGTTGGTTAAGTGTCTGCCTTCAGCTCAGGTCATGATCCTGGAGTCCTAGGATCAAGTCCCATGTTGAGCTCCTGCTCAGCGGGAAGTCTGCTTTTCCATCTGACCCTCCCCCATCTCGTGCTCTCTCTCTCTCAAATAAATACAAAAAATCACTAAAAAAGAAATAAATAAAAAACAAAACATGGGCACCTGTGTGGCTCAGTCAGTTAAGCGTCCAATTCTTTTTTTTTTTTTTTTAAAGATTTTTTATTTATTTATTTGACAGAGATAGAGACAGCCAGTGAGAGAGGGAACACAAGCAGGGGGAGTGGGAGAGGAAGAAGCAGGCTCATAGAGGAGGAGCCTGACGTGGGGCTCGAACCCGGAACGCCGGGATCACGCCCTGAGCCGAAGGCAGACGCTTTAACCGCTGTGCCACCCAGGCGCCCCTAAGCGTCCAATTCTTGATCTCTGCTCAGGTTATGATCTTGGGGTCTTGGGATCATTCCCACGAGGGGCTCTGTGCTCAGTGGAGAGTCAGCCTGGGATTCTCCCTCTCTCTCTGCCCCTCCCCTGGTTTGTGCATGTGCGTATGCTCTCTCTCAAATAAATCAATCTTTTAAAAAAAGGCAAAACAAATGAGCAAAGGGAAAAAAGAGAGAGGGGGCAAACCAAGAAACTATAGAGAACAAACTGATGGTTACAAGAGGAGAGGTGAGTGGGGGGGATGAATTAAGGAGCGCACTTGTGATGAGCACTGGATCTTGTAGGGAAGTGTTGAATCACTGAGTTGTACACCTGACTAGTATTACACTATATGTTAACTAACTGGAATTTAAATAAAAACTAAAAAAAATAGAAACTAAAAACATTTTTGGAAGAAACTAAAGATCTAAATAAATGGAAAAATATCTCCTGTTCATAAATTGAATTAATACTGTTAAGATATTGACACCTAAAAAAAATCTAAAAAATAAAAAAAAAATTGACATACTAAAAAAATCCCTATCAAAATGCCAGCTGGCTTCTTTGTAGAAACTGACAAAACTGATTTTAAAATTCATGTGGAAATTCGAAGGATCCTGGATAGCCAAAACCTCAAAAAAAAAAAAAAAAAAAAAAAAAGAGTTGGAGGCTGGAGTACTCACATTTCCCAATTTCAGAATTTGCCACAACGCTACAATAATCACGGTTGTGATACTGCCGCAAGGGTGGACATACAGATCAATGGAACAGTGTTCAGAGTCCAGAGAGAAACCAATGCATTTATGGTCCACTGATTTTCAACAAGGGTATAAATACCATTCAGTGGGGGGAAATGGTGGTGTAACAACTGGATATCCACATGCAAAAGAATGAAGCTGGATATCTACCTTACACCATATACAAAAATTAACTCAAGATGAATGAAGAGACCCAAAGGTAAGAGCCAAAACTATAAAATTCTCAGGGGAAAACACAGGAATAAATCCAGGAGAGACGGGAGGAAGAATAGACAAACTGGACTATGCAAAAACTTTAGAATTTTTTGTCACAAATGTTACTATTAAGAAAGTGAAAAGACAACCCTCAGAACAAAAGATAGGTGCGGGGCGCCTGGGTGGCACAGTGGCTAAGTGTCTGCCTTCGGCTCAGGGCGTGTTCCCGGCATTATGGGATCGAGCCCCACATCAGGCTCCTCCACTATGAGCCTGCTTCTTCCTCTCCCACTCCCCTTGCTTGTGTTCCTTCTCTCGCTGGCTGTCTCTATCTCTGTCAAATAAATAAATAAAATCTTAAAAAAAAAAAGAAGATAGGTGCAAATCATGTCTGATAAGGTACTATATACAGAATATATGAAGAATCCTTACAACTCAACAAAAAACCAAACCAATTCAAAGATGGGCACAGGATTTGAATAGACATTTCCTAAAAAGGCTATCCAAGTGGCAAATAAGTGCATTAAAAAGGTAACAGCATTGGCCATCAGAGAAATGCAAGTCAAAACCACAACAAAAAAAGCATTTCATATCCACTAGGATGGCATGTTGGTGGGCATGTTGGGAAATTGGATCCTTTATACTTTGTTGGTGGAACTGCAAATGATGTAGCTATTGTGGAAAACAATTTGATTATCACAAGATCCAGGAAGTCTACTCCTTGGTATATGCTCAGGAGAGCTGAAAACATGTCCACACAAAAACTTGAATATAAATATTAGGTGAAAGAAGCTAGTCACAAAAGACCACATATTGTAGGAGTCTATTTATATGAAATCTCCAGAATAGGCAAACCTATAGAAACAGACCAGTTGCCTAGGGTTGGGGGAAGTGGATGAGGATAATGAAGAGTGACTGCATGGGTACAGGGTTTCTTTTTGTGTTAATGAAAATGTTCTGAAATTAGCTTGTGATAAAGCTTGTTAACTTACTAAAAACTATTGAATTGTATACTTTAAATGGATAACTTTTATGGTATATATCTCAATACAGCTATTAAAAAGAATCATTATGTGAGAATTAGTATGCTAAGGAAGAACTATGTCCACTTAGGGCTATATGTCTTTTTCTCTTAGAGATTATAATAGTAATATATTATTTTAAATGACAATTTTATTTATCACTGTGATAATTTACCCACACTTGTGCTTACTTCTTGATTCCAACAAGTAAATTTCTAGATTTGGACATGAAAAGATCTTTAAACATTTTGCTGGTCACCTTTTCCGGATCATGCCCAATTTGGACATGTGTTGCACTATACTAAAAAAAAAATTCCTTGCCCTAAGTGTGACTTTTTTTTAGGCTGAGGGGTCAGTGATAATAATCTGAATGGCTACACTGAGTAATTTTCAGTTTCAGACATTACAGCCAGGTATGCACAGACCCATGTAAAAAATAAAAATAAATGAGAAAGTTCTCCAAGAATCAGCAGAATCTAACCAGATACGAAACCAAAGACAGGAATAATGTATAGAATGAACACGGATAACTACATCTCCCCTAGGTTCTAAATAATGTCCACCTTTTATTTAGTTATCACATCACTGTCATTTATAAGGTGTTTCCTATTCACAACTCCAAGAGGAAACAACTGGCTTTAGTTTAAGTCATGTAAATTAAGTGAGTGACTTCTCATTTTAAGCTTGTTCATGATGACTTTGCAGCTACATAAATCTTAGAAAGTAACTTCAGTAAATTTAAATCAGGTCAGTTTCTCCTTAAAAATCAAGGCTCTGTATATATTGTGCACATGTACGTACACAAACACAGACCCAGCTCCATTCATCGAATGAAGCAGCATGTCTTAATGATTCAAATCCCTCTAGCCTTGCACTCTATTCAGTGTTTAATTCCTTTGTATATATAGTGTATGTTTCTAAAGTATGTCAGCCAGTGTAAGGTAAACTTTCCTTACAATATTTCTAAGTTATGCTACCAACACCATCAGCACATGTCAAAGAGTATTAATGGAGTAGTGGAAAGTGTTCAGCTTTGGAACCATATAGAATCTGAGTTGAAATCCCAGCTCAATCACAAGTGATAAGCTCCATGGGTCTTGGTTTTCTGTGCAATGGAGATATCAATGAATATTTTATTGCACTCCTGTGAAAGTTTAAAAAATATATATAAAAATAATTTAGTACAAGGTTTTGACTTCAGCATTTGTGATATTTGTTCATCTGCCCAAAAAACAGATCTGAAGTGAACTCGTTTGTGGTTTTCTGGAAACAAGTTTAGTACTATAGTTCAGATTGTTTCTAATGTGCTTAACACTTATTTGTAAAATAGAAAATAATTTCCTTCAAATCCTACAAAGTGACCTGCCATACTCCCGTCTAAGTTGAAGTAATAATCTAATACCAACATGCATTTTGGAGAAATCTGAGATAGTAAGGCTGTCTATATTTGCAAGTTTTCACCAATTACTCTCCCTCCCTAGCAGCCTAATTCTAAAATTCACTTCTTTCAGAATCAAATAGCATCTTTATTATACATCCATGTTTCAGACTTTATCACTAGAGACCTGTTTTTCCATGATTCTTTTTTTTTTTTTAAGTAGGCTCCACATCCAGTGTGGAGTCCAACACAGGGCTTAAACTCACAACCGTGAGATCAAGACCTGTGCTGAGATCAAAAGTATGATCGTGCATAACTGACTGATCCCCCAGGCACCCCTCCATGATTCTAGATTTCGTAGTGCTGTATAGGAGACTTTCTAGAGGTGTTAATTTGTATCCAAGAACCAAAGGGAAAAACTTGCTATAAAAAAAACTCCAAACAACTAAATTTAGAATTAAATGAACTGATCTGAAATATCTGTCATATAAACAAAACTGTTTATATAAGTGTGTTCACAATAGTTTCACCTCATTAGAAATCAGCATTCTACATTTTCTACAGGTTTAACTTTTGGAAATTTACTTTGTATTTTTCTTCAGCCTCTTTAATAAAGAAATTAAGTTATTTATGGATGAAGGTTACTTACTAGCAGAAGCAATAAAAAGGACTCAATTAAAAATATACAGCTAATAAATATGAGAAAGTTCTTACTTAATAAACTTTGAAAGGTACTATATAAGGTCTGTAAAGACAAGTAATTAGTAACAATTTCAGGAAATATACCTTTATAATCTGTGTAACATTAAAGAAAAAAGACAGGATTACAAAAGCTATAGAACAAGTAATTTATAAAAGCTCAACTGGGTTATTTCAGTTTCAGTTCCCTTCCCTAAAAGAAAACGAGGAAATTTTCTGACACCAGAGAAAATTCTACCAAGGAGGGTCAAGTCGGCTGAATTATCACCTTTTGAATGAAGTCTATCCTGACCACTCCTATCTTTTGCAACTGCACCCCGGCCCTCCCAACCCCTCTTGCTCAATGTCCCACCCCCACCCCCATGGCTTTTAACATTTTCTAACTTAGTTATAATGTTTATTTTTTATGCTGTCTCTACCTACACACTAAAATGTGGGCTCCACAATGGCAGGGATTTTCGTTTTACACTCTGATGTAGCCTGAATGCCCACAGTAGTGTCTAACAAATGGCAGGTGCTCAAGACATAATTACTGAATCACTGAATGAGGATACATAACAGATAAGAGCAATAAGCATATTCGTGTGCCACTTATAAAGATTAAATCTCTAGATCAGATTGAGAACATTCCTGAATAATGATTAAACATCCCACCACTTCAGATTACTCAGCTCACATTTCCCTTCAAGACCCTACCTGCCTGAGTGCGTTCCTATGGCCACCACTGTGCCACTTGGATGAAAATCTGCACAGTGTCCTGGTTCCTAGAAGAGAGACAGACAGCTGTTGGGGAGTACATGAGAAAGTCTCCCTAGATCTATGGGAATAGTGGCAAAAACATTTGAAAATAACTGGTTTCATATAAACATGGAATTCCGATCAACTTCATTGTAGCCAATGAAAAATACCACACTGATATGAGAGGAAAAAGAATTTCAGAGCAGGAAGGGTTATGTTGGCAAAGTGGCGAGGGAAAAGGACAGCCAGCTTGTGGCTAGGCAGTGGAACAATAAGGATAATAACAAACATGTATACAGTTCTTTAGTCTGCAAAGAACGTGTATACACCTTTGGGCTAGAAAAGGTGGCTGTCTGGCTGGGGGAGGGAGAAAATACAGTAAGAGATCAACTCCAAAAGAAGACAGTAGAGTCTGTTAGTGAGCAGTGCTTACTGAATTCAACTGCACCACCACCAGAGGCCCAAACGTTTCTATAACAATTAATGCTCCATAAATAGGTCAAATCTTTTTTTTTTTTTTCCCCTGCTGAAACTGACAGAAAAATTGAGCTTTTGCCCTAATTTGCTTCTTTAGAGTGGGTTCATGTTACACTTTGTGACTAAACATTCTCCCCTTACCTCATCCCCTTTACTAAACTATATAAATACACTTGGTTTTAACCAACACTGAGTCCTTTTTCCTTTGCTGCTCCCAACTACCAGTTTAGGGAGTTTCTGTGGGGAGATCATGATCACATTTTGCTTTACTCACATCTACGAGCCTGGTCCACTCTAGCCTGTGTTCCACTGAGTTCCACATGCACACCTGTCTGTCCTGAGCACATGTCAAGAGCAAATCTTTGAAGGGATGTGTGGCAAGACCCCAAAGCTCATCTGTATGACCCTGAAAATGAAATATACCCATTGTTATAAGAAACAGAGGGTATCATCAAAAAATATGCAGTTAATGGTTAAAATCATACATCTTACCTGTACTTCTATTTGGAAGCCATCATTAAATGTTCCCCGTAAAATGAAATTTCGTGATGTGCCTACTAAAAATTGATCTGCCTTTCCTTCCGCTACAGCTCTGATTGTTCCATAATGATCAGGAACCTAAAATATAAATTTATAAAGTCACCATACACATAACAACATGTATTAATTACTGCCTGAAGACTGCATTTACAGCTGTAAGCAATTATGGGGTAATAAATGACAGAATTCCAAATCTGAAAGTCACATAGTAATATTATACTAATAAGTTTTTTTTTTTTTTTAAAGATTTTATTTATTTATTCGACAGAGATAGAGACAGCCAGCGAGAGAGGGAACACAAGCAGGGGGAGTGGGAGAGGAAGAAGCAGGCTCATAGCGGAGGAGCCTGATGTGGGGCTCGATCCCGTAACGCCGGGATCACGCCCTGAGCCAAAGGCAGACACTTAACCGCTGTGCCACCCAGGCGCCCCACTAATAAGTTTTCTTGTTCAGACAATTACATTTTATTACACAGAAGTTATAATGCATTATTATCAACATTCTTTGCTTTAGTTAATTTTAAATTTATATTTCATATGATTTCAAGAGTTGGGTTAGGTGTAGGAGAAACAGTTCTATTAGACCACATAAAAAATGTGGTCTGGTTTTGTTATTTATCAGTTATGTTATTTGGGGTACATCATTTAGCCTAAGACAAATTTATCTGTATTATGGGGAAATAATATATACCGAATATGTAGGAATAACACATGTGAAATTTCTTTGTTAACTAAAAAGCAATATATTGTGAAGTGTTATAACTGTCCTTCTTCATAGGATTCCTAGGGAGATCGATCTCATTTAATGCACTACTTGGTATACTCTTGGTAAAAGGTGTATTAATAAGAGAGTAAGCCCAAGCAATGACTGAAATAATGCAATTCTTCTTTATGAAGGAGGACCCAAAGTGCTCCTAAAAGCACAAATAATTGAATTCCAAAGCTAATCCAAATTGATGTTAGAAGTGGCAAAGGGAGGAATAAACCAGATGGTGGAGTTTTTTATTACAAAGGAAATGAGTTATCTGTGAAAAAAAGAAATATTAAAGGAAGTGGTATTTCCATTATGAACCTAAGGCTGTGATAAAGTGACTCTTTGGACTTCTTGTCTATCTTCTTGGAAATAAAACCCAAGAGCAGTACTATTGGGATCCTCTTTTTTAAGAAAAGATTTTGTCTGGAAAACATACTATGTGTTGAAAACAGCATAAATTCAAAATTTAAGTCACACACACACACACACACACACACACACACACACACACAAAGAAGCAATACCAAACTCCGCGAACTTTGCCCTCGCTTTGAGAATCACTGACTTGTGGAATACTATTCTTAACCATTTAACTTTCGGAGACCTCAATTCAATTAGCAAACTTTCCCTGAGCACAGAGTACTTGTCAGGTGTTGTGGATACACTGGAGCATGACAAGAAGCAGACACGTACATAGATAATTAGCGATTATCATTAAGCCCATTGTTTAAAAGATTATTTTCAAGTTTTAAAATCAAACTGGTTTTTTATACCTTAGAGTTGGATACTGTATATGATGAATGTTTAATTTTAAGTCTGCATGGTTATATTTTCCAATCACTAAAAAATAATCTCAGAAATAAAAACTACTTAGTCTGCCCCATATATATATATATATATATATATTTTTTTTTTTTTTTTACTCTTTCCAATTACTTTAATGAATAGTCCTTTTTTCTTTCTTTTTCCTTTTTTTGAGAGAATGAAATGATAAAAATGTGCACCAATTTCCCAGCAAAGTGTGTTAACTTATTGTGGGATGAAAGAAAAGCATTCAGGAGACTTAATATTTTAAAATTTTCATCCTTACCTCTATTTCTCTTTCAGGATTCAGATCATGATCCCACAGAATTATTTTTCTGTCTTTCCCTCCTCCAGTTAATAACATCCCATTTCTCATCTGACAAAGTGTGAACACGCTGCCATCATGAGCTTTGATTTGTTTGCTGATCTGATAAACACCTAATAAGATGAGAGAAAAAATAAAAACACTAGTGATATTTTCCAACGTTTTAGTGTCTTTTTGGAAGAAAATTTTAACTACAGAGTGAAGAATCAAAAGTTCCTCCTTTTGCATTTATGTCAATATTTAGTTACTCTGAAAACATTTCAAAATAATTCTTACAAAACGATAAGCTGAAGTAGTGATAATTCCACAGACAACAGAGGATACATCAGCTTCAGAACTTACTATCTCTTATAATCATCCTACATGGTAGGTAGGGTAGGTATTACTTTTCTGATTTTAGAGCTGAGGACACAGAAGTATAGAAGTGGCTTAACCAATACCACATAGCTAGTGACAAAGCTGTGATGAGAACTCAAGTCTTCACTCAATGTTCCTTTAAGCTTCCCAAGAAGTCTTCACTTCCTGCTGANNNNTAACAGGCATAATATTTAACATTTAATAACCACTGTTGGCATGCCTGGGTGGGTCAGTCGGTTAAGCGTCTGCCTTCAGCTCAGGTGATGATCCCAGGGTCCTGGGACTGAGCCCTGCATCAGGCTCCCTGCTCAGCGGGGAGCCTGCTTCTCCCTCTGCTTGCTGCTCCCCCTGCTTGTGCTCTCTCTCTGGCAAATAAAAAAATATTAAAAAAAAAACAAACACTGTTGACGTGGAGGCCCTCTGCTCTGCCAAGGACTGCCTCCTTTACTTGCTAAGAAATGGAGGACTGGGAAGGTACTGGGGTGGAAGTGGGCACTAGTAGCCTGGAGCAGTGGCTTTTGACCAACTAGAGATGTTAAAAATGGTCTGGTTGTACCAATGTGATGGCTGAATATAGCCCAGCTTTCTTACATGCCCATAGCACTTTACAAGTACCCAGGAAGGGACAAGGCAGGTCCATAAAAAAATACTTTGAGTAAAGTCCACGTGGAGATTAAAAAACAAATAATTTATATGTGTATATATAAACACATACACACAACCCTGACCACTGAACAACACAGGGGTTAGGTGTACCAAAACTTATCCCAAAACTTAACTACTAATAGCCTACTGTTGAGAGGAAGCCTTACTGATAACATCAATAATCAATTAACACATCTTTTGTATGTTGTATGTATTACATACTGTATTCTTCCAATAAAGCTAGAGAAAATATTATTGAGAAAATTGTAAGAAGGGCACCTGGGCGGCTCAGCTGCTTAAGCTTCTGCCTTTGGCTCAGATCATGTGTCAGGGTCCTGGAGTTGAGCCCCACCATCAGGCTCCCTGCTTAGTGGGGAGTCCACCTCTCCTTCTCTCTCTGCTTCTTCCCCCTGCCCTTGTGCTATCTTTCTCTCTCTCTCAAATAAATAAAATCTTAAAAAAAAATACATTTACAGTACTGTAAAAAATCTATGTATAAGTGGACCCATGCAATTCAAACCCCCCTTGTTCAAGGGTCAGCTATGTAGGTAATATGTGTGTATATTTTATATATAATCAGATCCTCTTAATTAATTAATTACATAGGCTCCACACCCAACACAGGGCTTAGACTCGTGACCCTGCGATCAAGAGTCTCATGCTCCACCAAGAGAGCCAGCCAGGCACCCATCAGACCCTCTATAACCACTTCATTTCCTGAGAACTCCTTTTTTGGTATTCATGATACCTTAACTCAATGAACCTCTTTATCTGGCTAGTGAGGCTAGGAGAGCAAGAGTAAAAGCTCTTTGGAAGATACCTTGTAGAATTAGTTACGAGGCTAAAAATGGGAAGTAGCACCTTGTTTAATATGGCCAAAATAAGTCAATAAGTAGATCTTAAATCACTTGGAATAATGAAAAAAAATTACAGGTTTAAAAATTATTCACTGAGAGAAATTAGTGAAGGTGGTTAAAAGGTACAGACTTCTAGTTATAAGATAAATAAGTTCTTGGAATTCAACGCACACCATGGTGACTACAGCTAACAATACTGCATTATATATTTGAAAATTAACCTGTGAAGAGAGTAGATCTCACAAGTTCTCATTAAAAGAGTAAAATCTATAACTATTTGAGGTGATGGATATAAACAAAACTTACTGTGGTAGTCGTTCTGCAATATAAACATACATCAAATCAAATTATTACATTATATACCTTAAGCATATACAAAATTACATGCCAATTATATCTCAACAAAACTGAAAAAACTTGTTCATTTTCTAAATTGTTCATCAATGGAAGAATGGATAAACAAAATATGGTATGTTCATAATATATGATATTATTCAGCCATAAAAAGGAATGAGGTACTGATACATGCCACAACATGGATGAACCTTGAAAACTCTAGGGTTCCAATAAAAGAAGCCAGTCACAGAGGATCATATATTATATGATTCAATTTACATGAAATGTCCAAAACAGGCAAATCCACAGAGACCAAAAGTAGACAAATGGTTGCTAGAGGCTGAAGGGAGGAAGAAATGGGAAATGCCTGATAATGGGCCCAGTGTTTGTTTTTGGGGTGATAAAATGTTTGGAAATTACATGGTGGTGATGAGTGTATAACTCTGTGAATGTACTAAAAATCAATTTTGTACATTTTAAAAGGGTGAATTTTATGGTCTGTGAACTGCATCTCAATAGAGCTGTCACTGAGATTGTTCACTTTTACTTATCTATTTGAGCTACCATTGTATTTAAAAAATTAACTAAAATTTGTAGGGCTTTGGTATCCTTGAAAAAAGAATGCTACAGCTGACTCTAAAAATTACTCAGTATGAGGGAGCTAGTGGTACAGATATTTAAGAGATGGGTACATTTGGCAGAGAGAAAGGAAAGGGCTTGCCTGATTTGGATTAGAGCTTGCTCGAATCCGCAGAGCTGGGAGCAGAACTCCAACAAACTTGCTATTCACATCAACTGCCTCAGCTTACAACATTTATCAACTAAAAATACTTTAAACATTGAACACCAACACAACTGTGTCCAGTAAGACAGCCAACCAATTATCGATCATGGCCCTGACGTGACCAAGAGAGAAATGACGTCTGATAGATGTGATTTTTTTTTTTTTAAGTAGGCTCCACGCTCAGTGTAGGGCTTGAACTCATGACCCTGAGATCAAGACCTAAGCTGAGATCAATAGTTGGACGCTTAACTGACTGAGCCACCAGGCACCCTGAGGTGTGAACTTTTATTGTTGGGGGGGGGGGAGCCAAAGGGCTTACTTTCTAATGCATAGTCAAATTAACAAGAGAGTCTGAAAGTACCATGGTACCATGCAAGAAATTACAAACAGCAGAGATGTGGAATTTCATGGATCTCCATCAGAATGTAGAAAAATGCAATAGTTTTTCTGTTTTAAATTCAGTCTTCCATACTTCCAGACAGGACAACCTTATTAAACACTTAAAATCTTCCTAGAATGATGGAATGTTAGAAAACAGAAAATAAACCTGAGGAACAAATCCTTCATCAAAAATAAAAATATCTAAGTAATATCAGCTCCATGAGATTTCCACTCTCAAGCCTCCTACCCCATGAGAGTTATTTCCTGAGGACCTAATACTGAGATAAAATTTGTGTTTCAAATTTAAACACATTATCAAAGTTCCCTTTAGATAGTATTTACCAATAAAACAGATTATCAAAGATTTCTTTCTTATGGGCCTGTATTTCTGACATTCCAATTTAAGCCAAGTAATGTTTGAAATACCTACCAAGAAAAATAATTATCCTTGAATTTAAAAACCTATTGTACCTCCAGCTGTAATCATGGCCAAGTCTATCCAAGCTTAATTGCAAATACCCTCTTTCTTCTTCTAACAGAAACAAAGTTTCCTTAAAAAGCAGTTTACCTTGACTGCCAAGTAAGGATAGTTTGGAGGGCTTTCTGTGCCTATTTAACTATGGAATCAAATGTCAGGGAGACTTTGAAATTTATGTTATATTATTAGCAACCGGGCAAATGTGCTCATGCTGATTATTTGGAGAGCACGTAAAATGGTGTTTCTTAGTTCCTTAGAGGAATTTGGCAAAGATTTAAGAATAATGGAAATTTAATGATCTTGTAATATTCTCAACTTCACCTCCCCCCACTTAAAACTTACGAATTATTTCATAAAAGAAAAATCTGAACTTTTTCATATAGGTAGGAAATAAGTACCTTGTACTCACATGATAAACAGAAAATACTAAAACAACCTAAGTGTTGATTGGCAGATGAACTGATAAAGAAAATGTGGTATACACACACATACACAATGGAATAAAAAAAGAAGGAAATCCTGCCATTTGTAACAACACAGATGAACCTTGAGGGTATTATGCTAAGTGAAATAAGTCAGACACAGAAAGACAAATACTATATGATCTCACAAGTAAAAATCTAAAAAAAAATGAACAGAAACAGAACAGACTGGTGGTTGTCAGAGATGGTGGTGGAGGAAATAGGTCACAATGGTCAAAAGGCAGAAACATCCAGTTATAAGTAAGTTCTGGGGATGTAATAATACACAGCATGGTGACTATAATTAACAATACTATATTGTATACTGAAAGATCCTGACAGTAAATCTTAAGAATTTGTAGTAATCATTTGGCATATATACAATATATCAAATCATATGTATATGTTGTACACTTTATGAATCAGTTATGAAATTAAACTTCTGCCATCTAAAAATATTCCTTTATTAGACATGTTATCACAGTATTTTTGGTTGAAAAGGCTGCCAGCCATGGATGCAGAAATACATATCAGGGAATATGCAAAACGGATCAGTCTATTGAAATTTTGGGCAAGAATTTAAAAATGGGAACTTTGAATGTTCTGATCTAAGCTTATACATTTATTTCACTGCACTCATCAAACCCTTCCTCTAGCCATACTTACAGAACCGAAACCCTTAAATGTAAAGGAAGAAACAAAATTCTTAACAAGTTTGCCCATAACAGGATCAGTCATGTGGCAGAGTATAATACAGTCCATTTCATGTGCCCAGCAGTTTACAAAGATTAGATTTCCTACTTCCTATATGTTCACATGCAGATTTTCTTGGCACAAAGGCTAAGCCACAAGTTTTTTAGACAAGAACCAAAATAAAAACCTCTCCCTGCCTCCCACCTCAGCACACAGTCTGCTTAGTGTTGGAGGATAACATGTCAACAATTTAAGTCACTGTTTTGGTAGACAATGCTCTTCCTCACATTTCTAATACTGAGCAAATGAGCCCAGGAAAAAGAAAACAGATGAGTGGGAAAGGTAGTTGATAGCATCATTGTTCTTTCTTTTTTCTTAAGATTCCTCAATCCACTGCCATCCTTATTATGAAATTTGAACCTAAACCGGACAAAAGAAGCTAAAGAACGCACAGCCACTGACTGAGATCAGGATCACCCGTAATACAATTTAAGGATTAACTTCTATCCAATTCACCCACCAAACTTAGAAATTCAGCTGAACGGATATGGAAAACACTATTGTAGTATATGTCCCAAAAATACAGTATAAAACTCTGCACAAGCGTAAGAAATTTACAAGGCTACAAATTCCACATTTTCATGAAAACAGTGCTTTCATCAACTTTTATTCCTACACTAACACCCAAAGGTAAGACTAAAGTCATTTCCTTAACAAAATGTTTAACAAATAATTTGCAAACAGCTAGTACCAAACACCAGACATTGTGTTAGTCCTGGGAAAGTCTATTAGAGAAGACAGACATGTAAATTAGGGCTTTTCTTCTGAGAAACAAGAATTCCCTTATTCATAAGTTATTTGTCATGATTTCCACAGTCTGATGCAGAGACTCTGGGGAGACAAAGGGAAGTTGTTTCAGTGTGCTTAAGGTGAGGATGGATGAATAAGAGAAACCAGGGTGCACCGCTCTGCCATTTCCTAAGGGAAATGTCTCAGGAACCCCCGGTTGGTTCCCTGTCAACCTCCACCTCTTTTCTTGTCGATTCTCAAGAGTCTGATTGGTTCAGCTAGTTTTCTTTCTGCTGCTACAACCTGTTGCTGTTAATAAAGGATCTCTCTCTGTTCCCAGCTCACTGATTTTAGAACAAGGTCTATAATTTTTCTCTCATAACCTTCTACTTTGAAGGAAGCACGGTACTCTGGATATTTTTTCAGCTTTATTTTTCTTAAACAATAAGGAAAAATGGGGTTGAAAAAAAGGCTATTTTCAGTGCCATTCCTCGAATTTTTTCATCTACCATAGGAAAGGCCAAAGTGGACTCGTGCGTTCGGGTGCAAATGGGACTTTATAAAAATAAAGATATATCTGTACTAGGGCACCTAGATGGTTCAGTCGGTTAAGCATCTGCCGTTGGCTCAGGTCATGATCCCAGGGTCCTGGGATGGAGTCCCACATAGGCCTTCCGGCTCAGCAGGGAGCCTGCTTCTCCCTCTCCCCCTCCTTCTGCCGCTCCCCCTGCTTGTGCTCTCTCATGCGTACTCTTTCTCTCAAATAAATAAATTATTTTAAAAAAATAAAAGAATATATCTGTATTTCTGAGGACAATCAATTTGAGGTAAAGCTAAAGAAATGCCAATGACCACCATGGGGGCTGGCAAGAGGGGCCGTAGTAAGAAAAAGAAGAAGGGGACCAAACTATGAGTTTATTCTTTTTCCCTCCTCTCTCCCATTTTGTAACATGGACATGTATACTGCCCTCACAGAAACCACCAGACCCAGCCCAAGGGGGACGGAACCCTCTAGTCTGTTGCTATTTTGGGAAAAGGAGAGGAGAAAGGTAGGAAATGTGCCACAAATGTAGTAATTAGGATTATCATTCTTTATTACTATACTATAAATAACTACTAATTATCAGCTGTTAAGATCCTTGGAAACAGGCTTTTGAGACTCGATAAGGATAGTTTTAATCATTAATTGTTTAGAAAATAATATCTCTAAATTTATAGGGGTTTGGTTTTATTATTTATTATAAGATGACCAATATCCATAGATAAGACAAAGGTTTCAGCAGGACCCCAATTCCAACAAGTAGAATTCTAAAGTAACAGGGTCTGATTATGTGATGCTTTACTACATTACTATTCTTTTTCAATCCATTAAAAATAAAAACTTCAGGGGCGCCTGGATGGCACAGCGGTTAGGCGTCTGCCTTTGGCTCAGGGCGTGATCCTGGCGTTGTGGGATCGAGCCCCACATCGGGCTCCTCCGCTGTGAGCCTGCTTCTTCCTCTCCCACTCCCCCTGCTTGTGTTCCCTCTCTCGCTGGCTGTCTCTATCTCTGTCGAATAAATAAATAAAATCTTTAAAAATAAAATAAAATAAAATAAAATAAAATAAAATAAAATAAAATAAAA